>NC_034598.1:45052307-45061261 GCF_900095145.1 Mus pahari
AGCCTGGTCTACAGAGTGAGTTCCAGGACAGCCAGGACTATATACAGAGAAACCTTGTATCGAAAAACCAAAAAAGAAAAAAAGAGAAGTGAGACAAGCCGCCACCGTTAACCTCGGCTGTGCAGTCTTCTGTCTTCATACTTCCCTTCAAAAATTATTGCCTAGCCATTCAATTTCATATTTGTATATGTGTGTGGGCAACTATGGATTGGTACAGATCTGGGAAAGCAAGACTCCGCCCAACCGGCTCGCAGCAGAGCTCACGGGGAGGAGGAAGAGGAGCTGGTCTTCCCATCGACCACCGAGCGCCCTCACTCTACCTTTCCCAGGGTCAGGTCAGAGCCTGTCAGCCAAACTGACCGAGTTAGACCACATCAGATCCTGCTTCTGAGATGGCTCTACTCACTGCCTCATAGGGGGAGGCAGCCTGGAGGAGGAAGGGGCGGGATGGCACTGGGGTGCACTTTAAACTAAGGCTGGTATGGGGTGAAGTCACAGGTTAGGCAGAGCCTGATGTCTTCCTTCTCTTTCTCAAAACCAATGAAGCTCTGTGCACTTAGCAGACAAGGAGATAAAAGCCAACAAAAATATCTCTCTGCGATTAGATGTCTTGACCAGTAGGGGGGTCAGTGTTTTGTTTGTTTGTTTGTTTGTTTATTTGTTTTTGTTCTGTTTTGTTTTGTTTTAAATCCTTGGGAAAGAATGTTCCCTGGATTCTGATAAAAGAAGAGTTGGAGAAGGAGTGAGCCCAAAGAAGCCCTGGGGCCAGAGGGACCCTGTTTTATTAGAAAAAGGCAAGGATGTGACCCCCTCTTGTCTTTGGATGCTGTTGGCTGACTGGCTCTGCCTGCTGCTTTAGGGCAGGGGCAGCTGTGCACTTGAGCTGCGGTGGAGCTCTGACTTGAAAGGGCACTGACACACACTCCGTGGGAGCCGGTGCCTTGCTCCACTCTAGGGCTCTGCTCACTCCCCCGTGACTGTTGCATTGTCCTGGATGACTGGGAACCTCCCAGCGATGGCCTTCTGGTCAACTTGAGGTGTGGTTGTAGTGCTCTCTGGGGACTTCCAGCTGGCTAGAAGAGGCCGAATCCCTCCAGAGAGGGCTCTTCCAGAATGGGGAGCGGACATCCGTGCGTTCTGTCTGGCTTGCCAGAGTGTACTGTGAAGCCACACTGTAGAAGGCCTGGTCCTCAGATGAGGACAGCTGCAGTTTCCCCGAAGTGACGCTTGTGGTGATGGGTAGCTTCCGGGTCTCAGAGTCTCTGTGAATGGCGGGTTGTTTCTCCACGGTCTGGGAGCTAGTGTTGGGGTGGACCTCTTCCTGGGACCCTTTTCCGAAGAACTGACGTCTCTTCTTGGCCATGATGGAGATCTTCCGCGGATTAAATACTGCATCTTTGTTTTGCAAGGTTACGTCTTCTTCGGTTGGGTTCGGGGATTCGCAGACTGTGTCCCCACTGACTTCATCGTGCGTTTGCCTGCGCAGGATGGTGCCCTGGGTGATAAGGTTTGCGTAGCCTTCACGGTGGGAGAAGGCGTAGCTGGAGCGGCGAGCCGGGATGCCACGGCGAAGATGCCTCATGGCCGGTTCCACGGCTACTTCTTCACTTGGGGCCTCCTCTTCCTCCTGCAGCATGCGGGAAGACAACAGGAAACAGCAGGGCTTTGGGGTCACCTGCACCCCAGCGAGTGCCACTTGGAGCTTCCCAACCCTGGTCCAGCCAACTGGGGTCTAACCTGGAAACGGTTCTGGACCAACAATCAGAGTCCTTCAGTAGGGGCCTACAAGAGGGCTTGGTGGGTGGAGACATGTGCAGCCAAGCCTAATGTCCTGCGTTCAATCTTGGTGACCCACAGGAAGACGGAGGGAGCTGACTCCTGAAAGTCGCTCTCTGACCTCCACGCGTACCCCACAGCGTGGGCCACTCACAGGGGCTTCCCACCCATGCTCACTGCATAAAGAAATGTAGAATTGAAAAGACTCCATCCCTGAGGAAGACTGGCAGGTGATCAGTCTCTCCTTGAGGCCTCGCCCCGTACTTTATCTCAAAAAACCAAAATTTACAAAAAAATTCAAACGAAACCATTAAATTTTACCACATGGGGCTGAAGAGACGGCTCTGAGGCTAAGAAGAACATTGGCTGCTCTTCTAGAGGAACCAGGTTCAATTCCCAACACCCACGTGGCAGCTCACAACTGTCTTGAACTCCAGTTCCAGGAGAGCCAATGCTTTCCCCTGGCGTCTATGGGCACCAGGCCCACCCATGGTGCACATACAAGCCCACAGACAGAACATACACACACTTTTTTTTTTTTAAATTATCATCTCAGCCACTATAAGGATGGTTTCTGGTGCTGAGCACATTCTGAAAGCCGTGCAACTGATGCTTCTAGAACATTCCGTCACTCCAAAGGCAGGCTCACCCCTGTAAAAGGCCACCCATCTCCTCCACAGCCTTTGTCACCTGAGACTCCACCTCTCACCTCTGCCTTTCCTTATTCTGGAGACTTCCTGTCACTGTGTGGCCTTCATGTGTGGCTCTCAACTGACCAGTGTGCCTCAGGTCCCCCCACCCTGTGGCCTGATGTCAGAACCGTGTTCTTTCAGGAGTCTGTGGAGAGCCTAGCACAAGCACGGCCCACATGTGTCCTCCATAGCGGACAGCGGGGCTTTAAAGTGCTTCCAACGTCCTGCTTTACCTAAACCTCTCCAAAAGCTTCTTCTTGTCTCCCTGGGCTCTGAATGACACAAGGCAGAAACCCGAGCAGGGGTGCCCTAAGACAGGCTCAGTGCTCAGGGATTTGGGCCCCTGAGGAGGCTGGGAGGGATCTGTCTGCACTGTTCCCAGGACTCAGAGTCTGTGACAGCTGGGGGAGTTGCAGGGGTGAAGGCATTCCCCAGCTCTCTGTTACCTTGGGGCGCCGTTTCAAGACAGTTCTATGGATCGTGCGCAAAGCCAGCATGGGCAGGACATTCAGAGCCACATTGAGTACAATCAACAGCAGACTGCAAGGCTCGCGGAGCACGTTGTAGTCAGCAACTGGGGGTGAAGCAGATTGTGGAGCGTGAGTGCAGGCTACCCTCCCCTCCCCTCAGTCACGGGACACTACCCTGACACCTCCCTTCCTCCAGACGATGTCAATGGAAGCTCACACAGAAATGGGAAGGTCTTTGGCGAGATCCTGTACATCCATAGACTCTGAGTGAGGCTTGTCATGATTACATAGGAGCCGAGGCTGAGCACGACTGCGCCCACAAACAGGAGTGTCCAGTACTTTACGACAAGCATGACCTGAACAAGGAGCCAAGAGGTCAGCAGTGGGAAATGGGAGGTGGGATGCAGGGCTCTGGCAATGTGGGGGGTCTGGGGAGATTGTCCAGGCCAAGGACATAAGTTTCAATCTCCAACACCCATAGAGAAGCTGAGGGTACAGCTGTGCATGCCTGAACCCAGCGTTGGGAGCAGGGGTGTGTGGAGGATAGAAAGATCCTTGGGGCTTCCTGGACGGTACAGCCTAATTATTTGTAACTTCAATAGGAGAATCAGTCTCAGAAAAAAACAAAGTGGAGTCCTGGGAACATGGCCCAGGGGTAAAGTGCTTGCTGTGTAAGTCTGAGGACCTGAGTTCAAATTCCCCCGCACCCTTGTAAAGCTGGTTGCTGTGTGTGACAGCAACCATGGCTAAATGAGAAGCAAAGACAGAAATCCGGAAAGCCCATGACCAGGTAGCCAGATCACATACACAGCACTAACATTTCCTCCCAGATTATAACACTCCATCCTGCAGGAAGCTCCTTAAGCAGGAAGGAAAGGAACAGGAAGAAGCTTCAGGAAGTCCCTGAAACTGACCAGTTTACTAGGCCCCCTCCCTCCATGCCAGAGTGAGTAATAAACCCTCAGGAAGACAAGATGCAAAGATGTTGAGATCATCCAAGCTGCCTGGAAGAGGCTTACAACAACAGAGCCACCCCGAAGGACACTCTCCAGCCTGCTACACTGCCTGTAGGCTCTGCAGTGCTCCAGGTTTCCAGCTTTGGGAGCCGTTGCCCATGCTGGGGAGGGCCTTGGGGATTCAGCCATCTCCGAGTCATCTCTGCTCCTCTAAGTAACCTCAATAAACCTCATTGGTTCACCACACTGGACCTCAGTGGTATCCATACTTTGGTCAGCGTGGGCTCCTATCTGGGTTGAGTGGAAGTGTGTGGTGCATCTCCCCGAAGTCTTGTCACATAACAGCAGTAACGAACAAGTCCCTCCCTCAAGGAAAATTGGCATCCTTCGACTTCTGTGGCATATGGTGTGCAGGCATGCACATACCACAAATATGCTAACAACAACATTTCTGAGTCAGGCATGATGATATACACCTTTTTTTTTTTTTTTTTTTTTTAGGTTTTTCGAGACAGGGTTTCTCTGTGTAGCCCTGGCCAGGCTGGCCTCGAACTCAGAAATCCGCCTGCCTCTGCCTCCTGAGTGCTGGGATTAAAGGCGTGCATCACCACACCCATCCTAGCTGTGCGAAGGCAATATGCAGGCAGATCTCTTCAAGTTCGAGGCCAGCCTGGACTACAGAACAAATTCCAGGACAGCCAGGGCTCCACAGAGAGACTCTGTCTTGAGAAAACAAAACAAAACAAAACAAAGAGCACTGGCTGATCTTGGAGAGGACCTAAGTTCAGGTCCCAGCACCCACATCAGGTGCCCCATAATCAGCTGTAACTCCAGCTCCAGGGAATCTGTTGCCCTCTTCTGGCCTCTGTGGGCACTGCATGCATACATGGGTGCACACACAGGAACATGCACACTCACACATGAGTTAAAAAATGAATCTTGGGCTGGTGAGATGGCTCAGTGGGTAAGAGCACCCAACTGCTCTTCTGAAGGTCCGGAGTTCAAATCCCAGCAACCACATGGTGGCTCACAACCATCCGTAACAAGATCTGATGCCCTCTTCTGGAGTGTCTGAAGACAGCTACAGTGTACTTACATATAATAAATAAATAAGTCTTTAAAAAAAAAATGAATCTTTTTTACGAGGCTAGAATAAAAAGTCAGTGTCGGGCAGAGGCCTCCATGGTTTCTCAGGGTTCATGGCCCCCACCTACCTCCAGGGTGATTGACAGTAAGCCAGATATGGCCACCAGTACCCCAAAGGACTGGTAGTCATTGGAGCTGCCAGCCTTGGACATGTCAGAGCTGGCCATAAGCGTAACAAAGAAGTTGATCATGGATGTGATGGTGCCATGGGTGATGGCTTGCAGGAAAATGCTGAAGTTGAACAGCTCATCTTTCTGGCCGGCCATGTACAACTCGGGCATCTTTAGGCTCTTCTCTGCGGTCACATCCTGGACAGGAGGCAAAGGCTTTTAGGGGAGTCTGGGTATAGGGGCTTAAGAACTTCTCCAGGAGCTCAGCATGTGGTATTCAAACAAGACAACCCGATCTTCCTTCCCCCCACCCACCCTATCCCCACACAAAAATTAGATGTGCGATGAAACTGCCTTTGTTCCCAGTCCCGTGATCCAAAATATTCCCTGTGGTTCTCTCCCAAACTAATGTCCTCAGGCAGGCGTACTCTGGGTCATGGGTAGGAGGGACAGGACTGAGCCTTCCTTCTGGTACTCCCCTCTGTCCCCGCATTACACAGAAGGCTGGAGAGATCTGGTTCTCAGAGTGGAGGACCCCCTCCCACAGAGGATGCCCATGGGCCAGAGCTCTGGAGTGAGCAGATGGCCTGCTGTGGATAGATAGGACACAAGGCACTGTGCCCGCTCACCTGCTCAAACAGGCCAATATACAGGACTGGAAGCGTGGAGTACAGCAGGTTAAAGAGAGCCAGGAACCAGCCTTCGTACAGGGGCTGCAAGAGACGGAGGCTCACCATGTTAGCGGCCGCTGCTGGGCCAGGCTACAGCAAGGGTGGGTGGACACTCAACTTTGACACTTTGGAGACTCTGCAGGCAGATGGGGAGAATGAGCTGCTGGGGTGTTCTAGAATCGCATCAGGTTTGATTCAGACTAAAAGAGCTGGAAGCTAGAGAGCTAGAAGAGACCCACCCGGGGACAGCTCCTGATGACAGCTCCAGGCCTAACAGAGCTAAGATCACCTCTGGGAGACCACACAAGAGGATCTCCAGCTGGCAGCCAGCCTGGGCTACAATTGGTGAGCATTCTCCTTGCCTAGGAGCAGCCCTGGGTCCCACCCTCAGCAGCACATGCACTGGCCGTGGTGGCCTTGAGGCCTTGAGCAGAGCAGACCAGCACTCTGCAACTGAGCTGCAGCCCCGGCCACTCATTCTGTAGTCCCGAAACAAGGTCTAACTAATAACCTCTCTTTATTGTTGCTGTTGTTTGGTTTTCAACAACACAAGGTCTCTCTGTGTAGCCCTGGCTGTCCTGGAATTGGCTCTGCGGACCAGGCTGGCCTCAAACTGAGAGATCTTCTTGCCTCTGACTCCCGAGTGCTGGGATTAAAGACCTTCATCATACCGGATCTGCCCAGGTGGCCTCGTGTCTCAGTTTCCCAAGGATTGGGATGACAGGTATGTAACAACACACCGAGCTTGAACGCCAGCCTCTGGGCTGCTCCAAGTAGCCCTCACACTCTCACACACCTGTGCAGAGAAGCCGTTGACAAGGGAGAACCATATCTGGGCCATCATGCTGGCCACTGTCTTGTAGAAGAAGTAACGCAGGAACTTGCAGACTCGCATGTAGGACCATCGCCCATGCACAAGGAGCAGCCGCTGCAGGTAGCAGAACTGGGCCAGCACGTAGTCGCTGTTCTGAACCGCCTGCATGCCCTCCTGGCCTGCCAGCCCTACGCCAATGTCCGCGGCTGCAGAGTCACAGCATCTTGTCAGCCATTGGGACCCAAACCCCAGATTGACTCCCCTCCACCCAGCCAAGGCCTGCCACCCACTTTTGATCATGTTCACATCGTTGGCTCCATCTCCGATGGCCAGTGTCACCACCTGCTGGTATTTCTTCACCAATGCCACCACAAGGGCTTTCTGCTTGGGCGTCACCCTGCAGCAGATGACAGCCTGGCATTTGGAGGCCAGGTCTACAAAGGCCCTCTCCCGCAGCACCTCCGGGCTCTCCCGGATCTTGGAGTCGGCTGACTGGGACGTTCCAAGAGAGGGGCCAGCATTTCTCAACAACTGGGAGAGCCTCCGCTTCTGGAGGAAGTCTAACACGGACACAACCGGCTCCTGGGCGACCTCATCCACCACTGCATTCTGGACTAGGGCTCGGGGCTCCTTGCGCAAGGACAGGAGGAGCTGGTCCTGGGTGTCAGGTGTGGTGGGGGGTGGGATAGGGAGAAGGGGCTTGGGTCACTAGGCCTGCATCTCTGTTCTTGGCATGTCCCCATCCCAGGTTTCACCAACCGGCTGCTCCTCCCGCCCAGTGTCACTCACCAAGAATTCTCCATTGATAACCAAGGCCATGTTGTGGTGGCTCATCATTTTGAACGCCCTCTGCTGTACGCTGTCGTCCCAATACCTCTCCAGTACTTGACTGTAAGGAGATGGGATGGACGGGAAAGTGGCGCCATCGTCCCACCTACGGGACGGTGTGCGGGTACCAGGGAGGTCACCTGCTTACTTGATGTCCTTATCTTCCAGAATTATCATGTTCTCCGACAGCAGCTGGCACGCAAAGCCGATGTTCACTGCGGTCTCTGCAAATCCAGCCAGTTTGCACGCACTTCGGCTCAGCGCCAGATCCCACACATGCACCCAGAGACCCCACCACCCTGGTCGATCCCTTGCAGCCTCCTTCCCCCACCCACCCATCTCCTGGCCGGCTGTAGTGATTGGTCCAGAGTGGCCATGTGTCATAACAGGGCTGGCCAATCAGAGGCGGCCCTGGGACAGAGGTGGGCTGCTGGGCTGGAGAGCCTGACCTGGCTGGGGATGTGCAAGGTAAGGGGAGGTGGGATGAAGGCCAGGATCCTGAGGCCCACCACACTTTGAGCAAACAGGAAAATGTCGAATTTATTTAAAAGAAGCAAAAAATAAAAAAGAAAGTAAAACAAAAAATAACCAAAAATTAAAACTTCAAAAAATTGTCAAAGTGGGCCTGTCTAGACGTGAGTGCAAGAGAGCCCCAGGCCATCCCTTCAATGCTGACCTGGAGGTCACTCTAGGGTAGGAGTGTCTCCAAGAGTGTGAAGGGGTCCCCACCCGATCTTGTGATGGTCAGGACAAAACTCCCGGAGCACAGAGTTTGCACGTGGCACGTGTCCCACTCCTGGGGATGGTGCCAAGGGCCCCCACAGCCAACAGGACAGCGTCCCAGGTGCAGCACATATTCTGGGGCAGCAGAGCCGGGGACCCACCTGGCTTGTCCCCGGTCAGCACCCATATTTTAATGTTCCCCTTCTTGAGGCATTTGATGGTCTCAGGAACTCCATCTTGCAGTTTGTCTTCAATGGCCGTGGCTCCCAGCAGCTGAGGGAGGCCAGTGCAGGTTCAGGTACCAAGACTGAGCTGAGAGGAACCCACCTCCCGTCCCCACCCCTCCCCATCCACCCACCTGCAGGTTCTGTTCCATCTTATTATACACCTGTTGCAGGGCCTGCGTTCGGTTCTGTAGCAGGAGAGCAGCCTCCTGGTGCTCCGGCTCCCATTCTTTGTAGGCATCCTCCTCCACATCCTTGTAGGCCAGGCACAGGGTGCGCAGGGTCTGCTCTGCAAAGGCCTGCAGCAGCCACGACCATAAGTTCCCGACCCTGTCCTCAGGGTCCCCCAGAGCCACAGTGCCCTCACACCTCTGAACCTTTGCTCAGACAGACCCTCTCTGCTAACACCCTTCCCATTCATGGTTTGACTTGATAACTGAGCCTGAGTTCCTCTTTCTCCTGCCTCAGATCTCCAGTGCTGGAACAGCAGAGGTGTGTGTGTGTGTGTGTGTGTGTGTGTGTGTGTGTGTGTGTGTGTGTGTGT
>NC_034598.1:45061301-45064641 GCF_900095145.1 Mus pahari
TGTGTGTGTGTGTGTGTGTGTGTGTGTTCTCTAGCTGCTCAGTGAGTTCTAAGGTCCCCCACCCCAGTTCCAGGACTTGTCCTAACATTGCCATGGGGAGGGGACACTTTTGACACCAGAGAGGACCCTCCCTCTCTGTCCCTCAAGTAGATCTGAAACATGTTCAATCCTAGAGGCCAGGGCCCAGGGAAAAGGGTCCCACTCACTGGCTTCTCATGTCCCTCTATCCTGCTATGGCCCTGGGAGCCTTGGACCATGGCTGCTAGCATGATTGTTGTACAGGATCTTTTTGGGACGGGCACCTCAGACAGGTTCATGTTCCTCACTAGATTTCAGTTTACCCACCTACTCCATGGAAGGGTGACCGATCTGACTGAGCCCCTGGACTCTGGGTCCTCCTTCTGAGAGATCGGCATCCCCTCTCCCCACAGCAGAGAAAGGCACTCAAGAACCCCCAGCAGAGCCCTTGCGCACACGGACAAGGATGTGCCAGAGGGTAGTGGACTAAGGCAAAGGCTGTTCCAAGTGGGAGAAGGTCCCTGAAGGCGGGGACTTATGGCTGAGACTCAAGGAATGAAAGAAATGAGTGATGGCCTTCATTGAAGGGCACGTGCATGTGGAGGGTCTGCCTGCCACCTGAGCTCAGAGAAGGTGGGAATATGCTGATTGCAGGGGCAAGGGGACAGGGAGGGGAGGCTGAGAATTACAGGCCAGCAGGAGAGGAACCTCCTCCTCTACACGGAGACAAAGACACCCTGCTTCATCCACAGAGGAGAAATCAAAGAGGGTCTCAGAGCTTAGCCATAGCTGGGGAGGGGCCAGGCAAAGGGGGTGTCGGAGGTCACAACCCAACCCACCCTCAGGCTGTCCCTATGTGCTGCAGACCACGGCACCTCTCAGCATCTGTGTGTAGTCAGGAGCAGAACAAAGGAAGACATTTTGTGTGATGAACGACCCTGCCCACATGTATGTGGCTGCCCCCCGAGCATGCGTACATGCACGCCAGCCTCCCCCGGCAGGACACTCACAGCCAAGACTTCCTCTGTGGTGGCCTCCATGACACCCTTACTGTGGAGACGCTCCAGGATGACAGTGTCGGCACCCTTGGTGTAGAGGCAGATGGATCCCTCTGGGTTTCGGACTGTGGAAAGGGGAAGCTAAGACACCATGTCTGCATGCTCACTGCGGCAAGGCACAGGCGCATCGGGAAGGGGCTTGGGGCTCACCCAACACTGACATCCGTTTGCGAACACTGTTGAAATCCATCATGGCCAGAACCTGGTAGACCCGTTCCTCCCCCAGCTCCACCAGCGTGATGGTGTCCTGGGTCCGAGACAGAAACACATAGCCAAAGTTCCGGGCAGCGGTGACCAGCGCTTCCTCATCAGGAGAGGCCGCCTGGTACAGCAGCTGGTCTAAAGGGCGAGAGAAAGGATGGCGAGGAGGCAGCGTCACCTCCTGGCATCTCACCCCTTAGCGAGGTCACAGGGCCGATCCTAACTTCAGCTCTGAAGCAATGGCAAGCCATAGTCCCTGGGGGACCAAATGGGCCTGGGAAATGGGCTGAACAGCCTCTGGGCTGATGGTGACTTGCGTCCAAGCCCAAGAGGCTGTGCTATGTGAGTGGGCCCCCGCATGACAGAAGGAGAGGCCACTCACTGTCTTTCTCCTGTACCATCACGGTGTGGCAGATGGCCAGCAGACGCCAGAACTCCTGAACCGTGCGGTCCTGCCGGCCTTGCACCAGGGACTCCAGCTCCTTATTGTAGAACTGGAGTTTGCCATCAGCGAATGGGTTCCAGGCATACGGGTTCCGCTGGGAGACAACAGGGCACAGGGTCAGGCGATCTGCCACCAGCCCCATTCCTCGCACCCACCCTGTTCTAGTAAGGCAGACCCACAGAGTTCACCTTTCGAAGTGTCCCATGTTCATCGTCTGAATCTGGGGAAAGAACTCTGCTTCAGGATTCAGCTTCCCCCAGGAGGCCACACTTAGGGGTCCCCTGGTCCCCACCCCAAGCCCAGGTTTCCAAGTCAGGGGACATGTAATATTATCAAGCTCAGGACCACATGTACCATGGTCTGGTTCTTAGTCCAGATGTTGATCTCCCAGGGCAACCTCACTAGGAAGTTGAGAGGGCAGGGGGCAGGTAGGGTGAGAGCATCACCATAGACGTAGCCATTGATACAGCACTTCTTGAAGGTCATGATGTTCTGTGTCAGCGTCCCGGTCTTGTCTGAGAAGATGTACTGCACCTGGCCCAGCTGGTCGTTCAGACTGGTGCTGCGGGCCTTGGCCGGCATGTCCAGTGGCTCGTAGTACATATTGAGGTCCCAGTTAATGAAGATGCTGTTGCCTAGGTAGATGAACTCCGCACTGCAAGCAGCCAAGTGCACGTCCAAGTCATGACCTCCACCGGCCACACCCTGCCTGGAGGGGCATCCCCCAAGCCCTGCTGCCCCAGCGCTCACATGATAAACATGGCCATGGGCACCATGACGCTGAGCAGGATGAGGAAGCCCCAGAAGATGAAGAAGGACTCCATCACATCTGAGCGCCCATGGGTGGGTGACATGTAGTAATGCTTGGCTTTGAATTGTTTCACCATGAAGGTGAAGCCCACTGTCAGCAACAGGGACGCGATTACCAGGGACAGGAAGATCTGTGAGGAGGATGGACATGGGTGAGGGCAGAAAGACCCCAGAGACCTGAGGTTCCATCCAGGGGGTGCCAAGTTAAGGGAAGGCTGGAGGGGAAGAGGGTCTCTCAGAACCCCAGTCCAGCTCTGGGGCTCTCGGTCTTTTAATCCAAGCTGGGTTCTGAGTCCTGATCCTCCTGCATCAGACATTGTAAACAAGATACAAAGGAGCCCAGGGCAGGCCTGTCACCTCCGTGCTACCCAGGTACAGGGAGGGGCATGGGAGTTCAAGGTTAGTCTGGATATATGGCAATAAAAAAAAATAATCAGGAGGAAGAGAAGGTAAAGGGGAACAGGGCATCTGCAGAAGACTGGAGCCATCACTCCATGCCTCAGAGACCCCACAGGTGCTCTTGGCTCCTTACCAGGGCCACCAGCTTGTTCATCATCAGGTCCAGCTTGGTCCTCTTCAGATGAATCTTCCCACAATTCTTCATGATCTTTGTGTCTAAACCTGTAAGATTAATTTCCATCTGTAATATCCCTACCCATCATTCAAACATCCATCCACCCATCTACCCATCCACCCACCCATCCATCCATTCATCCATCCACCCACCCATCCACCCACCCACCCACACATCCACCCACCCATCCATCCATCCACCCATCCATCCATCCATCCATCCACCCACCCACCC
>NC_034598.1:45067161-45069009 GCF_900095145.1 Mus pahari
CCATCCATCCATCCACCCACCCATCCACCCATCCACCCATCCACTCACCACCCAATCCAGTCCCTCAGCCCCGTCTGTCCACCCACTGCTCGTATCTATACAACAACATTCCATTTTCTCAACAATAACCAGAGTACTGACAACTAGCCCATCTGACAGCACCCAGGGCCCTCGTGGCACCAACTTCAGGGTTCTCCCTCAGTCCCCCAATCCAGATGCCCAGTGTGCTGTACCAGCGTAGATGACCAGGCCATAGCAGGTGTCCGTGTTGCGGATCTTGCAGCCACGCAGGAGGAGGTTCCCGATGTCCAACGGGTACTTCCTGCTGTTCCACTCCAGACTCCCCACGAAATGATGCATCCGGCTGTTGGGTTCCTCGCAAGTCACTGTACCTGTGAGGACCCAGTAGGCAGCAGCCATATTACAGCCTTGACACCAGTCTTGGGCCTGCATTTCCCTGCCACGTTCCTATGACCACAACTCAGGCCATCCTACTGGGCCCAGCAGGGTCTCTCAGCTTCCTGCCTGGCCTCAGGGTTTCCCATGACTGTCCTTGTAATCCAATCACCGTCCCTCCCTGGCCTCTCTCTTGTGGTTGGATCTTGGATGGAAGTTGCTGGGATGTTCTTGCCTCCAATGACATCAGTGTCTGTGAGCCCCCACTCCGGGGACATTCCTATGACCTTCACTCGCCTGCAGAGAGAGAGTCTGCAGGTGGCAGGAAGGCAGTTCTGCTCAGTGCAACTCAGTAGCCAGTGTTGGTTGAGATTCCTCCAGTCTGCTGCCTAGCAGTCTATTTTAGGAGTGTTTAAGCTCGCCACAGTGTGGTGAAAACTGATTCTCACATACATTAAGCTCCTCAAGGAACACGACCATAAAGAAGACCTCTATACATGGAGGAAAACATCACAATAAGGATCTGGTGTGTTTTCTGGACACAGAGGACCAAGGTCAGCAGCTGGTGAGCGTGTCTGTTCCCAGCCTTCTGAGCAGCTTCCCCTGGCCTTCTCCGTGCCTCCGATACCCCACCACGCACTGACCCCACGGCCTGGCCGAGTGCCTGGCACATAGCGCATGCTCACTTAACGCATCAGGCGGGAAGGAGGAAGCGCCGGAGCAGAATGTGTGTGAGGGCCACAGAGGCCAGCCCTGGCCTTCCAGCAGCAATCTGGCCCGTGGGTCTCCTCCTCAGAAGGACCGTGGTGTCTTTCACTGGAAGGCTGGGAAGCCAAAAAGGCAGGACCCCAAGAGATTGTCCATGTTAAAAATCCTGGGGTGTCTGGGTTCCAGGAAATGTGCTGAACTCAGAGTCCCCACCTGTTCTCTATGCCTGACCCTCCCCACCATGGGTCACATGTGACCACTAGGCCCTGAGCTCTCAGGACAGCAGAGGATCACAGCTGGCTGCTTTCCACCAGAGTCGACCGTCCTCAGATTTCTCTTTTCTATATTTTGTTGAATTTTTTTTTTTTTTTTGATTTTTTGAGACAGGGTTTCACCATGTAGCCATGACTGCCCTGGACTCACTCTGTAATTCAGACTAGCCTGGAACTCACAGAGATCTGTCTGCCTTTGTTTTCTGGGTGCTGGCCTAAAGATGGGTCCAGCTATTTTGATTTTTAAAAAGTTTTAAAATTTTAGTTACACGTCTTGTACATATGCACTCATATATGTATGCCGGGGCCTGTGGAGCCTGTTACACGTCTTGTACATATGCACTCATGTATGTATGCCGGGGCCTGTGGAGCCTGTTACACGTCTTGTACATATGCACTCATGTATGTATGCCGGGGCCTGTGGAGCCTGTACACGTCTTGTACATATGCACTCATGTATGTATGCCGGGGC
>NC_034598.1:45069639-45092693 GCF_900095145.1 Mus pahari
TCATGTGTGTGTGCCGGGGCCTGTGGAGCCTGTACACGTCTTGTACATATGCACTCATGTGTGTGTGCCGGGGCCTGTGGAGCCTGTACACGTCTGGCACTGGATCCTTTGGAGTCAGAGTTACATCTCTCCAGCCCCCGAATCTGTGATCCTCCTGCCTCAGCTACAATTCTTGTAGTCTAAGTAGGCTCAGAGAAGCAGAGCTGGGTGTGAGAGGCAGTGCCCTGGCCACGTTCGGGAATGATGCGCCCATGTCTATGGCACGGACCACCTTCACAGGAAGACAGGAGATGCCTGTGTCTGCTTGCCAGGCCACAGCAAACAGCAACTACCCAGCGTGTGAGCCTTTCTGGGCTAGAAAAGGAGCTGCAGGTGTGCAGGGTTGCTGGGCACGGATTCCCTTCCCATGGGTGGCACATTAGTAAAAGATACTCAAATGTCACAGGCTGGCAGAGGCTCAGGACATTCCCTGAGCTCTACAGGGCCCCACCCACCGTCCATCTTGACCCAGCAAAGGAGGTGTAGAGAGGTACGGACAGGGCCACCTCCATCCCCTTACCCTGGAAAGATGCCATCTTCTTCGGGCTGGTAAGTTCATGGTGCGTGACCGTCAGAGCCTGCCTGAACTTCAAGTTGGTCTCCCTGGGGACAAGAGGGACATGAAAAGCCATAAAACTGTGGCTGTGGATGACACCCTGAGGTGAGAGTTTCTTTCAGACCCTTGGCTGCCTTTGCTGAGCCCCTGTGCCAACAGAGACAAGGTGCAGAGAGCCAGAGGGTCTTGTCTGAGGCCACACAGCACATCTGCCAAAGGGACAGGGCTGGGCCTTGGCCTTCTGCCTGGGTACGGACACATGAGTGCCTTGAAGGGTTGGCTGGACTGTGTGGCTGTCTCTATAGCCATGGGGGAAGCGGGGCCCTTTGACACCCACGCCCCCATGGGGTGACATAGCTTCTTACCCATCGATGTCTGCGGTCTCCACATAGCACAGGCTACTGGGCTCTGTGCTGGCCAGTAGGAGCAAGTCGGCCTGGGGATGGAGTGGGAGCAGGGAGGAGTCAGGATTGCTGGAAGACCCTCCCCCAGGGGTGCTCCAGGTTGGGAGGTGGGCTCACCGGGACAATGCTGTCTTTGCTGAGACACACCACATCCCCCACACATAGATTCTTCCATTTCTTCCACAGGAAACTACAAGGAGGGGATGCAACATTATGGCGTGGTGTCTCCCCCACATGACCTGCCTGCAACTGACCTGACGTCCCCTGGGCCTGCATTGGCCACCTCTGAGCCCATTGTTCCTGCTGTGCCATCATCCTGCAGGGCTCAGCTCAGCAGTGGCTGCCTTCCCTGACCTCCTTATGCCCCACCAAAGAGTCTATGTCACCATGCAGTGCTCCCCAGAGCACCGATCCATATCCCTTCTCGTTGAGGGGCTGAAGTCTATACTCCACAGAGCTGTCTGTCAGTTCCCCAGACTCTTTGTCCCCATCCCAGAGCCAACCCTCAGCAGGCTTGGATCCGGCTCAGACTCAGCTGGGATGTACTTAGTGTGCCGTGTACTATGTCAACTTGCTGTAGGTGTCAACTGGGAGAAGAAACCTCAACGGAGAGGCCAACTCCATTAGTTTGGCCTGGGCAAGCCAATGGGGCAGTTTCTTGATGAGTGACTGATGTGGGAGGGTCCCGCCCACTGTGGGCGGGGCCACGCTTGGGCGCCTAGTCTTGGGCTGTAAGAGAAAGCTCGCTGAGTGAGCCAAAGGGAGCAGGGCTCCTCCACCGGCTCGGCGGCGACAGCTCCGGCCTTGCCTTGCGTTCCTGCCCCCACTTACCTCATCGTAGACTGTACACTGTAATCATGAAATAAACCCCTTTCTCCCGAGTTGCTTTTGGTTATGGCATTTATCTCAGCAACAGAAAACAAACTAGGAGAGCGTAGAACGTGCTAGCTGGCCAGTGACCTGCCCGATGTCCACCCCCATCCCTGTGCTGACCACCAACCTCACCTCTTCCCCCTCAGGATCTGGCAAGGCCTGTTGTTGATGATCTTATCGCTCCTGTGTCGACCCTGAACCAACATAATGAAGCTCAGAGAGGTGGTCCTGCCCCCTAAGCTCACTCTGCCGGGTCCCTGCCCCATTTTCTGCCCTCAGAGAGCCCTGCCCACCGTGAGCGCAGAGGCCAGTCCACCGCTGGAGAAGTCCCCTGGGCTCATGCTCTGCTCCCTGCGTGGACAGTTCCAACCTCCCACCCTGGCCAATGCCATCCTATCCACCACTCACAATGTCATCCACAAGATCACGGGTGGCCCGGATCACAAACAGGCAGACCAGAGGCGCAAAGAGCGTGAACCAGGGCAGTGTGGAGATCTCGGGGATGCCCTGTGGAGACCAGACGTCACAAGCTCCACCTTCCCCTCCTCCTTCAGACCTGACCCCTGTCTACTGTCACCTCCAGGCCACAACCCTGGCTTTTCCAGACTGACACTGCTACATCTTCTGCAGACTGAGGCCAGTGGAGGGAGGCTGGCTGACTCCCCTGAACACAAGAGGGGCTCAGTACATGTTTTGTAGCTTGATGAGTGAAGGCAAGGCAGAAATGAGGTGCTGGGATGGTGGGGTGCTCCTGAGACAGTGCTCAAGCTGGGGACAGAGGCACCCCCGTGTAAGGCACACCCCTCAGGCCAGGCATCAACCAGGTGCCAGGAACTGGGCCAGTGGAGGGTGCTCACTCCCAATCCCTAGAGCCCAGGAATGTGGGCGGGGCCAAGGGAGTCCGGTAAAGCACTACGACTTAAGAGGGCTACCCCTTCCGGATTCCGCAGCCAGCATTTACTGAGCACTTGCTGAATATAGACTCAGGGAAGTACAGAATACAAAACCTCTCCCGTGCTTTGGCTTTGGGCACATCTGAAGCCCCTCCTGCATGCCAGGTACTGGGCGGCTAGCACACGAGACGGGAAGTGAGAAGGATTTTAGGCAGTCCATCACAGAGACAAGAGCACGAGCGTCTTCAGTGAGAAGCCACCAGGGTGCTCTGGCTACCCTACCCACCCACAACCAAGGGTGGCTGCTGGGACTCTGAGGCCCCGCCCTGCCCCGCCTGTCCACTAACCCCGCCCACCTGCAGGATGATGATGAAAAGGAAGTAGAGATTGGACATTCGACGGAACTGCTCGTACAGGTTCAGAGGCAGGAAGGAGAAGATGTTGTATTTGGCAGTGTGGATGGCGTTGCTCTAGAACAAGAACCATCCGTTGTGGGCATGCGGATGTAGGAGACCCCCACCCCCACCCCCGCCGTGCCAGCCCTGCCCATGGCACCGTGAGGCGTCGGCAGAATCAATAAACATATACCAAGCCAATACTGAATGCACTGCAAGCCAGCATTTACTGAAAACCTGCTGCTTGATGGAGCGCCAGTTGAATGCAAGGCCTCCAGCAGGCATTAATTGAGGTTCTACTTAGTGCAAAGTCATGGAGCTGAGTGAGACAGCAAGAGATCGTGGATATGCCTGATGGGAGTCTTGCACTGTCAACCTCTGGATTAGCTCGCAGGGAAGGAGGGGAAGTTAAGAGACTTGGTGAGAATAGACATTAACAGTAACTCATGGTAGCACAGGCCTGTCATTACAGCACTCAGGAGGCTAAGGCAGAAGGATCCTGCCTGGACGACAGAGAAAAGTCAAGGTCATCCCGAATTTCAGTAAAATATGTGCTGGGGGCGTGGTTAGGAGTTGTAGCCCCGCCCCCAGACCGCCGGTGAGTGGCTTGGGGGCGTGGTCAGAGAATGAAGCCCCTCCTCTCAGGCTTTAGGAGGCCTTTGGTTCCATTCCTATTCCTGCAAAAATAATTAAACTGGGCCTGGTGCTTCAGGCGGCTAATTCTAGCAATAGGGAAGTTGAAGCAGGAGAATACGGAGTTTTAGTGCCACCTAAGTTACCTAGTGAGATCTCATTTCAAAAAATAACTCAGAGAACTCTCAGGGTGGCTCCCTCACCCCCTACCCCCACCATCGCTCCGCACCAACTGGGGTCAGGCGCAGGGCAGGTGCCCCGGGGAGCAGCTGTACCGGGGCAGGGGCAGCGAGCGGGCGGTTCACCTTGTACTTCTTCTGCCTCCAGCACAGAAAGCCCTTCTTCTTGAACTGCTTGTGATAGGCTCGATCATTGGCCTTCACCTCCCAGGTGAACTCTGCGGGGAGACAGCGGGAGGTTGGAGCTTCTGGGGCTCAACCAGGGACAACTGCCAGAGCGTTGCCCTGGAGCCTGAGGGCTAATAGGCCCCCAAGGGCCCCAGGTACAGTAGATGCCCATGTAAAGCCAGGAAGCTGGTAAACATCTGGACTGGACAAGGGAGCACGACTGAGCCCAACCGCTCCTAGTATCGGGCGCTGGGTGGGAGGAACCGTGACGGGCGGACTCTCAGTGTGCGGTACCCTCAAGCCACTTCCACTCAGGGATCAGGGTCCCAGCAACTCCTCATCACAGGGCAGACTGAGAACATAACCCCATTTTAGTCTCTAGTGAAGGTTGAGGGGTACCCCTCTGTCAACCCGCTTCTCCTCCCTCTCCATCCTGCCATCCTGCACCTGTGTCTTTATCCTCCAGGTCCTCCCCAAGATGAACATCGTCCATGCCGGTGGGGCTGTGGAGTGGGGAAGAAAGTCACAATCACCCTGGCTGTCCAGTGCTTCTGAATGGTGGCTGACACTGCCCTCAAGGACCTTGAGGGCTGCTCTCTAAAACACTGCCCCAAAAGCCAATCACAAGGGAATCCCAGCACAAGGGAGGCTGAAGCAGGAGTATGGATGGCTTCAATCCCAGCCTGGCGGGGGCGGGGGTGAACAGCAAGACCTTGTATTGGAATAAAATAAAGACTGGGGGTGGGGGGAATGAGATAGGGGGCTCTGGAAGGGAGACCTGGAAAGGGGATAACATTTGAAATGTAAATAAAATATCCAATAAAACGGAAAAAAGAAAAGTAGCCCTAGGTATTCATAAATAAATAAATAAATAAAAAATAAAGGCTGGGGTATAGGTTAGAGGATCTATCTATCTATCTATCTATCTATCTATCTATCTATCTATCGTATCTCACCTTTTCATGTCTAACTCAGAACTGCTCTCTGGGCTTACAGGACCCAGCATTACATCCCCCATGCATATAGCTGGTCACCGAGGCGAGGAACCCCACCTCTGAGATGCTGTAGCCTCCAGCTGTGGCTGGCCCCTCCAGTCTCCTCCATGCCCCCCCCCGTTCCATCTGCTCCTGAAAGGCCCACTCAACACCCCACACATGCTCAGTCCATGTTAGCTGACTGACCCCATGGAGCTGAGGGGTTGTATATGTGACAGCTCACGTCTTCCATACATGATGAGCATGGAGCCATGTTAAAATAGATCTGGTGTGTTGGCACATGCCTTTAATCCCTGCGCTTGGCACACCAAGTCAGTGGGTTGCTGTGAGTTCAAGGCCACTCTGGCCTACATAGCAAAAGTCTGTCTCAAAGCAGAAGGAGGAGGGGGGGGAAGAGACATATAAACAAAACGATCTGGCCTTGGGACTGCTAAGTGTAGTGACAGGGTCTCACTCTGCTGCTCTTGAACCTATAATTCTCCTGCTCCAGCCTCCTGGAGGAGCTAGGACAGCAGACCTGTGCTCCTACTCCTGGCTGGGTCTGGTAACTTAAGATGGCCCTGTACCCGGTGACATGGTGACATGGGTCCTCCCTGCCCGCCTCCCCCCACCCCGACAGATCTTCAACTGCCACCCGAGCACTCACCACATCGGTCCCCCAGTTTGCCCATATGCCCCCCCCCACTGTCACCTCCCTGCCTGGTGGATCCCTTCCTCACCCTCCACATTTCACTCTGTACTTCCCAGACCGGCCTGTGGGAACCATGCGCCTCCTGGGGGCTTCAAGAGCAGCTGGGGTGTCCCCCATCTCGCCTCTGGTCACCTCTCTTCTGGAGCTTTCACTGTCTTAATGTCTGCTGAACCCACATCTCCCCCAGGACACAGAGTGCTGGTGTCTGAGTCATGTGTTTCCCCAGGGCATCTTGCCCCCCCCCTCCTGGCTTAGCACCAGCTCTGGGAATTGGGCCTTTACCTGATTATCACGGGAGGAAAACTGAGGCTGGAGAGGGTGTGGGAGGGATGGGTGAGGAGATCTTGATTCTAGGGAACACAATACAGTTCTTCATACTGTGGGGACCCAAATGACAGAATTGGTTCTGTCATTTTCTGTCTATTTCCTAACTGTAATTTTGCTACTGTCCTGAAGCATAATGTAGATATCTGCTTTTTCAGATCATCTTAGGTGGCCCTGTGAAAGGGTCGTTTGACCCCCAGGTTGAGAACTGCTGCTGCAGTCATTCTTCTGTTCCAATGTTTTCCAAAGTTTCCAAAATCTTCCTTTTCCAAAGTGTTCCTGCCCACTCACCAGACACCTCATTAGTAGTATCCCCCAGCGGCCATGAAGCACAGCCCCAGTGAACTCTAGTGGTCACCAAACTGTCCAGTCGGTAAGCTCCACCTCGGTGTCTGGTTTTATGAACCTCAAGGGGGCACCATCTCCTGTCTCAAGTGCTGGCACCTGGGCCCAAGAGCCTCAGAGCCCAGAGAGGTCACAGTAGCGCCCAAGGATGCACAGATCGTGAGCATCGGTGCTCACCTGCGAGGGCCGGGCTTGGTGGGGCCTGGCTGCCTAGGGCGGGCCGCCAGCGGCGTCCAGGGCCGCCGATGTTGTGGAGCTGTTAGCCTGGTGCCAACGGGTCTGAAACGGGTGGCGCGTGTTCGTGGGGCGGGGCATTGCGAAGGGGGCGGGGCCTACCAGAGCCTTAAGGCCTGCAGCTTAAGGGCGGGGAGAAGGATAGAACCAGGCGACAGGGGCGGGGCCTGGAGAAGGTGGGGCCTAGTTGAATGGCACAGAGGGTAAGGGTAGAGCCTGAAGTTGTGGGCATGGCTGGGTCCTAGGAGTGTGGTCAAGAGCCGTGTCTTATGAGCTAGGCGAGGCGGCTCCAGGCATTGTGGGCATTGTGGGCGTAGCCAACCTTGTGCTACAGGCCAGGCTTATGGATAGATCAAGAATGAATTGTGCCACGCATTATGGGTAGAGACCAGGCTTCCAGGGGAGTCTATTTGTGGGGGATAAAGCCATGCCTAGTAGGTGGTATTACATCTCAAGGGTGGAGCAATGCTTTGTGGGCAGAGGCATGAATCATGAGCCAGGAAGGAAGGAGGGGGTTGGGTAAACTTAGAAAGGACAGGGAAGCCTTGGGAAGAGGTCAGGGAGGGAAGGCAGGGGTCTGGAATCTCTGTGGGCAAGACCAAGATAAGGCTAGCCGTAAAATTGAGAAAAGGGTCAAGCTGGGCGATGGTGGTGCATACCTTTAATCCCATCACTTGGGAGGCAGAGGCAGGCGGATTTCTGAGTTCGAGGCCAGCCTGGTCTACAGAGTGAGTTCCAGGACAGCCAGGGCTACACAGAGAAACCCTGTCTTGAAAAACCAAAAGAAGAAACCAAAAGGAGGAGGAGGAGGAGGAGGAGGAGGAGGAGAGAAAAGGGTCAAGTCTTGATCCAGGGAGGGAGGCAGCGACTAGGGCATGGCTGAGGTATCTGGGAGGGGCCCAGAGAAGGTGGGTCAGTAGTCTGAGGTTCATTCTGCAGGGCAGGAGTTAAATTCAAGCTGGTCTCAGGCTTTATTATGTAGGGGAGGACAGAAGATGATCTTGCACTCCTAATCCTCCACCTTCCACTGTAATGACAGGCATGGACCACACGAAACCCAGGGTCTCAGGCCAGTGGCCTCTCACTGAGCTATATCTCCTGCACTTGGGAAGAGCGTCTTCCAAGCATGCTAAACACAGCATACTCCAGCCTGACTGAACATTGCTGAAGCCCAGTGGAGCCCTGTGGGACTAGGAGTGGGACAGCTGCACACTAGTGAGCACGGTTGAGCCAGGTCTCTATTTATCCACCATGCCCAAGTGTCTTCTGGGAAAGGGAGCCCACAAGGCACTGGTGGGCCTGTGTACAGCGGATGTACGCCAGGGATGCTGGCCAGGGTACGCCCTGAAGAGGCTGTGAGGAGTCAGCTGTCAGGGGTGGTGTCCACCTGTCTCCCAGTATACGGTGTGTGCTGGCATAAAATGAATGAACTGGTGGCTGGGATAAGGACAACACTCAGGACCGAGCCTCCACCATCAGAATAGCAACCTCTGGAAGGTTCAATACCTCTGGAGCATGCTGAGGGGACAGCTACTCGGTTCACTCAGCTTTCAGTGAGCATGTGATCACATCTTTCTCCCATCCTCTTGGATGGCCTTGTTTGGGGAAATCCCCTACCCTGACTTATAGAGGACGGGGGAGGGGGGCGGTAATCACAGTGGAAAGGGGCTCCCTCAAGTGCACATACATAGGCCTACGGTTTTCAGGGCAGAGCCAGGGTTAGCTAACAGAAAGGTCTTTGTTAGCTGCTCTTCTGACACAAACTTGGCAGGAGATAGGCAGAGACACACACTAAAGCTCCCACAACAGACCTGGGCTTTGTGAATACATCAGCACCATTTATTTGTTTAAAAAAAAACTTGTTTACATCAGGAGGCAGAGGCAGGCGGATTTCTGAGTTCAAGGCCAGACTGGTCTACAAAGTGAGTTCCAGGACAGCCAGGGCTACTCAGAGAAACCCTGTCTCAAAAAAAACAAAACAAACAAACAAACAAACAAAAAAACTTGTTTACAGAAGGTAGAAGAGGGGACAAAGTGCTCAAGGAAACTCCTGAGGTGGAAGCCTAGCTGAGCCAAGGAAGCTCCCATGGCCCCAGTAGCCCCTGCATATCCACTATGTAGATAGCCCCTGGAAGCTGCTCTGGCCATGGGCTTGCAGTCCCTCCAAGTGGCTTGAGGGAGCATTTGGACTGGGTTCCCACAGGACCCTGACCGTCACACCCCGGCTATCCTACAAGGGTCTAACTCCAGCCCCTCTACTCTGCCCACATATAACTGCCAAGAGGCTGCCAATCAAGCCAAGGTCACACCGGATGTGAGTGCTATAAAACTTGTTTCCTAACATGGGGACAGAGTGGCCTTGATGGTCAGGCCCTGCTACAGGACACCAGGCAGCAGGGGCTCCCAGTCTCCACCCTGGACCTTGTCTGAGTAACTGGGATCATAACAGGCAAGAAGGAGTGAAGTCATGCCATCAGCCTGCTCCAGGGACAACAGCAAGGTGCCTTCAGGGGAGGGCTGGCAGGCACAGCCTACCCAGACTTTGGGGCTGCCTCACAAAGTTCCCACAGCTGGGTGGCATGGGCCCATGGGGTGAGAGTTGCTTTTGGCAAGGGAATCATTTTCATTTTTTCTTGACCCTGGCCACTGGGACAGGGGCCACATGGGTGTGTGTCAGGGTCCTGTCTGCCCCCAAAGCATCACACACTATGAAATCTAAAGTTCATACAAACATTTATTCTGTTTCTACTCACAGAGGGAGGCAGTAGCCCCCAGGATGACAGCCCAGAGGCCCTGGAAGGCCAGGCCAAGGGGCTGGCTTGGCTCTGAGGTTGGGGAGCCCTGGTGGGCTGGGGTGAGTTCTGGAAGCTACCCCACAAGGCAGGGCAAACATCCAGGTCCGTGGGACTGACCATGTGGGGTTCGGTCCCTGGATCCCAGCAGCACCAGGGTTGGACCCCTCAGCTGAGGAGGAGGTGTGCGGGTCAGCAGGTTTAAATTAAAAATTAATAAAAATAACAGTATAAAGTAAAAAAAGACAACCCCTGTCTCAAACCACGAGGGCATGTCCTGTTGCCTGCGTTATATACAAAGAAGCGGAAGGCAGAGCACACTGTCTGGAACAGTGGGCTGGGGTAGGGGTGGGGGCGCCTGACTGGGGCACAGAGGCTAGTCCAGCTCTGCCCTGGGCTGCAGCAGGCTCCAGGGGACAGGACTGGGAGAGGAGGTGATGACACGTTGGGCAGGTGTGGGGCTGGGCTGAGGGTCGGTCTCAGCCCCGGCTCTGGGCCTGGGCCGCTCACTGCAGACCTGCAGCTCGAGCTCGGGAGGCGCGTGGTCAGCTGTCATGTTTTATTACACAGTTTGAAAAGAGGCCGAGGGCATCGGGGCTGAGGGATCGGGGCTGAGGGCAGCCAGGGGTGGAAGAAGGGGGGTGGCATGGTAATGTTGGGTGGGAGTCATCGCTTGGTCTTGGCGTCTTCTCGGATCTTCCAGATGACAAGGTGCATGCAGGCACTGGCATCCTCACTGGAGCTGTGCCCGTCCACTACAGGGCAGACATGCTCAGCGCAGTCCTGACTTCTGTATAGCCCCTCCCGCTTCCCCACTCCCACTCCGGGGCCCTGGCTCCTCACCATTGTCTTGGATGATCTGTCTGAGGTAGTCAGCCATGAGGTTCCGCAGGGAGCGCTTATAGGGCAGGCCCAGGCGATGTGGGAACAGCACAGACGTGTCCACCACCGTGCCGTGGATGACCTTGAGAGCCAGCAGGTCGCTCTCCAGGCTGTGTCCGATGAGGATGGTGTCGGCGCTGAACATGCTCAGCAAGACAGCCTGCACGTCTCGCAGCGTGATGCTCGTGTCCACAAGGTCGGCCTCTGTCACACCTGAGAACCTGCAGAGGGCCGGATGCAAGAGGGGCGTCGGGCCGGGCAGGATGGGAACGAGGCTGGGGTCCTGCGGTAGGCCGGGACACACCTGGTGTTGTAGTCGACAACTTCATTGTCAGGCTTGACAAAGGTGTCATACACGACCTGCATGTCTGTGTCCACGACTGTGACTCGGGTCAGCTCCAGGCCATATGTAGTGTAGGACTAAGAACAAAGATGGGCACCAGATGCAGCCAGCTTTCCAAGCGCACCGCCTCGCGGTGGCTAGCCCTGCTGCAGAGGCCCTGTCAGGGGCAGCACGGGACACCAGCCCGAGGCAGGCGTGGTCCCATGCCAGGTCTCAGCGGCTTCACTCCCTCACAATCCCAGGGAGGACGCAGGTCCCTGTGACCCCAGACTCACCATCTCACAGTCGAGGGCAAAGACCCCCGCATGGGCATCTTCGGGCAGCTCCTTCTGGAAGGTGCGCACAAAGCCCTCCAGGTTCTCCTTCCGGCCGTCCTGCACGTGTTGCTGGGGAACAAGGGGGTCAGCAGTCAGCAGAAGGGCCAGCATGGCTGTGCATGGCTCTCCAGGAGTCCTGTGTCCTGCCTAAGGCCTATGTCAGGCCTAGTATGCAGACAGTCAGGAAGGTCTGGCTGGGGCCACATGGGCTTGAGCATAGGACTCAACTGTGTCCCTCAATGCCAGTGCAGTGACCAAGAGCAGGGAGTGGCATACAGCAGGACTTACCTTGGCGACCTGACAGCCCACAGAGCCGACGGCAGCTGAGCAGCACATATACTGGGTCTCCCAGCCCCCAGCCACTGGCGAGAGACAGAGCAATGATGTTCAGGGCACCTGGCAGGGACCTTGCCCACCCAATCAGGGATGAGGACTCAGGGAAAGGATCTGGGCCACAGTGTCACAAGCTGATGCAGGCCTGGGAAAGGTCCCCACTCTCAGGAACACTGAGGGGTGAGACAACAGAGCCTGTGCTTGGAAGAACACAGAGATTACACAGGGCCAAAGCTTCAGAAGGGGGCGGGGTGAGATGGGCAGGAGCCCTTGTGGCCAGCAGGTGCGTGTGCGTGGGCACGAGCCTCACCTCGATTCCGCCGCAGCCGCCCCCAGTGGTAGTAACACTCCTCACTGCGCACGCAGCGGCCTGAGGAGGACACAAGGTACTCTGTGCCACAGCGACAGCAAATTCTGCAGGAGGCTGTGTGTGAAGACAGATGGACAGGCAGAGGCCAAATGGGTGAGGGGGCCGACAGCCTAGTCCCCCCTGAGCATGATGAAGTGCCTGTCCCTGAGCTGTGTGCCACAATAGCAGAGAGCTAACACCCTGGTCTCCTGCCTAAAGCAATGTTGGGAGGATACTTACGGTCCTTGGGCTTCTTCTCCTCAGCTGTGAAGATGACAGCACCCCCTGGACGCTCTGGGTGGGGGAAGGGGTAGCCATTCTCCTTCAGCTGCTCCTGAGTGAGCAGGTACTCCCTGAGGCGGCTGTACAGGGCAGTCCCTGCAGGGGCACTGGGTGTCAGTGCTGCCAGAAGGGAACAGACAGACAGACAGACAGACAGATAGAAATACACATGCAGGCACCTATGCACACATTCATGAATGTATGTATGCGTGCACACACACACGTGACTGTATTGTACATGGCAGTCTCTGCAAGGGCACTGCATGTCAATGCTGCCATAAGGGGATGGACAGACACACACACACATACACACACATGCAGGCACCTATGCACACATTCATGAATGTATGTATGCGCACACACATGTGACTATATTGTACAGGGCAGTCCCGGTGGGGACATTGGCTGGGACAATGACCTGATGCTACAAGACAGACAGACAGACAAGGACACAGAGGGAAGCATGAGTTAGCAGTCACTTACTCACCTTTCAGCTCCTCTACCCGCGGACTGCTGGGGCGGCTCAGTGAGAAGCTGGTTTTGGCTGCCAATTTGCCCCCCAGTACAACCTCATGGGACACAACCCTGCGGCCACTGGCTTCTAGAAGGAAGTACAGAAAATCCGGGGGTGTGGGGGGTGGCCAGCTGCAACCTCAGTCCCCCCCTACTGCATGTGCACTACCCCACACTGCCTACGGAGTCCCAGCTGGGAAGGGGTCATGGGGCTCAGCAGCTCCCCACCTGAGCTCTGGTTGGACAGACCAGGCCTGCTATCTCTGAGGGAAGGTGTGGGACAGGGGTGGGGGGCACGCTGCAGCTACAGAGCCCACAACTAATGGGTTCCGAGGTGAGGGGAGAAACTAATGGGGCCAGGGGCGAATGAGCATGCCACTTGGTGGCCGCTTAATGGGGCCTCTCGAGGGGACATAATGAAACATCTTAACCCTCTCTCCCTCCTTCCCCTAGCTTAATGTGCAGTGCTCAGCCACTCACTGTGAAGAGGCTGTAGGGTGCTGGGGAGGGAGGGGAGGGGAGGGGGGGGAGGGAGGGAGGGAGGGAGGGAGGGAGCAGGGGGTACCTTGGGCAGTAGCCCGAGTGTGGGGAACCAGGGACCATCCCTGCTGCTGAAGCCCATGTACAGCCAGTTCTGGGGAAGACCCTCTGCACACAGCTGCCCCAACTCACTGCTGAGGTTGGGCACGGTGTTAGGGACCAGGCCCCTTAGCTTCTTAAGGGTGTTCACGGCCACGTTCAGGTATATGTTCTTGCTGGGACTGCGGTCATACGCCACCTTTTCCTCATTCAGGGCCTGGGTAAGACAGTGCTCAGCCTAAGGTCCTGGCAGAGCCTGGCACCCAGGAGCATGGGCAGTAGGATCAGCTGCTCTGGCATGACAGTGGCTAGTGCAGGACCAGCCTGTCACTCACGAGGACATGGTACAGGCAGCCAGTGTGAACCAAGATGCCTAGAGGAGAGCCAGGAAGACACATGGGGACCTTCCCAGCGACAGCTCAAGGCCACGATGGCCAGGGCCTGCAGCCCTGCCAGTGAAAGGAATATGCACTCCAGGGCCCACCTTCTCGATGGCCTCCTGGTTGGATGAACAGAACTTGAGACACTCCTCAATGAACAGGTTGAGATAGCGCTGGCGGACCACAGTGGGGACCTTGCCGCCAAATTCTTTTGGGATAACGGGCTTCTTTAGACTCTGGGGAAAGAGAGCAAGGTGTTAAGTCCTCTGGGGAAGACAAAAATAGGTTGTCCAGTGCATGAGCCCAGCTATGAATTCCAGAGGGAAAGGCTAGAGGCATGGCAGGGGGTGGATCCTACCTACAATTCCCCAGCAAGGGGCTGCCTTGGGCATAAGCACCTTGCCATGTTTGTATAAGCTTGGGCTCCTTCTCAGTACTAGGAGACAGAACATACTACAAGGCCAACACAGAATCCTACTGGGGACAATATGAGCAGAGTATAAGACTCGTGGTCTCTCAGAGTCCAGGGTACCTGGAGTGATGGGCTGTGGGCGACGCGCTTGGGGGTGACGGTGGTGGTTGTCTTAGACGCCATCCCTGACAACGTGCGTGTCTTCAGTGGCTGGCTGCCAGGTTCGGGGCCGTGGGACGCCTGGCTGCTGCTGGCAGAGAGCGCCCTCTTGGCACCTGTGGGGGCTGGCGGGGGACAGGGGACGTGAGTGCAGGAGGACAGTAGGCCCATGACGGAGCTACGGAGCACCAGGAAGCTGTGGTCATTGAGTGTGAGCAGAACGCGCATCTCGCAGCGCAGCGGGGGCCGGGGCACCGGGCTTGGGGTGCGGAAGGACATGGGATTCTAGCTGCTCTGGGGCAAGTCCATGGAGGTGGGGAAGGGCAACGCAGCTGTGGAGGCCGGCTCAGGCGATGCCACGGTCGGGACAGTCTGGCAAATGGTGGGGTGTGGTCGGGGCCTCTGCCACATGTTCCAGCCCCCGACTCTGAGACATTGACGTCTGAGGGGTAGCCCTGGCTCCAGGGCACAGGACCACAGGGCCTGGGATGCCCCGGCCTGCTCATTGTGACAGGCTACCTGCCTGCCCCTGTAATGAGGTCACAAACCATACACTGTCTCCGCCCTGGCAGAAGGTGGCCAGGGCTGCTCCCTGCATGGATATGCAGGGTGTGGAGTACCTGCCCATCACAGCCTCTTGGCACTGAAGGACAGAGACCGGGACTTCTGGCCCTAGTTGGGGTCACTCTCTGGAGAGGGCTCAGGGGCCAGGCCAGGCTGCCCCTGCTATCCTTCCTGGAATCAACCCATCAAGGCTGTACTTGTCAAGAGAGATAACCAGTGCACTCAGCCCTACAGGGAGGGGGGCACATCTGCAGGCACAACACCCAGCCCAGTGCAACCAATACCATGAGCACCGAAGCAGGTCAAGATGGTGGCTGGGAGACAAGGAGAGTCCCAGAACTGGAACAGCCCCTATCGAGCTCTGCCTAGCCACAGCCATGAGCATCCCCAGGCTGTACCACGGCAGCCCAGGCAGGAACCACCAAGAGACGTAGCTATGAGCCGTGGACATCAACAGAACACAGAATCCAGGGCACTGCAGCCCTTGACAGGCAGGGAGAAGCAGAGGTCCAGAAGCTCTTCCTGATTCGGTCACAGGCCCTGGCTCTCTGCCTGGTAATGGGGCCGCTTGGGACCACCGCACAGAGCTGACAGGGACCACCCACCCCTGACCTTCCAGCTGCTGCCCACCCACTCCAGGTAAGCCCAGGCAAGTCCCACTGATGGTGGCTGGGCTGGGAGGGAGCAAGGAGGCTGCTCAGACCTTCCAGGCCATCCTGTCCCTACTCCAGTCACCCTGGAGGCCCAGGGAGGTGCTCAAGGTCAGGTACAACAGAAGTTCTCGAACAAACGCTGCTTCCCCTCATACTGCATAAGCCAAGATGGGGGGGGGGGTGGTCCAAGAAAGGGTGGGGTCAGGACTTACCAGCAGCCAGACGGGGGTTGGGCACGTGAGCGATCCTCCTCTTCTCCCCGGGCGCTGAGATGTGCACGGAGGAGAGCCTCTCAGATGGCCGTGGGGCGGCCTGCAGCCAACTGGCCGAGT
Source organism: Mus pahari (assembly GCF_900095145.1). Taxonomy (NCBI): domain Eukaryota; kingdom Metazoa; phylum Chordata; class Mammalia; order Rodentia; family Muridae; genus Mus; species Mus pahari. The sequence goes on from NC_034598.1 coordinate 45,085,259, forward strand.
CCCTCTGTGCTAGCTGTGCTCGTCGGTAGCACACCTCCTGAGCAGTAGGGGGCCGTGCTGGGGGAGCCACGGGGGTCCTCTTTGGGGCCTCTGCCTGAAAGAGCCCAGGTCCTGAGCTAGCCCCTGTCCAGGGCACTCCAGACAAGCATGGGACAAGGCTTGACCTGGCAGAGGCTACAGAGGCCCCTCGCCCGTGTTCCTCTGCCCACCAGTGCTCTACACTCACGTCTCCTCGGAGACCGCATGGGGCCCCCGAGCACCATGGATGTTTGTGGAGCCCTTGCTTGCTACCACGCCCCACACAGGCCTCCACTGCTATCCTCACTGCCTTCCAGCCACAACTGAGGTAGCCTGGGCTCTGAGGCTGGACTGCCCACTCAACTCTAAAACCCACCCACCCCTCCGTGCACTGTTCCTGTGCCCAGGGCTGAATGGGACATGAAGCTCCGGATACCAGCTTACCAAAGGCCGACAGTGGGGGTCCTTTGCCCCACTGTGGTGGCAGATCTCCTTCCTCCAGAGGCCCGCCCTGTATCCCCATATCTGGGTCTTACCTCCTTGCCTGGCTTGCAAAGGTGTGAGACCCTCCTCTTCTGCCCCGGGAACAAAGTGGTCAGGCCCGCATGTGTCTTCTCCTCAGCCTTCTCCTTGGGTGGCTGAAAACACACACGCACTCCTCACTCTGGTGCCTCCTTGGGGCACGCCCCTGCCTTCCCACCCAGCCTCATGTTGCCACCAGACCCTACTCTGTCCTGCCAATGAGAGCCCTACGGAGGATCAGCACCCTGCGGCCCAAGGCTGGGCCCCAGCACCTGCCTCCCAGGCCTTGTGGACAGGAGGACAAGTGGGTGTGTCCCTGCTGCTGCCCCCACACCCAGCCCAGGATGACAGTTCAGATATGGAATGCCAGTCAAGGGCATCCCTCGGGGCTGGGGCTGGATGGAACTGGCCAAGTCCATCTTTGTTTGTTCAGGGTGAGCACCCTCTGGTGGCCAGTATGGGGACATTAAAAGGAGGGACACTCAGATGGGTCAAGGCTGGCCTGAGCAAGGCAGGCCAGGGAGTGAGGCCTAGTGGCTAGAAGGGAGCAAGAGTTGGAGGACGGGAGAGGGGCAAGAAAGGCCAAGGAGCTGGGACAGGAGGTGGTGAGGCAGGCGTGGGGCGGGAGGGCCCGGTACCCCTTTGCCGGTCAGTCTGAACGGTCAGTCGAACGCTGCCACGGGAAGCCGGCTGGGTGGGTAGAAAGCCAGCATCCTCATTCTGGGCAGGGTGCAGGGGGGCAGCAGGCAGCCACCGAGGGTTCCTGAATTTTGAATGGAGTTAATAAGAGGCCGGTGCTGAAGGAGCGGCTTCTGCTTGGGTCACAGAGGCTGGAATCGGCTGGAGATGACCGTGGGACTGAGTGTCCCCTCGAAGGGCCCTCGCCTGCCAAGGCCAGTGCCCTCACCTGCCGGGCCAGCCGGCCCTTGTCCTCTGTCTTCACGCTGGTGGACTCGTTGAAGATCCGCAGGCACTCCTCCATAGGGTCCACATCGAAGTCCACCTCCTTCTCCAGAGCCGAGTAGTCCACATCCTCCTCTGCACACTGGCTGGCTCCCGAGGACGAGGAGGAGGACAATGGGGAGGGCGGCGCGGGGGACGCGGGCGGCATGGCCTTGAGACGCTTAGGCACCTTTGTCTCGTCCAGGCTCAGGCTGGAGTCGGAGTCTGATTCTGAGTCTGAGCTAAGGCTGGGCAAGGTCGGGGGCCAGACCCGGGGTGCTCCCGCTCCCAGGCTTGAGTCCTCCTCCTCGCTCTCATCCCCAAATAGTTCAGCGTGGCTCAGGGCCCGTTTCTTGAGCTTAGGGGTGTCCTGGGGGGCTCCTTCATCCAGGGAGCGGGCCTTGCGTTCCACCAACTTCCCCGATGGCATCTTCTTTGCACTACCAGCTTTCCAGGCCAGTGGTGCACGGGGACCAGGCCCAGAGTCCTGGGGTCCCGTGCTGGAGGGGCGGCCTGACCCTCCTTTCCCTGAGCTGGCCACTGTGGTCGCAGAGGATGGCTTTTTCTTGGTCCCTTCAAGCCCCTGGGCCTTGCCCCTGGGGCTGCTGGCTGGGAGCTTCTTCTTGTCCCCACACACCTTTTCCTTCCCTCGGGGCCTGGCTGGGTCTTTCTCTTTCCTTTTGTCTTTCTTGCGGCCCTTGTCCTTGTGGTTGAGGCTGGCTGAGGTTCCACTTTTCTTCTTTTTGGCTTTACCTTCCTTGGGGACCTTAACATCTTGAGAAGCCCTGGCTGGGGAGCCAGGCTTGACCACGGACACTGTGTCTGGTGCTTTGGGGGGCTGCCCGAGGTCTTCCACGTCATACTGCACAGCCATCTCCTTGGTGCCCCGCAGGCCACCCTCCTCACGCTCTCTGCCCTCCTTGGAGACAGGCTTCTCCGGTGCCTTGCTTTCAGGGTCAGCCCCAGCCTTGGGGCTGCTAACATCAGCCTTTGGGGGGCTGGCCACGTCATCTTCTGAGTCTGAGAACCTGGCCTCACAGCCACCGAAGGGGTCACATGGCTTCTTGAGGGCAGGAGTGTATGGCTCAGCACCCCTGGAGCCCCGCGGCCGCTTGGTGGCCCTCTCGTCCCTGGCACTGGCCCTGCCAAGGTGCCGGGCTGAATAGTTGGACAGTGGGTCATACTCTAGATCTGTTGAAGGTTTTGAACTATCTACCACGTACTTGCCACCGGACACAGGGCGGCCACAGCGGCGCGGCTGGCCCACAGCCTTGGGGACATACTCCAGGGCACCAGCACCTCCTGCAGCTCTCCCCTGACCCCTGTCTGAAGGGGCCAGTGAATACTTGTGCCCTGGCTCGGCAGGGACAGCCAGTGGGGTGGGCTGGTAGGCAGCGTCCGGGCTCAGCAGGCCACCCGGCGTGTAAGTTAGGGCCAATGAGAAGGTGTCATCGTCATCTATGCTTGTGGCAGGGCTGCAAGGCGCCAGGGCTGAAGGCCCAGCACTGTGCCCCCGTGCAGTCTCAAGGAGCTCCTGGTAGCGCCTCTGTTCCAGCTCCACCTCGCCACGCACAGCCTCGATGGCCTGGTTGACCAGCTCCAGTTCCAACATGCCATCGCCCTGACCCAGAGCACCATTCTCCCTCTGCACGGGAGGCTGAGGCAGCTCTGGGTTGTACGGGTCATAGCCAAGCCCTGGAAGGGAAGAGAACACAAAACAGCCACCAAGCCAGTTTGTTAGAGATGTGCAAAGAGAACCAGCCGTCCAGAAACTACTGTATACCAGGCTTGAGCCTCAAGAAGCCCCGCTGTGACACTGTGACACCACTGTGGTGGGGTCACCCAGTTTACTCCAGGACCTGTGCAGAGGTGTGTGTGTTTGTAGTTTGTTGCTGGGTGGGGCTCAGTGGGTAGGGCACTACTGGGGACGCACAGGCTTCATCCCCAGGACCGCACGTACGGGTGTGGTGGCCATGCCCATCACCCCAGCTCTAGTAAGGAATAGGCAGAAGGATCAGGAGTTAAAGGTATACTCAGCTACAGAATGAGTTCAACACTAGATTGGGCAACATGAGGTCCTATATCAAAGGGGATGCAAAAAGAGAGGTTCCCTGGAGGCCACTAAGATGGACAGGTCCCACAGGACCTAACGGGAGTCAAGCAGTGCAAGGCTCTGGACTGGCTTGCAGCACCATCCCCAGCCGAGTGCACGGAGGTTAAACTGGCAGCCTTGGCAGGCTCAGGTTCATGGATGTATCGTTCTGACTGACATAGGGTCTCACTGGTTGAAAGGTTAGCTTAACTCCTGGTCTAGTAGATCCTCTTGGTTCCACCTCCCTAGAGCTTAGATTACAAGCTCAAAGCAGCAAGCCCAGCTTTTTAAAGTGTGGATTCTGAAACAGCAGCTCCGCCTTCACCACTGAGCCAGCGCTTTAACCTCATACTCTGTTGGTGATTGGTTCTAATGCGGTCTTATTTCAGCTCCCAAAAGCTGCGCTTCCAGACATGAGGGTCCTGCCCCCAGCTGCCTTCCACTGATAGTAAAGAACTGCCAGACAGCCAATGGGTGGGCAAGGAGACGGGGTGGGACTTTTAGACTGCATGGGCAAGGGTCTGAGTAAGAGGAAGGAGAGGAGGAGTCACCGCCGAGACTCGGAGGGAGAGGGGTCAGGTCAGACTTAGGAGCTGCAGGAGAGAAGCCATGTAGGAGGGAAGGGGATGCGGCCCCATGGGGGGGAGGGGGCCCCTGAAGGTAACAGGGCAGCAAAGATACTTTTCTTCCCGAGACAGGGTTTCTCTGTGTAGCCCTGGCTGTCCTGGTCACTCTGTAGACCAGGNTGGCCTCGGATTCAGAAATCCGCCTGCCTCTGCCTCCCAAGTGCTGGGATTAAAGGCGTGCGCCACCATGCCCGGCGTGTGTGTGTGTGTGTGTGTGTGTGTGTGTGTGTGTGTGTGTGTTTCATTTGAGAACCCAGAGAGCTCACGCAACGTGCCAGGAGCCAAAGCGATTTAACTAATTCACAATTCCAATGCTCAGCCTTCACCACTGAGCCAGCACCCAAACCTCCCCCGCCTCACTGCTTCAAGGAAAGGGAGGGGCTGGAGACCCAGAGCCACAGCAGGCAGCTTACAACCCTCCAGTCTAGTCCAGGTGAGGACACCTCAGCCTCCGTGGGTACCCACCACACCATGCAGACACATATGCATAATGAGGAGGCAAACAGGGGAGCCCACATCTCCCGAAGGAGAGAAGGGAACCTCTCTTGCTGAGAAAGAGGGGCTGAGACAGACTGCTCACGGGGGGGGGGGGGGGCTGGGTCAAACTCACACTGACCTGTGAAAAGAATCGGCAACTTCTCTGGACTTTCCCTTTAGTATTTTATGTAAGATCTTACTGTGGCACAGACCTAGCCAGCCTGGATGTACAGCTGAGGGTGACCTTGAACTTCTGATCCTCCTGCCTCCATTTCCCAGGTGCTGGGGTGACCCAGGGTGAGATTCCAGGCTTGACTGGGCTGGGTTCTTAAAAAGTAACATTCTAAGGATCAGAGGCAGTGGGCTAGCCATGCAGGAGGCTGAGGCAGGAGGATCAGAAGTTCAAGGCCATCTTAAGCTAGCAAAACACAGTCTCAAAAGAAACTTGCCTAGCACACCCAAAGCCCTGGGGAAAGGGGAGAGAGAGGAAGGAGGAAGAAGGGAGGGAAAACTTAGAAACTAAAGCATTCAACCAAGGCTGAACTGAACACTGCACCCAGAGCCCCTGCCAGCAATGCCCTGCCTGAATGCACACCTACTGTCCTAGGCCTCAGGAGACTAAGACAGGAGGATCACACCAGCCTGGGCGTCACAGCCAACAGTAATGCAGGAGGTCGACGGAAGGAAGGCATGGGCCCTCCTATGCAAGCCTGGACACTCAGGGTGCTTCTTGGGAGACAGGCTGATCCACACAGGTGACTGAGTGTGCGCAAAGGTTATCCTCTTGGGGATTCTCCCACCTACAGGGAAGTGTCCTTGAGTCCCAGGTTAGGCAGTGATGGAATGGTCCATTGCCCTACTAGAGCTACAGAGAGAGTGTTGGACAGGAAATGGGTCCCCAGGCTGAAACAAGGCACCTGGCACAAGGAATGACCCAGACACAGCCAAGCAGCACTGCCCAGGGTAATTCCTTCCACACATCTGTCTAGACCTCTGACAGGCCACACCAGAGGCACCAGACCCAGGGGCACCAACACACTGGGCCTCTCCTGACAACAGGAAGTCAGTCCCTGGGCAGCACCAGCACCCAAGGTTTCTGCTCAAGGCCAAAAGGCTGATAAAGGCCTAGAGGCTGCTCAGGGCCCAGCCCAGTGAGAGCTCTGATAAGAGAGCTCCCAGCCCTGGACAGAGGGAAGGAGAGGCAGCTGGCAGTGCGGGGGTGCTGGGGCGAGGTGCTGGAAGCACCAGTCCACGCAGGGCTGTCTCATGCATTCTGACAGGCACAGTCCTGAATGCCAAGTCAAGGATGGCCACACAGCCCAAGGTCTCCACAGAGGACTATGATCCATCTTTCCTAGGCTGACCCTTTCCACCCTACACTGGGATCCAGGCAAGCCCCTCAGCTCAGCACCACTGGACACATGAGGTCATCCAAGCAGGACCAGGCTCCGAGGATACCTTCAGTGACTCACACACAGAGACCACACACGTCGGCAGCAGGTCACCAGAGAGCTATGGAAGATGCACACAAGTGAGGCCTGACCACAGCAGAGGGCAGGCGGGTTAGGAAGTGCTGCTCAGCCTTAGTGTGGTCCATAGCAAGGCTTACCTACGAGGATCCCTGTCCCCAGGTCACCCTCCAGAGCCTTCCCTTTCCATAAGGCCAGCCCCATAGGATGCCAAGGGCTTCCAAGCAGGTGGAGCTGCTAAGTGGGATGCAAGGGGTGCCCCCTCCATGCCTAAGATGCTAGGCTCGCTGGCGCATGCCTTTAATCCCAGCACTTGGGAGGCAGAGGCAGGCGGATTTCTGAGTTCGAGGCCATCCTGGTCTACAGAGTGAGTTCCAGGACAGCCAGGGCTACAGAGAAACCCTGTCTCGAAAAACCAAAAAAAAAAATAAAAAAAAATAAAAGATGCTGGGCTTGCTGAGGCAAGAACAGCCATGGAGCCTCCATGGTCACCAGACACCAGAGGAGGAGCTGATAGGTAAGGCAGCGGGGCCACAGGCTGATATCCCGGAGCAAGACAAGAGGTAGCCTTCCTTTCCCATGGTCCATAAGGGCTGGGAGCCAATAAAGAAAATTCTCTAAGACCAGCCTGGCCGTCCTACCTGGATCCCGGAGATGGTCAGGGCCTCTCTGCCCCACCCTGACAGCAGCAGAGACCCAGTCAGGATGTCTCCCAGGCCCAAGCTGCCACTCACCAGAGCTCAGGCTGGGGACAGGAAGAGCATGCTGGCCATGCCATGTGAACATGGTCCTTTTGTGACTTGTCATGGAGGCTGGCGGGGTCGTGTGGCTTTCAGAGGGCACATGCAGCCCTGCCCCCACCACTCCACACGGCGGTTTCTGCTCAGAACTATGGCAAAGTCCCCAACCAGGTTCTCTTGTCACCCACTCAGGTCTGGGTCCTGCCTCAATGCCCACCTCCCACTCAATGGTCAGCCCCAGGACTCCCAGCCCCAGACTCTCAAGTCCTCAGATGAACAGCTCTCTGCGGCTGCAGGAGCCCTGTTAACAGGAAGACCAGCGTGAGCTCAGTCCCAGCCTTCTCTAGTACACAAGACAGCATCCCACAGCAACCAGTGGCACTTCAGAGTCACCGAGACCTTTCTAGAAGGCTGGTGACATCAAGTCAGCATGTCAGCAGAGTTTTCTGTTGGCATCTTCCAGCCACTGGACAAACTTATATTGGCCTTCAAAACCTAGTTTAGGGACTGGAGAGATGCTCAGCAGTTAAGAACACTGACTGCTCTTCC
>NC_034598.1:45092964-45099428 GCF_900095145.1 Mus pahari
GGAGGCAGAGGCAGGCGGATTTCTGAGTTTGAGGCCAGCCTGGTCTACAAAGTGAGTTCTAGGACAGCCAGGGCTACACAGAGAAACCCTGTCTTGAAAAACCAAAAAAAAATAAATAAAAAATAAAATAAATAAATAAATAAAGGCCAGGGAACCATGGGGCACGTGGGCCTAGATCACTGGCAAAGTGAAGCAGGGCTGGAGACCCACCACCCACTCCCAGCACTCCCCGGCTACTGTGGAGCAGAGCTCCATCCTTAGGAGTGGCTGTCTGTGGAGACCACTGGAGCACTGTAGCACCCACGGACAAGCCACCCTCAAGACAGGAGCATGCCCTAACTCCCACAGAGCTCCTGACTGCCACAGGTACTCTAAGCCTCAGCATGAAGGAGCCCCCGTAGAAGCCATAATTCCAGGAGTAGGCTAGCGCCCCGCCCCTGTCCTAGGCAGGCTCCGTTCAATACCTCTGCACCTGGCGCTCCCTCCTCTGTGGGAAGGTGTCCTGGGACAGGGTGTCAGCTGCAAACCCCTACTCCAGCTGTCCCTGTACCAGCAGTCACCTGAAATCCCAAGTCCCTTATGTAAATGGCACCAGGACAGACAGGCCTCAGAATCAGGTCAAGAGGGTCAGGCAAAGGATGGTCTCAGAAAGCAGCAGTGCCTGGCTGAATCTGCAGCAGCCTAAGTGGCCATAACGAAGACAGAGGAACAATGAATGGGGCAGATGTGGGACAGATGTAGGCTGGGCAGCTCGAACTCTCCACTAACAGCACTCTAAAGACCACTGGGCACATGTGGCAGCTGAGCAGCAGGGATAGGCATCCTGAATCCTGTCCTGCTTATATATTGAGATGTCCTCCAAGCCACCTTCCCCAGCAACAGTGAGCCAGTGGAACCGGCTGCCCACCACCAGTAAGTTAGCCAAGAAGTGCAGCCCTGAGGCTCTCTCGCTGGGTAGAGCCGGGCCTGGAAGAATTGGTCGAGGAGAACGTTCTCCAGACATCTGACAGCAGCAGTCCAATCAGAGGACCATGGCATCTGTTAGAGGGCGACCAGGGCCTGGCCACCCACCAACCAGGGCGGACGATCCCTGACAACCATGTTGTGGACTGCAGCGCCCCCTGCTGGCGTTTCCTGGAGAAGTGGGACTTTCTCTGGGAAGGAGCCCCAAGTGGCAGGAGTCCCTAGGTCCCAAGGGACTCTAGAGGCTGCTCAGACTAGGAAAGCCACTCCCAAAGCCCGTCTCCCCAGGCAGTGCACCAAGCCTGGTCTAACAGGTCAATGGCAGTCACAGGTCTCATGTGTGGTGGCAGGGCTCAGTGGGAAGAGGCCAGCAGTGTCTGGCCCCTCCGACCCTCACTGCTCAAGCATGTACTGTGAGAACTGGGATGGGATCCAGGACTCCAGAGGCCCTCAAGGCTCAGAAGGAACTTGGTCACAGCCACTATCTCGCCCCCCACTCTCTGCCCTAGGAACGCCTGCCTTGAGCAAAGCCTGCTCCGTCTAAGAAGTTCCACAGCTCCTGCTTTGGACTTGCCCTTGGCACCAAACTGTCCACAGGGAAATCCGGGACACCTCCAGCTGGATGTGCGTGGAACCACCGGCACTGCACATCTGACAGCCACACATACCACATTGCTGGGGGTCTCAGATGGAGGTTCTAAGGCCCTGAAGATATGGCAAGGGTAGGGGTGGGGTTAGCTCTCTGGCTCAGACACCCTGATTTCTCATTTCTGCTCTTCTCACCCCCTTCTCTTTGCAGGGACAGTAGCTGTGTTGGGGACCGGGCTCTGTGAGGGCCACTGTGCCAGCCAACAGGAATCCAGAGAGAAACCCAAGGCCCAGCCTTGCCACCCATGGGGGCTACCACCCAGGCACCACCTTCCACATGCCCATAGCTCTAACCTCCCTCACTGGTATCTTGAGCAAACTTCCTTTGTCGGCCTGTCTCCCCTCCATAGCACTTAGCATCTCAACAGCGTAACTATGCATCCCAGCTGAGAAAAGGTGGCTAGCTTCGGTCGCAGCTCTGAGCCACTGGAGACCAGCCACATGTGGATTTGCTTTCCTGTGGGTACAAAAGGCCATGGAGGGCTAATCCAGTGAGCCCAAGGGATGCCACCAAGGCTGAGCCACTTGGGACTTTATCCTAATCCAGAGCAGTCCAGGCCCAGGCCTCCTCAGAGGAGCACTGAGGGGAGGACAACAGAATCCCCAGAGCAGGAAGGGCAGGACTAGACATTGCCTGGGGTCCAGGACACCAGGAGATGCCATGAGGAACAGAGCACCGTTCCCTGGGGACTGTCAGACACAGAGCAGCACCAGACCCCAAACATGACCTTCAGGGAAACCAAGTTCCCAGCTGTGGCACAAGACAGCACGGGAAGAACAGTGTGGAGGAAAGCTGAGGACCCGGCACTGCTCAGGGGTGGCACAGTACCTGGCACAGCATTGGGATGACACAGTAGAACACAGCTTCCATCCCCGATCCGCAAAAAGGAAGTAAACTTTTAAAGTCAGGATGTCACCTTAGTGGTGGGGGTGCACATCTTTGATCCTAGTACTCTGGAGAGAGGCAGGTGGATCTCTGTGAGTTCGAGGCCAGCCTGGTCTACAGAGTGAGTCCAGGACAGCCAGGGCTGCACAGAAACCCTGTCTCAAAAAACAAAACAAAACAAAACAAAATCCCACAAACAACAAAAGGGTGAGAGCAGCTCGGGTTAAGAGCACTGGTTGCTCTTGCCACGGTCTGAACTCCATCCGTAGCACTAATGGCTAAAGGCACACAACTGCCTGAAAATCCAGATCTAGGGATCCAATGTCCCCCTCTGGCCTCTGCAGACACACCGAGTTAGTCACCCATACACAGCAGCATAAGTCTGTAGGAAACGAAAAGACACTGCAGGTCACCAAGCTGGTCACTGCAGCCCGAGAGGTCGCCTATGCCAGGCGCTCGATGCCCACCCTGCGCTGAAATCTGCAAAGCTGTGAGCTTCCTCTTCCGAAGCAATTTCCATAGCATCTGGGCTGAGTCCCCGGCTGACCTGGCAAGGACACTGGCGGCCAGGTGAGGAGCCTGACCACCACACAATTGTACAAGGGCCACTCGCAGGTATCCTAGGCCAGTGTATGTGTGATGATGGAGACCTAACAACAAGAGATGTCGCATGTCACGCCTGGCCCTCAAACTGTCAGAGGGCAGAGGCAGGAAGGCCACCTCAAGCTCAAGGCCAGCCTGGGCTTACACAAGGAACCCATCTATCCATTCAAATCCTTGTTACCAAAAAAAAAAAAAAAAAAAAAAAAGCTAAATATAAATTCTGTCCATCAGTAGGCATGTCGAGGCCAGCCTGGTCTACAGAGTGAGTTCCAGGACAGCCAGGGCTACACAGAGAAACTCTGTCTAAAAAAAAAAAAAAAAAAAAATCCTTATTTAAATAAAAGACAACGGCTTGAGAGAGAGAGAGAGAGAGAGAGAGAGAGAGAGAGAGAGAGAGAGGCACCTAAAATTAACCTGGGACCTGGGGTAGAGTCAGCGGTGAAGCTCACTAAGCCATTCCTAAGGATCAGGGATCACCAGAGAGGACTAAATGGTTCTCTATTCAATAATGCCCTGTCTCTTTTTTAGAGACGGCCACATATGTAACCCAGGTTCGCCTTGAACTCAAAGAGATTCACCTGCCTCTACCTCCTAAATGCTGGAATTAAAGGCGTGCACCATCATGCTTGGGTGCCATGCCACTTTTTAAAAGGTTTTTGTTTGTTTGTTTTTAATTCTATCCACATGAGTTTGCCTGGGTGACTGCATTTGCACCAGACACAGCTGGTGCCCTGGAACTGGGTTTACAAACCAGCCATGTGGCTGCTGGCAACCCAATCCGGGGCCTCTGTAACTGTAGCAAGTGTGGCCCCCATCCCTCAGACGGGGACACACTGGCTATGGACTTCTGGAACAAGGCTTCCTATATAGACCAGGCTGGACTCAAACTCAAGAGGTCCACCTGGCAGTGCCTCCAGGGAACCCGGACTTTTAAGTGTGCACGCAGCAGGCCCAGCCAAAAGCAGCTCTTAAATCTGAGCCATCTCTCCAGCCTCTCTAGCATTCTTTCTTTAATGCAATTGAAATCCTATGGGTCGGGTTAGGGTCATCCCAGAACCTAGTAGGTTGCAGCTTCAGGGTCCTGGGTCCCCAACTAGCCTGGCCTACAACAGTAAAACAAACAAAAGACAAATAACGAAACCTTAATTTCTCTCAGTGTCTTTTCTCTAATACAATACTTCCTACACACTACCTGATCCCTGAGGCCTTCTTCAGAAATGTCATCACACTAATTGCGACATTCTCGCTGCCAAGCTGAAAGTCCACACCCGTCCAAGGCAAGGGGGTTTTCCGCTCGACAAACAGCAGGTGCCCCTATGGCCTTGTGCATCCAACTACTGGAGACAGTGGGGGGACTCACCCCCAGGAAACTGTCGCGATCGTAAACAAGGTATGCCACAAGCGCACAGAGTGGAGTGCGTGGTGACAGGAGGGAATGACATCTCGTTCCGAACAAGGTGGACAGAATGAGAACCGGAGGAGTTGCACCAAGTCCCCTAGCTTGGGGACGGGGCTGCACGGTCTCTCCCTCCGTCGTGTCGGTCTTTACGCTTTAGTGACCAGAGAGGTCTAGACATCTGCACAGCCTCGCGATGGCAGCTAGGAGAGGGACAGCAATCTGACGGTGCGCGCTCTGGCTGAGCAAGGGAAACATGGAACACCGGCGGGCTGTGGGACCCGGCGCGGTCCTATGGGGTTTACCTGCTGCAGGCGATGCTGCGCCGCCGCTACCGGGAGCGCCGGGACCCCGAGCTCCGCGGTGCCGGAAGTGGCAGTAGGGCCGCCGGCAAGGCCCCCCGGGGGCTCCCGCCCAGTACGGGCAGTCGATGGAACGGAAGAAACCGGTAGAACGTAGCATGGTCCGTTCCGCAGCGGGGCCCCGGCCCGGAGATACCCGGGACCCCGGGACCCCTCCTCACACTCTCCCCGGAGGCTTCCGCTCGCGCTTTTCGGACCCCGCCGACGCCGCCATCTTGCCCCGAGGCCCCCAGAGGCCCCCGGGACGCTGTCGCTAGGGACGCTGGGAAGGGCTGACCGAAGTGCGCCTGCTTACAATGTCGTCTCCCGCGGAAGTGTAGCCGTCGGAAGACCCGAAGCTTAGGACAAGAGAAGCTTTAAAGAAAGCGTGGTTACATGCCTCTGGTCCTGAGACCCTTTTGGCACCGGACTTTCGCGGGTACAGCTTCGCAATCTTGAGCCTCAAGCCCCTGAGAAGCCTGGGCTGTCCAGAGTGAGCCTGACTGGAAATACACCGCGAGTCTCCGCTGTGGTCTTTGGGCCCAGACGGAGACTTCTTTGCATTTCGCTATATAAGGCCTTTGTGCGCCCCCCGGAGGACGAGGCGAGCGCCACGGCCAGGTATTTTTGTTTGTTTTGTTTGTTTGATTGATTTAGGATTTACTTTGTAATTCTATGTATGTGCAACATGAGTGTTTCTGATTCTCGCTGAAGTCAGAAAAGGGCTTCGGATACCCAGAAATTGGAGCTACACATGGTTATGAACGATCATGTGAGTACTGGGAATCGAACCCAAGTCTCCAATTGCAGTAAGTGCTCTTCACCACTGAGCCAACTCTCTAGCCAGGGTCTTAGATAATCTGTTGAGGTGCCTGTCCAGAGAAATCTACCTAATTGATGCTCAAATAGTCACCTAACCACGAGGGGCATCAGTGGGACATTTCTTTTTTCTTTTTGCCGTGCCTAGAAACACTAGACAAGCGCGCTCCAACTGAGCTACACTCTGGAAACATTTTTGATGTTTTTGGTTTTTTTGCTTTGTTCTGGGGTGTTTGAAGGGAGGCAACACTATGCACCCACATGCAGAAGTTAGAGGAGCATACAGCTTCCCACCCCTTTGTTTAGTCTTCCATTTTCTTTCCTTTAGGACAGGCTTCTTCACTGAAATACTTCAGCTGGGCAGGCTGGCTAGCAAGCTCCCAGCATCTACTTGCCTTCACCCCAAAGCCTAGGGTGGCACACACCCGGTCATGCCCAGCTTTAAATGGGTGCTGGGGGTTAGAGCTCAGGTCCTGAGACTTGTGCATAGCTTTCTAACCTGCTGGGCCTTCTCCCCAACCGCTTTTCTGTTCTGCTTTTGATTGAGGTAAGGTCTCATGTAACACAGACCAGATGGACTTGCCCATTACGTAGTGCTGGAGATGAAACACAAAGCCTTGTGCTTGCTAGACAATTACTCCAGTCACTGAGCTACATCCCCAGACCCCCTCTTTCTGTTTGTCTGGGCAGGGTCTGGCATGGTAGCCTAGACTGATCTTGGACTTGTGGCAGTTTTCCTAAATGCTAAGATTACCAGCCCAGAGCCGGGCGTGGTGGCACACATACTTGGGAGGCAGAGGCAGGTGGA
>NC_034598.1:45102220-45120129 GCF_900095145.1 Mus pahari
GGTCGAGGTGGGAACACACCTACTACAGTCTCAGTACAGTGGAGGTCGAGGTGGGAACACACCTACTACAGTCTCAGTACTGTGGAGGTCGAGGTAGAGAGTTGACTTAGATCATTCTCAGTTACACAGAGAAATCAGGGCCAACCTGGGTTACCTGGAAACTAGTATTTTAAAATAAATAAAAGCTGGTTTTGTTTGTTTGTTTGAGACACAGTTTCTCTGAGTGGTCTTATATGTCCTGGAACTCACTCTGTAGACCAGGCTGGCCTCAGACTCACAAAGATCTGCCTGCCTCTGCCTCCTGTGTGCCAGGACTGAAGACATGCCACACCACCACCCATCAATAAAGATGTTTTTCAACATCCCCAGACTCCCCAGTGTCCCCCTCCCCAGAACATTGTTGGAATCATAGGAGCCAGAGCATCAGTCAGATTGGACAAAGCTTCAGTGTGGGGAAGTGGCCAAGCTGTGGAGATGGGTGGTGGGAGCTGAAGCATACATGGCCTTCAAATGAGCTTCATGGTGCCGGGCTATGCATGGAAATGAGGTTTAAGTACACTTTCATATTCTGTGTGCCTTGATACTATTATAAATAACTGAAGGGGGTGAGGACGGGGCAGCTGTAATTTGGGGTCCAAAAGCAGGAGCGGTAGGTGTCCCCAAGGCAGGGTTCCTGTATTCAGTCAGCCGGGCAGCAGGGCACCAAGATCAGCAAGAGGTGTTCCAGAGCTGGGCGTGGTGGCGCACGCCTTTGATCCCAGCACTCGGGAGGCAGAGGCAGGCGGATTCCTGAGTTCAAGACCAGCCTGGTCTACAGAGTGAGTTCCAGGACAGCCAGGACCACACAGAGAAACCCTGTCTTGAAAAACCAAAAAAATAAAAAAGCACACAGCCACCCAGGAACTTAAATATGCCTGTTCATGTCAGCACTAATCACAGAAGCCAATTTTAAATTCAATTCACAATCTGTGCATGGAAAAATGGATGATGAACATGGGAATCTTGCTCAGTCCCAAACTGAAGACTGTGACACATGACAGTATAGACTGGTTGTCACCGCCCCCTACTGCTGAGACCCTTTAATACATGTAGTTCCTCATGTGGTGACACCAGCCATTAGTCTTTCATTGCTACTTCGTAACTTTGCTACTGTTATGAATGGTAATGTAAATCTGTTTTCCTGTGGTCTTAGTGACCCATGTGAAAGGGCTGTTGGACTCGCAAAGGAGTCGAGACCACTCACTGGTGTGGAGGTGATGTTCAGTGAGAGAACCAACACAAAAGGCCAAAGAGTAGGGAACGCCACAAAAAACGTCCAGAACTTGGGGTGCAGACTTCAGAAGGATGGCTGGGAAGGGAAGGTGACAGCTTATGGAGTAAGGGCTTATTTTGGCATAAAAGAATGTTCTGGAATTAGTCAGTGGCAATAAAGCAGAAAAAAGCAGGGTATGTAGTTAGGGCATCTAGTGGCTGGGGGCATGGTAGGGGGATGCAGCTCCTTCTAGAATCCCTCAGTGAGGTGGGGGCGCGTGGCCAGCAGTTGAGACCCTCTCTAATATATGCAAAGTTCTGGATTCCATCCCCAGCACCATCGAAAGAGTTTAAAAATTACTGGAGGCAGAGTTGTGGGAAGCTAACAGCATTTGCGGTGCTGCTGTTGGAGCGGATAGCTAACCGCATTCATGAGGCTGATGGCCACGTACATGCTAAACAAGCTTCCACCATTCAACTGCACAGCACGAAACTGCAGACTCTGAATGGTACAAGGACCACATTGTGACAAGGCATGGGGACACCATGGCAGGGTGCAGACATGGAGCAAACGGGCATCCAAAGGCGGCCCTGGGGATTCTTTTTGTATCTTTTGGATGTATCTTGCTTCATCCCAGCTCCTGCTGGTCTCCCGTCCTTCCTGTAAACAGGGGGAAAGGTCTGAGGTCCTTGGGAGTTAACTCCATAAGCAGTCAGACCTTTTCCGTGGTATTCTCCCCTTGAGGGAGTTGCAGGTGGTGATTCAAGATGGTTTTTGGTCCCGTGAGGAAGTTAAAATCTGATGGGAAGTATAGAGAACCCCAAAGTGGGTCAGAGAACCATGAAGGAGCTGGAGAAGCCCATGGACTCATGGATACCTATGCAGGATGGTATGAATAGCACAAAGGAGCCGGGCGTGGTGGCACACGCCTTTAATCCCAGCACTTGGGAGGCAGAGGCAGGCGGATTTCTGAGTTTGAGGCCAGCCTGGTCTACATACAGAGTGAGTTCCAGGACAGCCAGGGCTACACAGAGAAACCCTGTCTCGAAAAACCTAAAAAAAAAAAAAAAAAAAAAAAAAAATAGCACAAAGGCTGTGGGTTCGCCCCACCCAAGCGCTCCAGGAGGAGGAGCCCGTTTGGAGCCCCTGCAGATTGGAAGGCGAGGGGCCGCCCTGAGCCAACATACTCGCAGTACTAGCGTTGGCCACTAGGTGGAGCATAGCAGCTCCTCTGGCACAGCAGGTGCAATGGGGCAGCTCAACTCCACCCCAAACCGTTCCAGGTCCCAGAGCTCAGCAGACCTCTGGGATCTTATGTCTTTTTCTCAAACAGGAACATTGGTTCCTAAAAGCTCTCAGCCTCTTAAATCCCCGCTCACACCCCTTATTCTGCACCAACCTAATTCCAAGAGGGCATTCAACTTGACATAACAAGGATGGCTTGCATGGTGGGGGAGGTCCTGAGGCACCTTTTGACTAGAGCTTGTTAGTTCTTCCCACTACGCGCAGCTCTAGGGGTCCGTCCCCACCCCCACCTCCCCTGCTGGCTCCAGAAGGGGGCGGGAAGCGGACGCCCCCAGGCGCCCTGTCACCAAGCTCTGGTTGCTGGGTAACGGGGCAGGCGGGTGCGCAGCTGCGCCAGGCGTGGGTGACTGAATTGTGCATGCTACTGTAGGCAGCCCCCCCCCCCAGGACCTCAGAGGGTACTAGCACAGCTGGAGTATATCGGCGGGCTGCCTCAGTTCCCTCAGGATGTAGCTGGGGACCCTAGGAGCCATGGGTACCAATCAGACAAGACAGGAGGGCAGGTTTTTAAAAAGGGCTTCTTTAATTTAAATATATGGGTGAGAGGCCAGGCGGAATGGAGGAGAGGTGCCCCCTACAGAAAGAACAAATAAATCCCTTAGGACCCTTGTCCTGCCTGCCCTGCAGACATCACCCTTCAATGGTTAGACCCAAGTCCCAGTTATCAATCAGAACCTGAAGTTGGGGGGTGGGGAGGACATCACGGAAAAGCTCTGATTGCTTATGAAGTTAATTCCGAAGGACCTCAGACCTTTCCCCCTGTTTACAGGAAGGACAGGAGACCAGCAGGAGCTGGGATGAAGCAAGATACATCCAAAAGACACAAAAAGAATCGGCCCCCGCCCCCCACCCACCCTGCAAACTAAGGCATTTCATTTCTGTGGCCAAAGAGAAAAGGTAAATGGAAGTACCCGGGAGGGGAGCTGGCCCAGGGCCCTCAGCCCAGCTCCAGAAGGGTGACCTCCCTCATTTCATAATGGAAGATTCTGGAACAAATGGGAATGCCAGTAACCCCCCCACAGCCACCACAGGGCAGCTCAACTTTCTCTGTGTCCCCAATTCCTTGGTGTGTGTGTGTGTGTGTGTGTGTGTGTGTGTGTGTGTGTGTGTGGCAATCCCTAATTGCCTTTCTAGAAAAGAAATCCAGTCTGCAGTAGTAGAGGATCCTACCAGAGACTCTCCTGAGACCTTGCCCACTCACCCCTGAGGATGAGTGCCACACAAGGGGACCCCACTGGAACATGGGACTCGAGCCTGAAAAAATAAGTCTATCCTGTGCAAACAAAAAAAACCCGAGCTACCCCAGAAGGTCCAGGAGCCGAACGCCCTGTTCCCAAGCCTGGAGTCCAAGGCCACCCTCTGCACACACCCGAGAGTGTGGAGCATATGACGGCAGGCCAGAGCCCCATATCCATTGCCCGATGGCTGCAGGGGTCCTATAGATTGTCTGAGACGCAATGCCACAAAGGCCAAACTTAGGGACCCTAACCCAGTGGGAGTAAGGAGGCTAAGCCCCAGGCACCAGACACCCACTGTCTCTCTCACACATATACACACCCAGGTAGGGGGAGTCACAGCCCCCCACCATACCAGCAGTCAGAGAGGATAATAAATAATTTCTTTCCCATCTGCCCAGCACCACATCCAAGGTGAGCGGGGATGTGGGGGATGCACCTCCACATGCCCCACCTGCACCCCACAGCCCTAAGTTCTCTGAAAACTGTGGGCCTCCTGTACCCCTGGGGCTGGGAGTGGGGGGCCCTTATTGAGGGCAGAATCTACGGACACCTGAGATTTGAGTACCCATGGAAGGGGGTCAGCCAGGCTGCACACCCCCCCATTTCCCTGAACTTCCGCCAATGGCTTTCAGTGGAGTGGGGACAGGTCGGGGCCCATGGGAAGCCCCAGTCACCTATGGCTCTGTGTCCCTGTGTCCCAACCTGGAGGGGTGACTAAGGGGCTGAAGACAAGGAGTGGGGTTAGGCTTCATGCCCAGCGCCACCCAGGAGGGAAAGCAGAGGGTGGCAGGAAGGGATGGGGAGGACCCGCCAACTGCCCATTGGGGTCCCTGAAGAGGGGACAGGACAGTTAACCATGGCTATTTACAGACAGAACCTGAGGCCACCTCCCAGGCCCCCCAGGTGACCCAAGTCCATTCTCAGTCCCTTGCTGCTTTCTTGAGGTGGGCTGGAACTCCAGGACACAGGCTCTCCCGAGGACAGATGTGTCCCTTGATAGAAATCCCTGCCGAGGCCCGATAAGCAGGCCACTCAGGGTGGACAGACAGGTCAGGGCTCTACAAGCCAGCAGGAGCTGGGCTGGGGACAGGGCTAGGTGTGGGGCTTCCAGCCAAGCTGCAGGGCAGCGAGTCGCTGGGCGAGACGCTGCGGGCACCAGGTCGTCGCAGGAGTTCCGGGCGGAAACCGGGATGTCGCCGGGCGTGCTTGGTCAGGTGGTCGCTGCGGGTGAACCGCTTGGTACACAGGGGACAGGGGAAGCGCTTCTCCCCGGTGTGCGTCCGGTGGTGACGGGCCAGCTCATCAGAACGGGCGAACTTCTTGTCACAGCCGGGCCAGTCGCAGGCAAAGGGTCGCTCACCTGGACAAGGAAAAGAGTGACCAGTGAGCAAGTGAGCACGGGTCTAGCTACACAAATGGCCCTAATCAACACTCCTTGTCACCTTGCTTCCATCTCCTCCACTAGAATGACAGGCATGGGCCACCGAACCTGGATGGTATTCAGAACCCAGGGCCTGCTAGGGGAGTATTCTGCCCATCCAGCTACACACCCCCCAGGCCTACAAATCTGTGGGAGGTGGGGTCTTGCTAGCTGCACCATCTAGCCTAGAACTGAAGGCATTCTTGCTTCAGCCTCCCAAACGTTGGATCACCATACCCCTGGCCTGTGTCTCTTTGGACACCACCCTGTCGTCTTCTGCCCAACTTAACGGGTCCTCAGAAGTGTCCCTAACAGTGTCCAAAGCACACGAAAAGACACGTCTCTCTGGGTCCTTCCCCGACTGAAACCCTGGGCCACCTGCAATCTTGAATCATCAGGCCCAAGCTAGTTTGAGCCCTTGGATCTGAAGCTAGGATGCAGCTTTGCAATCTCATACTCTCCAGAGGTAGGAAAGGTCAGGCAGCAATTCCAAACTTAGCTTAAATCCAATTCCTGAGGGAGAGGACTGAGCACCTAGGGGGCGTGGCCTCAGGGAGTAGAGCCAGTCACACAGCAATTACTGCGGGACAGGGGAGGGGCCTATACTAGGCAACTTCCTCCACAAACCACTCCCACCACCCTATTGGCCTCGCCCAGGTCCTCCGCGAGCCCAAGCAAGCTCTCTGGTCCTCAGGAGGCCCCCACAACACCAGGCCTCATCTCGTGGTTAACATCTTCCCAGATGGGCCTCCAAGGACCAAGAAGAGGACGACCGGTTCACCCAGGACCCCAGTGCCTCGGACCTGGTGTGGATGGCTCTAGGTTCCAGGTCTGGAGAGGAGGGACCATATGCACGGTGTGTATCCAAAAGCCTAGGGTGGTGTGTGGACACAGTGTGGACCAGAAAGCCCATGTACAATTCTGCTTGTGACAGAGTCCAGAGGAGGTTGGAGGCAGAACCAGGCTACTAGTGACCTGAAGGCCCAAGCTCTGGAAGCCACAATGGGACTAGTACGAGGCCACCTCGTGTGGTCTCCAGACTAATCCACTGGAGAACAGGTACTCTCAAAGACTCATGCCCCTCAGGAAATGGCCAAGGGGCCCTCTAGACAGGACTCATGGAAGTGAGGAGAGGAAGTGTAGAGGCCACCAAAAAGCGGAACAGATACCATACTACACCGAAGGCTGGAGTGACCTAGTGACATTTTTTCTCTAAACAGCTCAGGGGATCCCAGGAGAGGAGAACAGAGGAAGGGGAGAGAAAGTGGACCTATCTGGAACTAGGCGGGGCATCAGCCATCACTGCCCAGGAAGCAGGCAGATGAGAATTATCTCCATCCGGGCCCCCTGCAAACCCACACCCAAGGGCCCCTCACCATGGAGGCGCAGAATGCAGGAAACTGCCTCTGGGATACCCATGTGCCAATTCTGTTTGGCATCCAGGCAACCTGAGGCCCCAGTCTACAATCCTAGACAGCAAAGAAAGGGAAGAGGGACCATGTACCCAGAAGGCTGCCCTTGTCATTTCCAAAGTGTCCTCCTAAATGGTCCAGTAAGAATGTGTGTCAGCGGGCCCCAGAAAGTACCCTTCCCCACCACAGAGCACAAAGGGCTCAATCTGGAGGGGAGGGGCGCTTGGTTTTAGGGCTAGGTTCCTAGCTTTGGAACAAGACACCAGGTGACAGAATTGCAAGGGGGACAAGCAATCCTGTCCTGTCGCCATTTTGCGAACAGAGGATGGGGGGGAGGTAAGAGGAAAGGGGACACCCCCTTGCATGCAATCAGCTTACTTCCCC
The DNA here is from genome assembly GCF_900095145.1 of Mus pahari. NCBI lineage: Eukaryota > Metazoa > Chordata > Mammalia > Rodentia > Muridae > Mus > Mus pahari. The sequence goes on from NC_034598.1 coordinate 45,109,232, forward strand.
TTCGGAGCTTCCCTGTGGGGCAGGTCCCGCCCCCCACATCCCCCTAGTTCTACTTTGTCAGGAGCAGGTTGCAGTGGCGGCGACCGACCGCTGCCAGCACCAGCCTGCTGGGAACACAACTGCTGCCTGTAGTTCAGAGGTGGCGACGGCGGTGACTTCAGCAGCCCAACCGGCCTTGCTCACGAGGTCCTAGCTCCCGCCACAGGGGAGACAGAGGCCGGGGTCAGGGTCGCCTAGCAGTGCTAGGAGCCTACCAGTCCCCGCCCCACACTTGGGGGTTGGGGAGCACACGTGTGCACACCGGTGGTGGTACACCATGCTCACTAAACCCCACCCCACAATACTGGGTGCACAGATGCCAAAAGCCTGGCTGGCTTGGATGTGCTACAGTATCACAATCTACCCAGAGGGGTGACTTGAGGGGAGGGGTGCTGCGGGGCGAGGGAGTGTTTGAAAGACCAAGCTGCAGGAGTCCACAGTTTACTCCACAGCTCCTGGCGACTGGACCGCGGGGGGGGGGGGGGGGAGGGAATAGGTGGGTGGAGACTACGCCAGAAGGGCCCTGTGGGCGTGGCTGTGGACTTAACCCTCTGACTCGGGAAGGGCCAGGGTGAGCTGGGGACGCCTCTCTCTAACTCAGGAGCTTTAGGTATTTTGCAGACTCTAACACTTACAGGTTGTAACATCCTGTAAATTTGTTCCAGGAGGGGAGTGGCCAGCAGAGGGGGACCTGAAGGTGCAGTTTCCATCTGGCCACGCCTGACTCTACCTGGGTCTAAACTCCTCAAGGGGAGGCCTGTTCTAGCGCTTAAGCCCAGCAGCTGTATCGAGCTTGCCAGACTTCCACCTTGGCTGGCAGTCAATGATAAAGTCCAAACCTTGGCTCTGTAGATGCCCACTACCGTTACCCTGTGAGCATCACCTCTGGCTCTGTTGGTGGGCACCCAATGTGACACTTTTCCCTCCCCAACACCTAGCTGTGAGCTGAGACCAGGTACTGAGTTCCCAATTCGGTTCCTGAAACTTCATAGCATGAGTCTGGCCTGTAGCGGGTGCTTAACACTCCTATGGGGAAGTCTGTGGGCCTGGATGAAGGAGCTGTGCTCAGAATCCTAAGACTCAAGGGGGGCTCCTAGCACTCTCTTTAACATAAAGAGGGGCAGTGGACTGGGAAAAGACCTCCCGCTACCCTAACAGAGGCGGATCCTCAGGACCTTTACATATGCACCATGGTCCACACGTGCCCATACGCACAAGCACACAGCAAGTAAAAGTATTTTAAGCCAGGTGGTGGTGCTGTACGCCTTTAATCCCAGCACTCGGGAGGCAGAGGCAGGCAGATCTGAGTCGGGACCAGCCTGGTCTAGAGAGAGTTCCAAAATAGCAGGGACTACAAAGAGAAACCTTGAGGCCAACCTAGTCTACATTTTAGATCCCAAACTGTCTCAAAAGTTCATGAGTTAGAGCATGACCCAGTCCCCTCCTTCCCAGAGGGCCAGGGCTGCCTCATCACTGTCAGGAGCTCTTGAGACAGGCAATAAGGACAACACCCCCATGAGACTCCCCTCCAAAGGGTTGCCAGTCCTCTGGCTGGTACCATCTGCCTGTCAACTGCCAGCCCATCTGGCTGCTTTTATCAGAAGCCTAGGCGGCCGTGTGGTTATCATCTCCAGCAATGTTGGGGGCCCCCACCAGCTGGAGAGTATGCAGCCAGCCCCAGTTGCTGTGAATTTTAAGGAAGAGTTAACAGGGTGGTAGCAGTCCCCAAAGGCCACCTCAACCCCATAGGGCGTGACCCTCTCCTGAGACAGGGTTTCTCTGTGTAGCCCTGGCTGTCCTGGAACTCACTCTGTAGACCAGGCTGGCCTCAAACTCAGAAATCCNCCTGCCTCTGCCTCCCGAGTGCTGGGATTAACGGCGTGCGCCACCACGCCCGGCTCCTCTCTTCTTTTCTCCAGGGCTCCAAATCCCCACTGAGGAACCTTGCCCCTCTGCCTGTGGGCGACCAGGCTCCTTCCCATCCCAGCCTCAGTTTCCCCATCTGCCTCTCCTCCTGGAAACATCTTGGAAAAAAATTAGAACCATTACACTTTGGCCTGATCAGAACATTAGGGGTGGCCATAGCCTTCTCTGCATCCCACCCCCCTTCAGACATCACCTCACCCTCAACTCCTCTCCCACCCTAATCCCTCCTCCATAAAGAGATTTCCTGATAAAGCCAAACCGGCCTCTGAGACCCCACCCTTGAGATTAAAGGCAACACTTGAGTAGCCTTCGAAATCCCAGCCCTAGGGCCAGCTCAGTGTTCCCCTTTCCAGCCACACTGTTCCTGGCCCCACCCAGCTACACAGGCCTCAGCAGATCAGCCCTCCCCACCGTCCCACTTCATGGTTACTGGGGGGTGGGGGGGGAAGGATGCCCACAAAGACCCTGCAGTGTCCTGGTGACCACAGATACGAACGCTTCTTCAAACCTCTAATTTTTGTGTGTGCATCATTGTGCGTATAGGAACATGCATGCCAGGTGCATGTGGAAGTCACTGCTGGGGACAGTGGGGACTCTCCTTCCCCTGTGCTTGTCTCTGAGATGCTTCTTTCTTTGCAGTCGCCCTTACCCAATTGAGCCATCATCACCCTTGCCCAGACTTAAGTTTCTCAGACTTAATTAAGCAGGTTTTTTCGGCTCTCTGGAGATGAGCCTGAAGCCCTCCGGGAGATCCTGGGCACTGAGGCGGCCACCCTGCAGGGCCCAGGACATCTTACTGAGAAGACCTGGTCCTAAAGCAGTGAAACCCTGCCTGGATGAATGTCCAGGCCTCTCCTGGGTCTGGGCTCTATCTCAGGCGACCATATCAAGGACCCCCACCCTCTGAGGCCCAGGGAAAGAGGATGCCAGAGATGGAGGGGGCTTGGCAAGCAGAACAGGAGCCAGCCTCTCCTCCCGCCCCCGCCCCAAGGCTAGCTCTCTCAGTATCCATAGCAACCACGTCAACATCTCCCACAGTCTCTAAAGTCCTTCCCCAACCCAAGCAGGGGCTGTGGCAACTGGAGAGTCAAGCTCTGCCTACTGCCTTTGCTGGGTGTGTCCTGTAACCCCCACTGCCAGCTCTCCTCTGCACCCCAAATACAATGAGGTAGACATAGCGGGGCTGCAAGGTGCCCTCTACCCTGTGCCTTGCCGTCTGCCTTCATCAGAGAACTAAACGGATCCATAATCAGGCACAAGTGGGTAGGTAGACAGGATTCTTTCTCCTAGTCCACAGCCTTAGGGCCATGGCTCTGGAGGGGACCAGATCTACCCCAGGCCCTATACTAGAGATGAGTCCCACCGACCTGAGGTGTATGTGACCACATGGGCTCCCTAAGTCAGCAGTATGCCACCTCCACTTGAGGGTGGAGTAGCCAAATCCCCTCCACAGAGAAGAGACTGGGGAAGCCAGCTGTGGCTCTTTAGCCTTCAGCAGAAAGGCTGAAGCAGGAGGATTTACCTTGAGTTTCAAAGTTAGTTTGGGCTACAGAGTGAGAACATGTCTCAAAAATTGAGGCCTGGTGGCACACACCTTTAATCCCAGACAGAGGCAGTCCAATCTGTGAGTTCAAGGCTATCCTAGTCTACAGAGCAAGTCCCAGGATTGCCCGGGCTACAGTCATTTAAATTAACTAAAAGGCAGAATGTAAGTTAAGTGGTCCCCAGACACCCCCAAAATGACATAAAGGTGCCCAGATCAAATGTGAATCTCCTGATCCCATGAATGGCGTTAATAAAGAGAGTTTGGGGACATGGTATCCCGTGTGCCCTGGTGGTCAAGCATGATTCGGGATGCAGTGTAGAGTGGAACCCCACGCCCCACCTCGTGGAACTGCCTGCCTTCATCCCTAGACCCCAGACTTCAGCTCTCAGGCCTCGATTTCTCTATCATGCCAGGTCACCCCTCCCAGCTTAGGGGTGGCTTGCGGCCTTTGACAGCTGAGTAACAGAACTGTCTCCAGGTATGTGGGGAGGGCGTTGGATTCCTCTGGATCAACCTCGAGTTCTGGGGACCAGGAAGCATGCTGGGTTGGAAGGTGTGGGCGGGTGCAGTCTGAATCAGAAAGACAGTGTCCCTGGCTCAGCAGGCTCCCATTGCTGCAAGGCCAAATTTACTTGGTGTGGGCCAGGACACGCTGGATTCCAGTCTGTGGCAAAGAGAGACATCTTTCTCCATTTTCTCTCTCTCCCTCCCGGCATACCAAACCCCCCAAACCAACTCTCCCCCCCCCACACACACACACAGCCTTGCTACCTGTGTGGCCCCCTCAAATGTTCTGTAGAGAGAAATGTGTATAAACAGGTGATATGGGGCTGCCCATATATGTGGGCACCAACACATATGTAGCCCCTAGACCACAGGGGCTCACAGTGAGAGGAGGCACCATCTATGCCCGCTCTCTGGCTCACTCAGTAGAATCCAAAGATGGCTCCTCCACCCCCATACCTGCCCTGAACATGCCTGGGGCCACCCACACACCTCTGGAGGCTGTCCTAGTCTCTCTCCCAGTGTGACCATGTTGGAACCCCCCCCCCAATCAAGCCCTCTTTGGGTGCCTCGTTGCCCACAGCAACTGTATAAGTAAGGCAACCTCTTTTATATAGACAGGAGATGGCGAACCAAAAGCAAGTAAATAGGGGGATAACAGGCAGGGGGCCCTATCCCAGGGAGGCCTCAGCTGTTGACTACACAGAGGCTAAAGGGTAGATTGTCAAATCCCAGTGCACATCCCAGCTAACACGCATAGACTCTTGGATAGGAAGCGGCCAGTACCTAGCAAGAGGTTTGCCCAATCCAATCCGGAGGGACTGGGCATCCCAGAAACACTGGTGTGGCTAAATCTCGTTGCCCATCTTGGACCTTGACCAGACCCATCACAGGTGTGTGGAGTGGGCCAACACAAAACGCAGGTGAAGAGTTGTGGTGAGGATTTCAATCCCACTGGACTGAGGATTCAAGCCCCAACTCCAGGTCCGGGTCGTGGCCTCGTTCCACCATGTTAAAGTACACAGAATGGAAAGAAAAATGTTCCGGGCAGCCACCCCTCACCACCGCTACGCTACCATGTAACCCAGCGCTAGAGGCTTCGCTACCCTTCGGAGGGAATCTGAGCTGCTACCCAGGAGGCGGTAACCCGGATCTACCAACCCTCTTCACAGATAAGGAAACTGAGGCTGGGGGAGGGCCGAGGAAGAACTACGGAACCGGATGTTCTGACCACCAAGGGCGAGACCATGAGCGCAGAAAAACAGGCAGGAACACCAAGCGAAAACGGAGTAGGGAGCTGAGGACTGTGATCGCGCGTGGTGGACCTACCACGCTGGGGTAGATCCCGAACAACATGCAATCGCGGGAGATTTGGCCACCAGGGCCGCCCTCCGCGCGCCTCCCGACCGCGTGGCCGCCACGCCTCCCCGCGCGCGCCCCACCCACCACGTCCCCGCCCTCCCAGCCGGCGGGCCGCTGAAGCCTGGGCGCGCCCCCCTCCCCGCCCCCCACGCGCCACGCAGTTTCGGGGTTCCAAATGAGATGGGAGAATGGGGTCCCCGAGACCTCTCTAATGCACTCCTGCATCCCATCCGGTGTAAAATACGAGGGGCTTACCTGTGTGAGTCCGCAGGTGTGACTTGAGGTGCGAAGACTTGTAGTAGGCTTTGGCGCAGCCATGGAAGGGACAGCGGTGGCTTTTGGCGGCGCCGGGGGCGCGGCCCGAAGAGGGAGACGAAGCGGCTGAGGAGGAGGAGACCGGAGAGGTGCCCCCCGCGGTGCTGGCTGCGGTGGCGACTACCGGCCCGCCTCTCAGATCGGCCAGGATGCTGGCGGCCAGCAGGTGGGGCGCAGCGGTGGCGCCTCCCGGCCCCGAAGCGGTAGCTGGCGGTGGCGGTGCCCCAGGGGTCCCCGGCGGCGTGGCCTCGCGGCGCGTGGCGCGCACATCCAGACCGGCAGCGGGGCCCGCGCCCTCGGAGCCAGGTCGTCCGCGATGCACCACGGCTCCCGAGGAGATGGCCATGAGCACGTCGGCAGCGAAGTAATCCACACACGCCACGGCCGCCGACATGCCGGGCAAGGACGCGGAGACACGGGATCGGCGGCGGGAGAGAAGCGGAGGCGGTGGGACCTACGCCCGTCCGGCCGGCAGCGGCTGCTGAAGTGCGGGAGGCGGAGGAGGGAAGGGAGGAGGAGGCCCCGGCGCGCCGCCGCCGCCCGCGCTCAGTCCCGCCCCGCCCCGCCTGACGCTCCCTGACGCACCGGAGCCCGCGGGGGCGGCCGCAGCCTGCCCCTCCTGGAGGACGCCCCCTCGGGGCTCAGTGGCCACGCCTTCTCCCCACCGCAGTCACGCCCCCTCCTGCCGCGCCCTCCTTCCTCCAGAGAGTCGCGCGCCACCGCTGATAGGCGGAACTCACTCTGCCAGCTGCCGGCCCTCCCGCACTTCAACCAGCAGAGCACCCGGGGGCCCCTATCTCCCTGGATTGTGCCCTCTCCACGCAAGAACAAGCCAAACGGAGGGAAACCGTTCCCCCGGCCTGGTACGCACTACCCTCACCGTTGCCCTTCCCGGATCGCCACCTCCCAATGCCTTGAGAGTTACGCCCACCCCCGCGACACGCCCACACACCCCACTCCAGCCTCGGATGCCCCGCCTCCTACACCCAGTGCGCGCCACGCCTCCTCCGGGCGCGCGCTCCATCCCCTTCCCGGCGCGCCCACCACGCTGTGCCCGGTGCGCAGTCGCCGGGAACTCTCCCCTCCCCAACTTGTCCCTCCCCCCCTCCACATTCAGGCACTGGGACGGGCCCCTGTCCCTGACGTGTGTGTCGGGGGATGGGGGGAGTGCGATCCGCACGTGGCCAGGGTAGGGGTGCGGAAGCGCGCTGCCCCGCCCCCGGGCCACGTGCGCGACCCTCCCCCTCCTTCCTCGCCCTGAAGCAGGGCAGTAACCCACCAATCCTGACTCCCCATCTCTGGGTCCCCAATTCCATTCTTGGCTTGGGGACAAAATATCCCGGAGGTGGAACTTGAGAGCATAGGGTACCCACTACCCTGCCTGGCTGATTGAGTTTGTAGAGTTCGTCTTTGCGCACCGGGATTCGAGAATCACTAGGCCTGTGGATAACCGGTATGGCAAAAGTGAGCAGAGCTGCAATAAAAAGGTCTGGCTTGGTCATCTGTGCAAAGCTAGAGACACCGGAGTTCTGGTCGTTTCTTCCCTTCCTCGCTGGGCCCTTGAGAATGGGACAGGGAAACTGAGGCTGACTAATGGAGCGATTGGAAACTTTCATGGATAATCGGCTACGTTGTGAAATCATGGTCCCCTAAAAGCCACAGGCCCCAGGCGCCGGTTGCGCGGAAGTAGGAGACCAGGCTCCCGCCCCTTCCTAACTCCCGCCGGGTTGCGGAGGCCATGCAGTGACCTGCGCAGCCTCCAGGGGGCGAAGCACCCCAACCGACAGCAGTCTGTCGGTCCCAGCTCCATCATGTTTATTCCCTAGCAGATGCTAACCGGTGGCAGAGGTCCCTGCTCTGGGTGTCATCTCTACCTTCCCCACCTGCACTCCAAGCTTAGTCAGGATCCAGTCCTTTGCTGTCGAGTTGGCCATGTTTCTCTAGGCCCCACTATACTTTGTGTTGACACCGTGTCCCTCAAAGGCAGAGGTTGGATACCCTGGGGACCCCTGCACCAATCTAGTTGGACAGAAATGGACAGGTTACACAAGTCCACGTTGTTCGGGAGTACACACCTACCCATCTTCCCATTGCTTGCCCTCCAACAACCAGAACCCTGCGATCCTGGCCCAGCTTCTGTGGCTTTCTGAAGGGATCTGTTGCTCTCCCTCGCGCCACCTGAAGAGAGGAGCCATCAGGATGAATTGGTTCGTGATGCCCCGCCTACTAACAGCCCTATAGTGGTAAGGTTGGTTGTACAACCACCCGGTGGTGCCACTTAGCGTACCCCAACCATTCCTGGAGCACATTTGTATCCTAAGGGCTTAAGCCTGTGAGAGCCGGCTGTGAGCTAATCCTGCCATTGCACGTAGCAGCCCCCATTACCGTTCATGCATATTAACCTCATACCCCAAGCCCCAAACGCGATGTGGATTTGGTTGCCGACCTGACTCAGGATGGACCTAAGGAACAGTCGCCCTACCTTACAGATGGCACAGTCGAGGCGGGAACCCTGCTGAGGATTCTGGGAAAATATCCAGCCGACTCCCACAAGGAGCAGCTGGTAAGTCACTCTCTCTGATAGCATCCCTGGGGCTCAAGCACTGGTCCTTGCTAGTCCCACGGGGGAGCTCTGGTTTGTCCTTTGCTTTTATTTTCAGACATGATCTAGGGGAGTTAGGGGGACAGGTCTGACACCCAGCATTTGGATACACGAATTTCAGGTCTTTTTTGACACAGCTCTGGCTGTCCTAGGATTTATTCTGGACTCAAACTCAAAAGAGATCCACTTGCCTCTGCCTTCCATGTGCTGGAATTAAAGATATGACCACCAGACCAGTCCCCCAAAGGTGAACTATTAAGGACCACGTTGAGAGCCTTGGGTTCCTATCTGAAGAATGGGACTAAGATTCAGGGGGCCTAAGAGAGCCCCTGGTAGGCGCTTGGGTCTCAGAAAAGTCAGAGATCCTAGAGACCTGTCACTTCCTGGAGACTTACAGTGTGCTGGTTTTGACCTATGCCCTGGGTACATCCACAGACTTGGGTGGGGAGTGGGGAAAACAGACTACAGACCCATGTCACTGTTGCTCCCAACCCATGTGGCTGTAGCCAGCCAGACATAGTGCTCTTTTTGTTGGGGACAGTGCCCTAAAAAAGCCCTAAGATTTAGCTTGAACCAGGGCGGCATCCACCACAAGCAGGAAGCTGGACCAGGCTGCATGGGGCGATGTTTTGTGTTTTTATTATTATCTGGGCATGTCCTCCACATCTTTATTCCTAGCACTCCCAAAGGGGAGGCAGGAAGATGAGGAGATCAAGATTATTCTTGGCTATAAAGTTGCAGAGCAGGGCAGTGATGGCCACGCCTTTAATCCCAGCACCTGGAAGGCAGAGGCAGGCGGGTCTGTATAAGTTTGAGGCCAAGCCAGGTCTACAGAGTGAGTTCCAGGACAGCCAAGCCTACACAGAAAGCTTGTTTTGAAAAAAAGGGGGCTGAAGAGATGGCTCAGCAGTTAAGAGCACTGACTGCTCTTCCAGAGGTCCCGAGTTCAAATCCCAGTAACCACATGGTGGCTCACAACCATCCATAATGAGATCTGATGCCCTCTTCTGGGGTGCCTGAAGACAGCTACAGTGGTGTACTTACATATAATAAATATTTTTTTAAAAAAGAAAAGAAAAAGAGAAAAGCAGGGCGTGGTGGCACACACCTTTAATCCCAGCACTCGGGAGGCAGAGGCAGGCGGATTTCTGAGTTCGCGGCCAGCCTGGTCTACAGAGTGAGTTCCAGGACAGCCAAGGCTATACAGAGAAACCCTGTCTCGAAAAAAAACAAAAAAGAAAAAAGAAAAAGAAAAAAAGAGAGCAAACTCTGAAGTCAATCAGTGGGCAGGTCAGCCACGTATGCATGTATGTGCACTATCCAACATGGGTGCCTCAGAGCCAAAGGTGGCCAGCATCCCCAACATGCTTGTCCTGGTCCCTATTACATATATATATATATATATCCAGGATAAGGGAGGTAGCTGTGTCATAGAGACCTGTGTCCAAGGACACGGTGGGCTTTGGGGAAGTCTGAACCTTGGGCAACCATTGGCCCCTCATCTTGTTACCCTCAGCTGGGTCCAGCTGCTGCTCACATTGATTGCCCTCAAGACAGAAAGTCCTACCAGCCATCGACGACTGTGTCCCTGTTTGAGACAGGTACATCTGTGGCAGGCCCGATCCTGTCCCCTCCAGCCTTTGGGTGCCCTGACATCCTTGGGATCCTAAGTCCCTTGCTGGAGGTTAAGTCGGGTGTGGGGACATGAGGTGACCCCAGGACCTTGTGGCCCTGAATTGGACTAGGAAACCACTACAAGTAGGGCATGAAAGCATGTCGGGGAGAGCAGCCTGGCCACAGCCGTAGCCGGCCGTGGGAGTACTTCCTGAAGTGAACTACGGATGGCTTCTGGTGAAGGGCTGTGTGTGAGGAGCCTAGGGGGAAGACACTCAGGAACAACTGTAGGACAGCGAGCCACGGGTGCCTGTGGGTGCTGCTGACAGAGTAAGCAGGGGACTGCAGCTGCAGCTTAGGGAGCGAGCGAGCAAGCAGTGCTCTCCATCCTAGGCTCCATCCCCAGCACCCAGGAAACCAGACTTTGTGCTCAGCACCAGCTGAGCTTGGTTGGAGGACAGAAGAACACATCTTTTCTTCTAAGCACGCGCACACACACACACACACACACACACACACACACACTCTGTGCACACCCTGTTTAGCGCTTTTGATATAGGGTCCTCTGTACCTAAGTGCGTCCTCAATACTGATAGCCCTCTCCCCCACTGTAGGATGACTGCTCAGAATGAGGCTTGCCCCTCCTTACCCGGTACATACTGGGCCTGTGTGTATCAAGGGTGCAGTGGAGATAGCCCCAGACGTAGTTCTGCAGTTCCACATTTCTGGGGGATATGTGGGAGCAGTGGGCATCCACCAGGATGAGAAAAAGGGGGTGTTGGGGGTATGGAAACCTGCAGCAGGTTGCAGAAGAGCCAAGCTAGGCAGTGGGACTACAGACAGGGATCTAGTAAGGGCACTGGAGCAACCTGTGCAAAAGTCCTGAGGCTAGATAGTAGACTCCAGGATAAGAATGTCCCAGTTCTCCGGGCGTGGTGGCGCACACCTTTAATCCCAGCACTTTGGAGGCAGAGGCAGGCGGATTTCTGA
>NC_034598.1:45120275-45130666 GCF_900095145.1 Mus pahari
AATGTCCCAGTTCGGTGAAACATGAGCTTAAGAGCCAGCTCAGGCACTAACTAGTGCTTGGAGTCAAAACCACCAATTTTAGGGGGCTGGAGAGATGGGTCAGTGGTTGAAAGCACTGGCTGCTCTTCCAGAGAATCTAGGTTCAATTCCCAGCACCCACGTAGCATAGACATATATGCACTCAAATCAACAATGTACATAGAATAAAAAATAAAACAAAACAAAAGCACTATGTCACTTCTTCAAGGGCTTTAGCCACACCCCCAAGTATTCCAGCTCACCCAAATGTACCACCCACTCTTAAAGTGGCATCCCGAGTCAGCTCAGGGTGCTGATCTCCCATACAGGCCCTTCCTGTGGCTAGAGGAAACAACACATGGCTCAACTCCACAGAGCACAGGAGCCTAGATACACCCCGCAGGCCTGGGGGGACCCCCTCAGCTCCCAGGTGACACGGTGCAAGGTCTGGTCCTGGCTTTGGACCAGGAATCTTCACATCTGGAGTGGGAGCCCTGTGCACAGCAGGGATGGGGACTCTTGCAGAGCAGGGTGCTGTCCTGCAGTCCTGGGGGCAGGCCCTGGGTGGGACGACCCGATGTTTTCCTTCACATTCCCCATACCCAACTGGTCTCAGCGATCTCACAGCCCTAGGATGGTGCACTAGAGCCACGAAGAAGCCAAGCAACCCTAAAATCTTAATCCTTTAATTAGTTTCCCTCTTTCCTTCTCTTTGCTTCCACGAGGAGAGAAGAGGGACCTCTGTCGCCTGAACATGGCTCATGGCCCCTAGGGTGCCAGGCAGGGTCCTGGGCTCCGGGTCACATGCAGCCCCGGCAGGAGGCCCATGTACTGCTGAGGTCCCTGCGGCTTGGCTAGGCGCGTTGGCTGGGCAGCTCCTGGGAAATGAAGCGGCGTAGGCGCTCCAAATATTGACTGTACAGCTCAATGTCATTGTGCCCAGCGCCCTCCACCCACAGTGGCTCCACGGCCTTTGGGCAGCGCTCATACAGTGCCAGCCCGTGAGAGAAGTCGATCACCTCGTCCTCTGTGCCGTGGATGATGAGCACCGGTGACGTGATCTTCGACACCTTCTCAATGCTGAGGGAAAAGATGCACAGGCTGGAGCCCCACCCTTTCTCATGCCCCACCCTTTCCCAGGCCCCACCCCCATGCTCACTTAGGGAAAGCATCGAAGCAGTAGGTCTTCTTGGTGTCAGGGAAGGCCACCCGCATGCCCGAGGTGAGAGGCGAGTGCAGAACCACTGCAGCACACTCGTAGCGTGACGCCAGATCCACTGTAGGCACAGTGCCAATGCTCTGGCCATACAGGATGATACTGTCTGGGCTGATGCCGTACCTAAGCGACAGCAGGAGCAGGGTTAGCAGGCCTGGAGATGGGCAGCTCCCAGAGCCCTGCCAAGCAGTAGCTCCATGGCTTTCTCCTCAGCCCCTCCCACGGGGTGGAGTCAGGGTGACAGTGCCTGATTGTGGCAGGCTTTGGACCTAAGATTCCACATCAAAAGTTCCTGCTCCCTCCTGACCCAAGAGCAGAGGGCTATGTCTTCCCAGTGCTGCCTTCCCACCAGTGTGGGTCTCTAGGAATTTAAGAAACTGTGTCCCCAGATGTTCGGCCCAGTTTAAGGTCCCCAGAGTCCTTCCTGCCCAATTAGAAGCTTGCAATGTGGCAGTGCAGCCAACTCATTCCTAACTCCCTTCCTGCCTGCGTTCCCACCCCAGCTGATCCATGGCCACTTACCCTGGCTGAGCTGCCTACTGCTGCCCCTGCCATAGTTCCCACCACTCTGTCTCAGGCAAGCCTCTACAGGAACCTCCCCTGATCCTAGGCAGAAGTGGACGACCTAGGGGCAACCCACACTGCGCATGGTGCTGATCAGTTCTGCCTGCTCAAGCCTAAGTTCCTCCCACCATAGGGGGCAGCCCCTTTAGAGAGTCGCCCCTACCTCAGGAGTTCCCTGCAGTCAGTGCTGTAGGACAATGGACAGAGCTCAGAACACACAGCTGTGGCTCTCCAGTGTGCACAAAGGGGAGTCAGCCCAGGTAGGGTACAGGCACCTTGGCACAGGGGGAGGGGCACTCAGGTCCCCAATGCCAGCACTGTGCCAGGGGACCCAGCTCAGTGATACCTGGCACATCTCCTGGGCAACTAGGGCCCCCAACTCCCCAGGGCTGTCGGAGTTCCAGTGCCACATGGGGCCCTAATCAAGAGTAGGAACCTCCAGAAGTATGGGTGAGTGGTCTCAGCCTCCTGCATGGGCCCTGCTCTATGAGGGAGAAAACGGAGCCCTGGTGAGGTGGGATGAGATGGGGTGACCAGGAAAGCAGACTGACAGAGGGCACAGACCTGCTGCCTGCCGTCACTCGGGCAGCTTCCCAGCCCTCCTGCCATCTCCCCCAAAGCAAGTTCAGCTAATGGCACAGTCCCTGGCACTTGGGCTACCAACTGCCTGCTCCCAAGTCCCTCGATGGCTACCTCCTAGTCCTCTGTTCACTGTCAGACGAGGTAGAACTTCCCTTTTCCTGTGGTCAGCAAGGAGCAAGGTCCCATCTGCCACCGACACTCCCCGACACTGCTGCCCTAAGAGCAGAGCCCTCACCTGGTGCGCAGGGCCTGCCAGGCTGCATCAATGTCAGCGTAGAGGTTCTTCTCCGAGGGCCGGCCAGAGCTGATCCCATAGCCAGAGTAGTCATAAGAGAAGATGTTGCAGCCGATGCGTGTGCCCAGGCCAACATAGAAGCTGCACATCTGGCCCAGGTCCACTGCATTGCCATGCGAGAAGAGAACCGTGTACCTGGGTATACAGGTGAGAGGGCACAGCACAGCTGACCACCCACACTGAGCCATCAGCACCCACTGTCTCGTCTACTTGGAGCTCCACGCCTGGCCTCCCACAGCACGGCAGGGACTGGCTGGGGATGGGACCTGAAGGCTGCTAAGTCCTATAGCCTTAGGCCTGGCTGTGGTCAGCCAACAGGCCTTAGACCCCATCTTCAGAGGGACCTGCTGTGAGTTCAGTCTTCAACAGACCCAAGCCCAGGCCAGGAGGCTGAGTGCCATCTCATGTCCCCATGGTACAGAACTATGCATGAGAAGAGCCTGCCCCTCCCAGAGGATGCTCTATTGCTAGGGGGAGGACTAGGCCCCACCCCTGGCCACCAGAAAACTCTTGAGATCCATCCTGCCCAGTTGACCTCTGGCCAACCCAGACAGACCTGTACCAAGACAAAGGCCTGTGCCAGGTTAAAGCCATGCACCTGCCTGGCCTTGCCCAGGTGACTTCCTGAAGCACCTGCCTGACTCCTAAGTAAAGGCTTGCCCTTTGGACTCCAGGCTCGACCTGGGAAAGCTGTCACCTCTCCACCTCACCCTTTGGTGGAGACCTGAAAGCAAGAACATGAAAGTGGAGTCTCCTGTGCTTTACAAGAGGGGTCAGATGGGCAAAAGGCAAGGCAGAACATTACCCACGCACCCCTGCTGTGAGCCCTGGGAGGGGGCAGCTCACCTGGCACCCGGTACACAGCGCACATACATGCAGGCGATGCGGTTGGCGCGTGCGCTCTTGGTCACGAAGACCTCGATGGTGTCCAGCTCGCGCTGGCCGTACTGGAAGTCAGCGCGCTCTGTCAGGTGGATCTTCCAGCGCCCGGGTGTGGCCGCTGAGGTCCGCAGGGGACCCGAGGGGGCAGCGCCGGCCCCGCCGGGCCCCGGCTCAGGTTCAGGTACCAGAGAGTAGGTGGGATCGGGAGGCAGGAAGGCGAGCTTGGCGGCGATGCGGCCCGGGCAGGGTGGGCAGCAGAACAGGCAGCAGAGCTCGCTCACCGACAGGCCGTTCATGGCGGGCGCCGGGCCCCGCGCTGGGCCAGGGGAGGGGCGGGGGTGCTTCGAGTTGCGGGCAGCAGCAGCTCGCGGGCTGCACACCTCAGTCCCGTTAGGAGGCCGCAGCCCGGCCCCATCGCGGTCCAAGGCGAGCCCCTGGGAGCCTCACAGCCACAGGTCTCCATGCCATACAGTGGGACACCCTGCAGGGGACACCGACATGTAGGTTCCCTCCAGGAATCTAGGGTAGAACCAGGTGCCAGCTTGTGCCAGGCAGGGAGGAAGATGTGTCCCCACATCCACAGTCTATCTTGGTCCTCTTGGCCTGCCCATAGCCCTAGCTAGCTCTCCCGAGCCTCTGTGGCAGAACTCATCCTATGTATGGCCCCCAGCTTCTGCCATTCCAGTACCCCCAGGCCTATGCCCAGACCCTTCTGCCTGCCCCACCAGTTTCTCCCTCAGTCCTTGAAGGAGTTATCCTCCAAAACAGGTAACAAAGGCAGCTCCAAGTTTTAAGCCAAAGGGATCCAAAGGCTCATAGGCTCCCACGCAGGAGGATGTGGAGGGGTGAGCCACAGGGCCTTGGAACACAGAGACAGAGCCCAAGGGAGGAAACAGACACAAAGACCGGGAACAAGGACAGGATGCATGCCAGACACAGGGCCCCACCAGCTGGGACAATGGTTTGTCCCCGTGCTTGGGGCCAGGGGTGGGGGGGTCTCCGCGGGGTCAGGGCAGCTGTAGCCTCCAGCAGCTGCAACCTCAGGGTTCAGTCACCCAGCCTCCCAGGCCTGCCTCAGAGAGGCAGCAAACTGCAGAAGGAGGGAAGTGAAATGGGGGGGGGGGGAGGGCCTCACTCCAATAGAAACCCAAATGCTCCATTTCTGCAGGACATCCTAAAATATGTTCAAGTGACACCAAAATCACTGCCACTGTATGCAGAGCTGACAATGGATACAGAGACATTTTCAGAAAAGCCCACAACCACCTCTCATAGCCTGGGAGGACGGCAGGAGACTTCATAGTGCAATTTTAACAGGATATCAATCTACACCTGGGTTTTAGGTCACAGCATATCAATCCACAGGGACAGAGGGACATGGATAACAGGCAAAGGGACATGACATTCAGGAAGCTGTGGGCCCCCACACATACATTTTTGATCCCAGTGAATCTGAGGTGTAAGGCCAGGGACTGGGTAGAGTGATAGCCCAGTTCCTAACAATTCAGTGACACACTGGGAGAACAGCTGTGACAGCCAGAGCAAGGACAAAGATAGTGCCAACAAGTCCCCAGCTCCCAGGTGGCAATTCTCAAAGATGCAGATGACACCAAGTGTCTCCAAGTGACACCAGGCCACACCTGGAACGGAGTTGGGAGCACTTCTAGCACAGAGCAGGTAGGGACTGAGATGACACCTGGCCACATCTGTAACTGGGAGCACTTCTAGCACAGAGCAGGTGGGGACTGAGAGGACACCTGGCCACACCTGTAACTGGGAGCACTTCTAGCACAGAGCAGGTGGGGACTGAGACGACACCTGGCCACACCTGTAACTGGGAGCACTTCTAGCACAGAGCAGATAGGGACCAGAGACTCTGTCCAAGACCCCGAATGACCCACAACAGCCAGCCTATCAGGGAATGACCCCGTTCCAAATATCCACAAGGTCGATGTTTAGAGACATTGGATTTATAATCTAGGCCTCCTCATGTAACACCCCGTAGTCACTAGGGCTTGGAAGGACCTGTGGTCCAGTGAGAAAGAAGACCTGACCATGCTGGAGACAAAGTGAGCCAAGGCCAGGAAAGGGAGTGCTGTCCCTCACACTCCCCTCCGGGTCACTCCCACAGATCTTTAGGCCTGCTGGTTCCATCCATCACCACTTGAACCTCCCAACTGCACCCTCACCTCCTTGCGAAAGCCTACCTCACGCTATTATCCTGTGTCAAAGTCTTGGCCCTTGATACTTTGACACCTTCTGCAGCACACACCTACTGAGTGACCTCCCTTCTAGAAGTGTCCTTCCTCCTCCTAGTCACAGACCTCATGCCTAGCCACACGTCTTATCAGGTGTGTAATTTCTGGGGTCTCCACCTGCAGTGTGTTTTCTAGACAAGTCAAGCAAGGGGAGGCCTCAGTTTCCCGCCTTTGGCTGTCCCTACCTATGCCAGCATCCTGAGTCTGCCATATGGGGAGGAGCCCTCAGTCATGATTCAAGATACTTCTACAGTTAACTAGATCTCCACCCTACAAGAAGTCCCACGGGGCAAGACCTGGAAGACCAGTAACTACTCACTTCCACTCAACAACCATGTGCAGGGCAACCAGAGAAAATGAAGCTGTGGAAGATATAGGCCTCTGGGACCTGCCAGTGTTATATGGAGAGGACAGACAGCATGTGGTAACTCATGTCACAGATGGGGCCACTGGGTACTGTAAGCCGGGATTATTCACTCACTGCCACAAAGCCCAAGCATTGTGATCACAGATATAAAACCAGGCCCTGGTGTGACAAGCAACCAGGCTACTGTAAGGGCTCTAGGATGACCTACATATGACTGACTGCTCTGGCATGCCTCACCGGGCCAGCCGTGGTAGGGAGGCAACCCCTAGGAGCTGAAGAGTTCAAGGAATGTAGACGGGTTGAGGGAGACGGCTCAGCGGGTAAAGGCACTTGCTACCAAGTTTGAAGATCTGATTTGGATCTGGGACCCGCATGGTAGGAGAGGACTGACTTCAGGAAGCGGCCCTCTGCGTGGGCGCACACACGTGAAAAAAAGGAAATAGCTCAGTGACAGAGGACCGCAGAGGTAAACCCAGGCGGCAAGAGAGGATTCGAAAACCTGCAAGGTCTCCCAGGGGAGCAGGGCCCGCTCAAGCTCAGGCTCGGCTTCAGCAAGAGGGCTTCATCGTGGGGGTGATGAGGAACCATAAAGGAGTCCTGGGCTGCATAAGGGAAGCCTGCAATGGGCCCCAGCTGGCAGGAAGACGCCAGGTGAGTGGCAAAGGTGGCCAGCGAATGTCAGCAGACAGATGTAAGCAGAGAGGGTGTGGGACGGGAGCTGGGTCTGCGGCTGGCCCCGAGCGTTTCTTGGTGACACAGCCGTGTCCTGAGGAGGTTAAAAGACTGCTCCAAGATCGCTGCACGGGGACAAGGGGATGCCAGGGACAGGGTGGCTGCGCTGGTCTCGCAGCCAGCCCCGGAGGGCGCAGGGAGGTCTCGGACGCAGGGCCCCGCTCGATTCGGCCCCACTCCACAAACCGCCGCGGCCTGCGCGCGCCCGCCCGCACTCACCGCCGCCCGCGCCCGCCGGCCCGGGGGCCGCACTCCATGGCTCCCGGCCGCCCGCCCGTGCGTCCGTCCGTCTGTCCCCCGGGGACCCCGACCCAGCCTCCTGCACCGCCACCACCGCAGCTCCGCCGCGGGCGGAAGTGAGCTTGACCTAACACCGCCCCCGGAAGTGATGCGACGTGAATGCGCAAGCGAGGAGGCCTCTAGCTGTTTATGGGGGCGGAGCAAAGCGACCACGAAGCGGATTGGGTGGGTTGTTGTGAGGGAGGTACATGTGCTGGAGGTGGGGCCATGAGAAGGAGGAGCCGGATTGCTGGGCGGGGCTCGAGGTGGAAGGCGGGACTTGTGGGGGCGGGGCCTTGTGGGGGCGGGGCCTCAATAGAAGTGAAGGAGCTGGCGACAAGGTGCCTGGTGATGAGCGGTCTGGGGTCGGGGCCTGAAATGGAGGCGGAACCGAATGGTCTGGGGACTGGACCTGGATAGGGTGTGGCTTTGGCCAGAGTAAAGCAACATTCAGAGGATGGGATTTGCATTCCCAGTTGGTTGGTTAAATTATCCTTGCCTTCCCCTTCCACCCCATCTGCCTATCCCCTTCATGAATTCCTGGAAGAGGCAATAAAATGAGTTTCTCAAGACAGGAGCCGGAGGGGTGGTCACCCTTTAAGAACACTACACTTACAAAGAACTAGGGTTCAGTTCCCAGGACCCACGAGGTGGTTCTCAACCAACTGTAACTCCGTTTCCAAGAGAGTCCACTGCCATTTCATGCTTCTTCAGGCACCTGACAGACACATATAGGTAAAACACCTTTACAACTCTACAACCCAATTTTTTTTTTTTTGTTTTTTGTTTTTTGTTTTTCAAGACAGGGTTTCTCTGTGTAGCCCTGGCTGTCCTGGAACTCACTTTGTAGACCAGGCTGGCCTCGAAATCAGAAATCTGCCTGCCTCTGCCTCCCAAGTGCTGGAATTAAAGGCGTGCGCCACAACCTCCCGGCACAACCCAATTTTTATTTATTTATTTATTTTATTTATTCATTATATGTAAGTACACTGTAACAGTCTTCAGACACTCCAGAAGAGGGCGCCAGATCTCGTTACAGATGGTTGTGAGCCACCATATAGTTTTTGGGATTTGAACTCCGGACCTTTGGAAGAGCAGACGGTGCTGGTGCTCTTACCCGCAGAACCATCTCACCAGTCCCCTACAACCCAATTTTATTTGTCTGTGCATATACATTACTGTGCCATGGAGCTCCTGTGGAGGTCAGAAAACAGTTTATGGGAATCGACTCTGTTCTACCGAATGAGCCCCTGGGATTAAACTCAGGTCCTAAGGTTTTGTGGCAAGAATCTTTTACCCACTGAGCCATCTCACTGGCCCTCATTTTGAGTTGTGTGTAGGGGGCAGAGGGTGCTCTTTATCTTTTTATTTTATACGTATGTGTGCTTTGCACTCATGTGTGTGCATCACAAGTGTACCCAAGGAGGAGTTGTCAAATTCCCAAGAACTAGAGTTATGGGCAGTTGGGTTGCTGATGAGCCACTACATGGGTTCTGGGAACCAAACCCAGGTTCTTCACAAAAGCAGTAAATGTCCTTTGTTTCTTGTAGGTTTTCTCTGTGTAGCCTTGGTTGTCCTGGAACTCACTCTAGTCCAGGGACTTGAACTCTTGAGATCTGCCTGCCTCTGCCCAAATGCTGGGATGAAGGCGTGGACCTTGAATTGCACCCAGCTACTGTAAATGCTCTCAACCGCTGAGCCATCCCTCCAGCATCCCCATCTAGTTTTTTAAAACAGGACCTCATGCTATAGATCAGGCCAGTCTGGAACTCATTGTGTAGTTCTGTTGTAGCCTTCAAACTACTGATGCTAACTCTGTGCAGTTAATTGTCCTGCTACTTGGAAGCCTCACCAAAGAGACTGCTGTGTTGTGTACAGACTGTTTGCCTCTGTGTCACACACACACACACACACACACACACACACACACACAAGTTCCCATCTTCCTGCCCTTCCGTGGTGAGCACATTATGTAGGCAGCTGGTTTCCCGCTGCATCCCCTCCCTGGCTGCTCCGTGGGAATGCATCCTGGCTTTAGAATGGCACTGCCCATAAAGCCCCCCTTAATGAAAACACCCCAAGGAGCCAGATGCTAGCTTGAGACAGCCTCCCTGCCTCTGCTTCACAAAAACTGTCTCTCCCTCTGATAAGCGGGCAAACTCCAGGGACCTGTCCTTGGGGCCCTAAAGAAATAACGAACTCAGGCTGGCAGTGGTGGAGCTCACCTTTAATCCCAGCACTCAGGAGCAGAGACAGGCAGATTTCTAAATTCGAGGCCAGCCTGGTCTACAGAGTGAGTTCCAGGACAGCCAGGGATACACAGAGAAACCCTGTCTCAAAAAAAACAAAAACAGGAAAAAAAGAAAAAACAAACAAACAAACAAAAAAGAAATAACAAACTCAAGATTAAGGGCCCACATTTAAATCATATAGAAAAAGTAATCAGAGGTCACAAACAGTTATGGCAGGCCATAAAATAATTAGTTCCTGATAACCCCACAAAAGACACTCTTTAATCCCCCTCCCAGCTTAAGTCCTGTCCCACCAAATGTTTGAGTTACTACCTGCTGCCTATTCCTGCCTCCTCACCCTTAGCATTCAAGGAATCCCTAACTGCCCTGTCTATAAACTCAATGCTTAAGTGGATGCTCACAGTCAGCTATCAGATGGAACACCCCAATGAAGGAGCTAGAGAAAGCACCCAAGGAGCTAAAGGGGTCTGCAACCCTATAGGAGGAACAACAATATGAATTAACCAGTACCCCCCCCCCCGCTCGTGTCTCTAGCAGCATATGTAGCAGAGATTGGAGTAGTTGGCCATCATTGGGAGGACAGGCCCCTTGGTCTTTCAAAGATCATATGCCCCAGTACAGAGGAATGCCAGGACCAGGAAGCGGGAGTGGATGGGTTGGGGAGCAGGGCGTGGTGAGGGCATAGGGGGCATTGGGGATAACATTTGAAATGTAAATGAAGAAAATATCTAATAAAAAATAAATAAACTCAATGCTTTCTGGACTCATTATTGCATGCCAGTGGAGGCTTGCAATCTGAGTCTAGACTCAAAATAATAATAAAATAGACTCTTTTGCAAATTGTAGCAGACTCCACAATTTTTTTTGGGGGGGGAGGGAGTTCGAGACAGGGTTTCTCCGTGTAGCCTTGACTGTCCTGGAACTCACTCTGTAGACCAGGCTGGCC
>NC_034598.1:45130726-45137711 GCF_900095145.1 Mus pahari
CCACCATCACCCGGCCAGACTCCACAATTCTTGGGCTCATCTGGGTTTTCCACAGACTCAGGGTATAACAGTTCAGCCTAGGCCCTCACACGCCGCAACCCTCCTACCCCAACCACCATAGTGTTAGACTGACAGACATGAGCTGCCAGGTGAGGTTGAGTCAGGTTGTTTTTCCAGCAGGAGAGGACAACCATCTCAGGTGGTCCAGAGTAGTATTGAGCTCTTGAGGAGTCCGCCACTGGACTACTGAAGTGAGGGGTGAGCACCACCACATTCTGCAGACTACAGCCTCATTCCTTTCTCCCCCACTCCATTCCCAACCTCTTTTGAGGGGTAGCTGTGTTGAACGCCTGATCTGCCTGCCTCAGCCTCCCAGTTGCTAGGACAGCAGGAGTCTCTGGCCCAGGGCTTTATGCTACACTAGGACTCTAGCAACTGAACCTCATCTCCAGTCAGTTTTGTTCAAATATCCATTTACCTATCTATCTTTCCATCCATCCATTGTCTATCTATCTATGCATCCATTATCTATCCATCTATCTATCTATTCACCCATCCATTCATTATCTATTTGAGACAGAGTCTCACTATGTAGCTTTGGCTGGCCTCCACTTCCCAGAAGCCTCTGCCTCTCCAGCTCTGGGATTAAAGGGGTGCCTACCACTGCCTGACTCTTGCTTGTTTCTGTAGACAAAGTCTCCCTGCAGTCAAGGCTGGCCTCTTGAAGGCTGCGATTCCAGGCACCCATACCCACGCCATACCCACCTTTATATGTAACACTCTATGAAAGTTGCATGGGCCAGCAAGATGGTATCTGCCAACAAGCTTGCAGTCCTGAGTTCGATTCCTGAGACCCACACAAGAGGAAAAATGACGACTGCAGACTGTTATCTGATTGCTACACCATGGCATGCCGGCAGACACATACAAAAGAAATAAAAAATCATACACTGGGCCAGTGAGATGGCTCAGTGGGGGAAACCAAGCAACCAACCACTGTGTACACACCTGTAGACTAAGTCACCTGATTTCCAGCCTCACCGGAGATGGTAGGAGAGAACCAGCTCCCACAGATGTCCTCTGGCGTCCATGTGTGCATCCACACACATGCACATCACATAAAGATGTAAATAAATATATGTGCAAATGAATAAAGCCACAAGGGAGACCAGTGAGATGGGAGCTACCTTAGTGGGTAGAGGGAGAGACATCAGGCCTGATATCAGTTCATGGGAGCCATGTACTGGAGAAGAACATAGAAGACTCCATGGAGTTTCTTAATGCCACATCCCCACGAATGCTAAATGAATAAATATAATAAAATTAAAAAATAAATTCTGCATTAAATCAAAATTCCGGATTTTTTTTTAAACTAACTTTTTTTGTTGTTTTGTTTTGTTTTTTGTTTTTTCGAGACAGGGTTTCTCTGTGTAGCCCTGGCTGTCCTAGAACTCACTCTGTAGACCAGGCTGGCCTCAAACTCAGAAATTCACCTGCCTCTGCCTCCCAAGTGCTGGGATTAAAGGTGTGTGCCACCACACCCAGCTAAAATTCCGTATTTTTAAAAAGGTTATTTCAGCCAGGCACAGTGGCACATCCCTTTAATCCCAGCACTTCAGAGGCAGAGGCAGGCGGATTTCTGACTTTGAGACTAGCTTGGTCTATAGAGTGAGTTCCAGGACAGCTAGAGCTACACCGAAAAGCCCTGTTTCAAAAAACAAAACAAAAAACTTAAATTAAATTAAATTAAAAAAAAAAAACTGAGCCGGGCATGGTGGCACATGCCTTTAATCCCACTTTAATCCCAGTACTCAGAGGCAGAGGCAGGTGGATTTCTGAGTTCGAGGCCAGTCTGGTCTACAGAGTGAGTTCTAGGACAGCCAGGGCTATACAGAGAAACCCTGTCTCAAAAAACAAAACAAAACAAAAAAACTGGATGGTGATGGCTGCTGTCTCCCTGTCCCTCTGTCTGCCTCCATTACCTGTCTGTCTCCATGTCCCTCTGTCTCCATGTCCCTCTGTCTGCCTCCATTTCCCTGTCTCCATGTCTCTGTCTGTCTCTGTGTCCCCCGTCTGTCTCCATGTCCCTCTGTCTGCCTTCATGTCCCTTTCTGTCTCTGTGTCCCCTGCTATCCCCATATCTGCTCTGCAGAGATAAACTGCTACTACAAAACCAGAATCCTCCTGAGCTCTGTACAGCTCTGCAGCCATGGCCCAAGACGTCCAGCCATGTCCCCAGGCTTGCCCAGGGCTGTTTGGAGCTGCTGTTGGATTGCTTCAGATCCAAAGGTCATTAAAGCAGACACTTCCTTTTCCCGGGGGACTTCTCTTTTGTTTTGAGAGTTGGTCTCGATATGTAGACCAGGCTGGCCCTCAAACCCACAGAAAACCCCTTGCCTCTGCCTAGGTAGAGCCAGGATTAAAGGTACACCATTAAACTTGGATCCTGGGGATTTCTTTCCACCCTGTAAATCCCTCCAGGGCCCTCTAACTCAGGGCTGGGAGGAGCCATGGCTTGCTGAGCCTGAAAGCTGAGCCAGAAAGCCAAGCTCTGCCTGGGAGAAATCCACAGGGAGTGAAGGAAATGGGAGGGGGTGTTTGGGGGTGCGGATGACCAGGGACACCAGACCACAGTTGGTGGAGTACGACTCCGCTCCCCTCTGTCTCCATGAAGGATGTGCCCTGCCCTCTCTTCACAGTGCTGCCCACCTACCCGGGGACACATTGTAAAAAGAAATTCTACTGTCGTAGTCAGACATAGCAGTACATACCCAAAATGTCAGTGCTCTGAAGGAGGCTGAGGGACTCACAAGGTCAAGGCAAGCCAGAACTGCACAGAGACATATCAGCAATCAAAACACAGGGGCTGGAGGATGGTGAGGCAGGCAAAGCATTTATTTTATATATTTGAGTACACTGTCACTCTCTTCAGAAGAGGGCATCAGACCTCATTACAGATGGTTGTGAGCCACAACGTGGTTGCTGAGAATTGAACTGAGGATCTCTGGAAAAGCAGTCTTAGCTGGAAGTGCTCTTAGCTGCTGAGCCATCTCTCCAGCCCCAAACCCTACTTTTAATAATGGTTCTTAAATGCTTCAACCTCCCTCCTAGCCCACTACCACCACGGGAAGTGGAAAAGAAAGGTTATTAGGATTCAGGAGAAGTGGACTTGTTTAGACATAGCTCTTTGGGGCGATTCCAATCTTTGTTCTCAGTCCAGTCCACTCGGTAGACACCACACACACACCAGCAGCAGTGGCACTGCCCAGCAGAAACGCCAGGTCTCTGCCAAAGCTGTATAAGTCAGCAGGAGCAACCAGGACCAGCAGGGATTCCAGGAGTTCTTGGTCACGCCTCTCTCAAAGTAGTGAAGATCAGCGGAGAGGAAGACATGATGACTGGAAACCAGGGAGTGTTATAAAGCCAGTTATGCATACCCGCAGTCACTGTCCTTTGAGTCTTATTTATACTTCTTCCAAACATTATGTGTCTTTCCACACATGCCTCAGCAAAACAGTACTTGAATCTGTCCTTGCAATACTCCACATGAGTCTGTATTACATCACTCTGCCAATCTGCCAGAATCCTTAGAAGTGGCAAGAAACTGCCAGAACACCACCAGAAGATTTTTGGTGGATGTGTTTCTTTATATGAAGTCACAACAAACAATGACCATTAGGGAATGGCAAGGCATACCGATACCACCCAGCTTCATCCATCATCTGTTGGGTCCTCCTTAACATCATCTGTCCTTTCATGCATCTGCCTTAGTGAAACACCCTCTCCCCTGTGTCTGCCTGTCCCTGTGAAACTTTCACTTAACTGACTCTCAAAAAAAAAACAACAAACAAACAAACAAACAAACAAAAAACGATGGCACATGCCTCTAATCCCAGCTCTTGGGAACTTGGAAGGCAGAGGCAGATGAAATCTCTGGGTTCCAGGTTAGCCTGAGCTACAGAACAAGTTCCAGAACAGCCAGGGTTACACAGAAACACCCTGTCTTATAAAACCAAACCAAACAAAACCAAAGGAACAAGAAAAAGAGAAAAACAAAAAACAAGCCAAGGCTGGAGAGATGCTCAGTGGTCAAGGGCACTGACTGCCCTTCACATGGGCACTCACTGGGCACAAGCACCTGAAACTGTGGCTCTGGCCATCTCTGTGGGCCCTGCACACACGGTCCATACATACATGTGCAGACATACTCATTCATAAAGTATAAATTTTTTTTTGTTAAAAACTAAAGGAAAGCCCAGAAATAATAACTAAAAGCTGCAAAGATGAAAGGTGGCTTGGGCAGACCCAGCTGTGTGACCTGAGACTATCTTAGTCACCCAGCAGATGGCACAGTGGTTGTCAGGCTTCGGGGTCAGTGGTCAGATTGTAGACAGATTTGTTCTCAAGTGTAAGCAAGGGCGCCCCATACTTTCTTTGGTTCTTTCCTTCTCTTTTCTTTCTCCCTTTTCTTTCTCTCCTTCCTTCTCTCCCTCCCTCCCTCCCTCCCTTCCTTCCTTCCTTTCTTCCTTCCTTCCCTTTTTTTTGCAGTAAGCACTCACTTAGTCTAGGCTGCTCTCAAATGAGCTATGTAGCCAAGGCTGACCTCCAATGCCTGATCTTGCTCCTCGCCTCTGCTTCCCAAGTGCTGGGCAACAGGCCTGCCATGCCTGGTCTATGCGGCACTGGGGATGGAGCCCAGGGCGGCCCGCGTGACAATCAAGCCCTCTTGCTCACTGTGCTACAGCTCTGACCCCTTTTCTTCCTTCCTTTATTTGTCTGTTGTTTGTTTGTTTTGGGACAGGGTCTCTCTGTGTAGCCCTGGCTGTCCTGGAATTTGATCTGTAGCCTAGGCTGGTCTTGAACTCCTTTTTGTTTGGTTCTTACTACTTAACTCAAGCTTGTAGTTTTTAAAACAAAATAACAAACGTTCGATTCACCAATGAAGACTCAGGAACCAGACGCTGAGGTGAAAGCCTGCTATCTCAGAGAGGCACAGAAAGCACCCAGCTGACCGTCCTCTTCCACTGATGTCGCAGAGGGAAAAAGCCCTTCCCCTCCAAGACTTCTTATGTGCCTTTCAACTCAGAGCCTCTCCTAGGTTTTCTTATGTTCACTCCCTGTCTGCTGGCTGTTGGCTCCGCCTCTTGACCTATCTTCACGCTACCTAGCTCTTGTTTACCAGAAGCCCTTGGGTTAAAGGTGTGTGGCTGAGCCACACCACAAGAAGAAACAGGTTTGTCCAGTTCACAATCTCTGGGTTCACGCTGGGATCAAATATGCTGCAACACGGGTTGGTCTCAGTTTAGTGTTCCTCTTGCCTTGGCCTCCTCAGAGCTGGGATCACAGGCATAAAGCCACCACCCCACGATTCTTTTCCCATATTACAAAGCAGGTTCCAAGGTGTCACAAGTGTTCAACTGGAGGCTGTACCTTAAAACTGCATTTTAAGAGTTCATATCTAGATGTGCCCAGACCATGGGTGATTTCAAGGCCTGGGAGTGAGATGGTTCCTGTAGAGTGTTGAGGCGAGGCAGGAAGTGGGGAAATCTTTTGTGGTGGTGGTGGTTGTTATTTTTGAGACAGGGTTTCTCTGTGTAGCCCTGGCTGTCCTGGAACTCACTCTGTAGACCAGGCTGGCCTCGAACTCAGAAATCCGCCTGCCTCTGCCTCCCAAGTGCTGGGATCAAAGGCATGCGCCACCACTGCCCAGCAGGGAATTCTTAAAATAGAACTCCAGAGCTGTCTCGTAGAGGTGTCATGCAGATGGCTGACGGACTGGACAGGCAGTGCGGGAGGGGCAGGGGAACCCCAGCTGCTTCCCTAGACCCGGGATCACTCCTACCCTCACACCCAGTCCATGAAACCTATGGCCCTCTGTCTTTTGGTGCTCAAAGGAGAGGCATCATAGAAAGCAGGCAAGCAATCCCACTGAGCCACGCCCTCAGCCCCTCACTGGGAGGCACTAGGCAAGGCTCCACCCCTGACCACGACCTCTGCCCCCTACTGAGGAATTCTAGGCGGGGCTCCACCCTGACCAGGCTCCCAGCCCTCTTTGTACTCCCCCCACAGACACCCCAATTTTTCTCTATGTAGTCCTGGCTTGTACCACATAGAGATCCTCCTGCCTCTGCCTCCCAAGTTCTGGGATTAAAGGTGAGTGCCACCACTGCCTAACAAATTAAAAATATATATATAAGAGTTAAAAGGACAAATTGGCTTTGAGTTGTGTCTCAGAGGTAGACCTCCTGCCTAGAATCCTGGGAATCATGGGAGGATAAAACATGACACTCTTCCTCAGGATAAGTGAACAATTATCTGTTCACTTCCAACAGGAACAGTCACAGCCCAAACCAAGGACACTACGAAAGTCTAACTTGGTGAACCATTGGTTTTATTGGGGTTGCTTACATATGAGAGTATGAGTGAGGGACTACTTACAGCAGCAGAAAAGACTCAAAGCCCAACCTGCCACAGGTGACAGTTCAGGAAAGCTGGGGACCTGGAGCACACAGCACAGCCTGCAGTCTGCTCAATAGGTTGGAGGGGAGAATGTCCCTCCAGGCAACTAAGCTAGTCTCTGCCTTTTCTAGGCATTTCTGCTAGTCTAATGGTGTCTCTCCCCAGTTTTAAGGCTTGAGGATGGAGGGGCTTAGTGAATCTGCTCAGTTTCAGGGACTTCCTGAAGCTACTAAACTGTTTGTCTTCTGAATGTCACAGTTTCATTGCAGGATCAAATGTTTCATATCCCCTGAGAACATCACTTGTCTTTTTACTCACTGGGACTTAAAGAACATTCCTCCAAGGTAGTTGGCAATGGTAGGTTTGTTTGTTTGTTTGTTAGCTTGCTTGCTTGTTTCTTTTCTTTCTTTCTTTCTTTCTTTTTTCTTTTCTTTTTTTTTTTTTTTTTTTTTTTTGAGACAGGTTCTCTCTCAGAATCCCTAGCTGTCCTGGAACTCCCTGTGAAGACCAAGGTGGAAATTGAACT
>NC_034598.1:45137726-45169206 GCF_900095145.1 Mus pahari
TCGAGACAGGGTTTCTCTGTATAGCCCTGGCTGTCCTGGAACTCACTCTGTAGACCAGGCTGGCCTCGAACTCAGAAATCCGCCTGCCTCTGCCTCCCTCAAGATAGCTTTCAATTCAAAGAGAAACTGAGAAACTGTACAACTGAGGGTCTGGGCATGTGGTTCTGAGTGGAGCCTCTGCCTAGACTCTGCCAGTGAGGGGCAGGCGCATTGCTCGATGGTGAGGGCTTGTATAGCATCTCTTAAAGATAACTTATTTTTATATTTTTATGTGCATTGATGTTTTGCCTTCAGGTTTGTCTGTGTGATGGTGCTGGGTTCCCTGGAAGTGCAGTGCAGTTACCTCGCAGGTACAAGCCGACCTGTGGTGCTGAGAGTTGAACCCAGGTCCTCTGGAAGAGCAGGCTGTCCTTTTAACCACTGAGCCATCTCTCTAGCTCCCTAGCATAGCATCTCTTAGAACACTTGTTTATTTTCATTTTCTGCACATCTATCCGTCTCTGTAACACATGCCAGCCTACCACCCATCGAGGCCAAGAGAAGGCATTTGGTTCCTTTAACCTGGAGTTACAGATGGTTGTGAGCCACCACGTGGGTGCAGGGACTCAAACCAGGGTCTTCTGGGATAGCAATCAGGGTTCCCCATTGGCCAACTTCCTCTCTAACCCTGGCAGAGAATTAATATATATATGTATATATATATATATATATATATATATATATATATATATATATATATCAGTGACTTGCCTGTGTGTATGTATGTGCCTTGTGCACACAGAGGTCTTGAAAAGGCATCAGATTTCCTGGAATTGGAGTTAGGGGTGGCTGAGCCACTATGTGGGTGCTGGGATCTGAACCTTCATCCTCTAGAAGAGTGACCAATGCTCTCAACCACAGAGCCATCTCTACAGCTCCTGGCGTAGAGTTTCTATGGACCTGGGCTTAGCCAAAAAAATATTAAAATAAATAACATGGGTTTCCTGGTGGCCGTTTTGGCGTGATGACCCAATACTTGGTTTTCCTCCCAAGACCCTTGGCTCACATGGCTTCCTAGAAGCCAGACACTGTACCTACGGGTTCTAGTTTTGTAATGCTGGTCACATCCACACTAATCTCCCACTTATCTGTCTTGCAAGCAGCCATACACCAATCTTATGGGACTTACTCTACTCTGATAGCTGGTCACAAGACATTCCATATTCCAGAAAGATGGTGTTTGGCAGACGGACCTAGAAGATTGCAAACAGGCTGATCCTGGAGATCGGCCAACCCCGGACTCTCTGGTGCCACTTTCTACCTTCCTGGCTGGTCACGGCTCAGCCAGGCAGTCTGCTGTTTATGTCCTGAGCCACAGAGGAAGGAGGGCCCTGGGAGAGACTCAGGGACTCTGGCCTGGGAATGACATGTTAGGCAGATAAGGCTACACAGTGAAACTCTTTATCTAAAACAATTAGTAATTAACTAAAAAGTATTAATGTTAGGTCATCTCTCCTGTCTCTATTACTTGTTCATTTATTTTCTTTCATCTTTTTTTGTTTGTTTGTTTGAGACAGGGTTTCTCTGTATAGCCCTGGCTGGCCTGGAACTCAGAAATCCACCTGCCTCTGCCTCCCAAGTGCTGAGATTAAAGGCCCTCACCCCAACCACTTTGAACTTCTGATCTCTTGTATCCACCCCCAGAGTGCTGGCATGACCAGCTTGTGCCATCCGGAATGCTATGGATGGAATCAGGGTTCTCCTTGCTCCTAGGCAAACACTCCATGAACCGCCCCAGCCCCAGACTTATTCAGGAGTTCACAGATCTGTTTCACCCATTGTACAGATGAGGAAAATGAGGGCCTGAGTGGACATAAAACCTCAGACCACAGTCACTTCCCAAGCAGTAGAAGTGATTGTTCACCAGCAACATGGGACTTTATAGAAGTAGGATGGCAGATTGTTTGCCTGCAGTCTCCTTCTTCCTCAAGTCTTCTCTCTGCTGATGTCTCAAAGTGTCCCGCAGGGGCCCAGTTCAGTGCCATCCCTGGATCTCAAGCCACAGTGTTCTACCCCCTGCAGCACACATAAGAAAACCCCCTAGACTCAGCCAGGCTCTGTGAAGCAGCCACGCGCGCGGCCTTAGGGGAAATGTAGTCGCATCGCGCAGGCCCCGCCCAGGGAACTACGCTCCCGTCGTGCTCCGCGGTGGCAGGCGTGGCGGCCCGGTTGCTAGGACTTGGATAAGCGTGGCGTTCGCGCGGGCGTCCCTCAGGTGAGCAGCCGCCGTAGGGATTCGGCTTCCGCCGTTCCGTTCCAGATCCGCTACGGGGCACCGGGGATGGCGACAAGGCAAGGGCGGTGGACAGGGAGAGAAGGCCTTGTCGGGGCAGATCGCGTAGCCTGAGAGGGCTGCGCGCGTCCCGGGAGGTAGTGGGAGTGCGCGTGCGCGAGCCGTCAACGCTAGTACGCGTGCGCACAGGACTTTTCGCCCACCGCGCCCTACGCCGTTGGTTGGCGGCGCACGCGTGTACCCTACTTCTGATTCCGGAAACCCCGTGATTTCCAGCTGCTTCCGGTTGTATGTTCCGGGTCATTACAGTCCCCTGCCTCAGGGTTATCTATTCACCATCCTTACAGCAGGTGTGCAGTTTCCCTTTAAGCTCTGGTACCCTAAGGGATTTCTTGGGGTATCTTGGTGGTACCAGGGATCGAATTCCGGACTTTGGTTATATTAGACTGGCACTGTACCACTGAGCCCCTTCCCCTCCTTTCAGAAGTGGATTCCAGGAGCTTTCGCTAATCTTTGTGCCCAGCCCCTCATTGGATGATTCCAGGCAGGGACTCTACCCCTGCGCCACACCCCATCCCCTCACAAGGGGCCCTAACCTAAGCTTCAGCCCCTCACTGGAGGACATAGGTAGGCTCTCCACTGCTGAGCTCTGCCCCGAGCCCTCTTCATTTTTTAGTTTGGAAGGTTTCTTGTATCGCTGAAGCTGGCCCCAAACTCCCATCTAGTGGCTTATTGAGTGCCTAGTATTTCAGGCCTGAGCTTGCAGACCTGATGTTTCCTGTCCCTTGTAGCCTGTTCAGCCACGGTCCCATTCTTTTGGACCCTGGACCCAAGGCCCATTGTTTGCCTGCCATTGTTGAATGCAGAGAGGGTGTGGTTCCTCAGAGGTGGGGAGTGTCTGGTGGACTGCAGGTCCTTGTCTGTGGCACAAGGAGCCCCTTTCAAACCTGTTCCCATGCTGGTGTACAGTGGGCACCTGTCACCTAAAACAAGGGAGCTATTCATGCTGGTGTCCACTTCAGTCCCAACAAGGTGAGGTGGTGACCAGAGGAGGAAGCTGGCTTGGTAGACACGGTGAGCTCTAGGCCAACCTGGGCTAAACAGGGAGACTTTGTCTCAAAACAAAAAACGGGAAAATAAGCCGGTTGTGGTTGCACACGCCTTTAATCCCAGCACTCGGGAGGCAGAGGCAGGCGGATTTCTGAGTTCAAGGCCAGCCTTGTCTACAGAGTAAGTTCTAGGACAGCCAGGGCTACACAGAGAAACCCTGTCTCGAAAAAACCAAAAAAAAAAAAAAAAAAAAAGGATAC
This sequence comes from Mus pahari, assembly GCF_900095145.1. Classification (NCBI taxonomy): domain Eukaryota; kingdom Metazoa; phylum Chordata; class Mammalia; order Rodentia; family Muridae; genus Mus; species Mus pahari. The sequence goes on from NC_034598.1 coordinate 45,141,309, forward strand.
ATAAGGGGCCTCTATTGCAATGAACACGAAGGGCCCCTTTGGCCAAGCATCCTGTAGCTGTTAAACTCTGCCCCAGAGTCCCATAAGCCCAGGCGGTTGTCTGTCCCCAAGGCATCCATCTTTCTGTGTCCCTTGTTGTAGTCTTGAGGGGACAAACAAGGCTGTGTTTTCTGCCCTGGAGACAGTGGTGCTTTGTGGCCCAGTCAGGCGCTGTGCATCGTAGGCGTGGTGTATGCCCCGGGGGAAGCCAGATGTCACCATGCCCCTCCTGGGCTCTGCCTGCCATGGGGCCTGTGCAGGGGCCGCCATGGTGACACCGGGATCTCAGACACCCTTGGTGCTGCTCTCCCTTCCTAGTCTCAGGGCTCCTAGTGGCACCTGTGACTCTCTAGTTAGCCCCTAGAGACATTCACTGTTGACCTGAGCCCTGAGAGCCAACAGATGTCCATCGCATAGGCTATTCCTGTGGCCAGGTGGACAGTGGTGGGGGTGGCAGGATGTGGGTGTGATGGTGGTAATGCAGCCACGCCCACTACAGGCAGCCCTGCAGGTCGCCTTGTGGGCACTTTGTTCTCCCTATTTCCTTCTCGTTTGTTTGTTTTGTTTGTTTGGTGCTCTTTATTTACCTCAGGGTTTGAGCAGGGCAGGCAGATTCCCACCGTTGAGCTACACCCAATCCCCTCCTGGGGGATTCTAGGCGCTGCTTGGTCTTGATTGCCAGTAGGTTATGGTTTAGTTGTCAGGGCAAGGCGTGGCAAGGAGCTCACTGTCAGCCGAGCCAGTGATTTGAGGGCTAAGGATGGTGAGAGGGTTCGGTAGCAGGGAACCAGATGGCAGGTGGTCCGTGTGAAGCCTGCTGTGGCACTGCCTGCCTTCTCAGATTTGCCTTCTTTCCCTGTCTAGCTCTGAGTGAGCAAGGAGAAGCCGCTGAGGCCCGAGAGGCTCCGCTCCCACAGTCTTGCCTTTGCTGGGTGCTTGGGGAGCCTGGCTTTTCTCCTGGGTGGAACCATGTGGTGGTGGTGGCTGTCAGCTTAGGCTTTATCTGGGTGCTTGCACAGCAGGCCATGAGCACCGACTGAAAGCTCAGGTGCTGTGGATAGCCAGGTTCCCAGGCTAGCCCACTGAAGCAGGAAGTGAGTTGACTGAGCACACTAGAAGCAGGTCATGGGCACGTGCCTGCCTTTCTTGGCAGGGTCTGCATTCTTCTAGGGCGCATTATAGGCCTGCTACCACCTTTTTCTGGGGAGAGTGGGTTGAGATGGGGTCTTGCTCTGTAGTTCTGACTGGCTGGCCTCCAGCTTACAGCCGCTTTCCTGCGTCTGCCCCAGGTTCTGACAGGTGTGTGCTACCAGGTAGATCACATGGGCATGTCCCATAGAAGCCATCTGGCTGGGGTCAGGTACACTGTCAGTCTAACTGTATGCTTTTTGGGGGTGATCCTGAACTCCATTCCTCCATATATGTATTCACTGTGTAGAAAATGGGACATTTAGCAGTTTGGCAGTCCCGGGCTACGGCCACATCCTCTGCAGGCCTCACCTACTCGAGGGCCCGTGAGGCTCTTCTCTCATGGGCCGCACCAGACAGGTCCCCTCCCACACAGAGGCAGACCTCACCTCCCTCTCACTGTAGGTCTTGAAGCCGCCAAAGCATCAGCAGCCGTTCTGGTTTTTTGTTTTGGTTTTTGTTGTTGTTGTTGTTGTTTCTAGAGACAAGTTTTTTTGTAGCCCTCCAAAGGGCTCGCTTCAGAATCACCATGCTCCAGCTCCTCTGGCCTACATTGCCTGGGATGACAGGGTGCCACCCGGCCTGGTTTACTCGGGGCAGGGTCTGGAAGCCAGGGCTTTGTGCATGCTGCTGGGGTGGGTTGTGGATTTGATCGTAATGAATACCTGTCTCCACACTGTCCTCAACACGGCGTCTGTTGGGACCACGTGGCCTCGTCAGAGCCCTGAAGAGCCCGGCACGATTATTCCTTATGCGGCCGAGGAATAAGCCAACTCTACCTGGCGCTCTGGACTCCTCATTCCCAGGCCTGGCGGGACCCACAGCATCCCAGGCCAGACCCCGCCCCACTGAAGCTGACAGATGATGCTCCAGTTCCATCTCTGTCTCCCACAGTCGAGCCCCGTTGAGGATGGAGCCCACCTCAGGCTTTGCAGAGCAACCTGGGCCTGAGAAGGCTGAAAGTGAGGAGCAAGAGCCGGCGCAATGGCAAGCCCTTCCTGTCCTGTCAGAGCAGCAGTCGGGGGCCGTGGAGCTGGTACTGGCTTATGCTGCACCTGTCCTGGACAAGCGCCAGACGTCCCGCCTCCTCCGCGAGGTTTCCGCTGTCTATCCACTCCCTGCCCAGCCCCACCTCAAGCGGGTGCGCCCTAGCCGCAGTGCAGGCGGTGCGCACTCGGATCTGCTGCTGTGCCTGGCAGGGCCCTCCGCGGGCCCGCGCTCGCTGGCCGAGCTCCTCCCCAGGCCGGCCGTGGACCCGCGCGGCCTGGGCACACCTTTCCTGGTGCCTGTGCCCGCCCGGCCGCCCCTCACCCGGAGCCAATTTGAGGAGGCACGGGCCCACTGGCCTACATCCTTCCATGAAGACAAGCAGGTGACCAGCGCGCTGGCAGGGCAACTCTTCTCTGCACAGGCGCGAGCCGCCATGCAGAGCCACATGGAACGGGCGGTATGTGTGGCCCAGAGGGCAGCGGCGCAGGGGCTGCGGGCAGTGGGCGCCGTCGTGGTGGACCCAGCCTCGGACCGCGTGTTGGCCACAGGCCATGACTGCAGCAGCGTTGCCAGCCCCCTGTTGCATGCTGTCATGGTGTGCATTGACCTGGTGGCCCAGGGGCAGGGCCGGGGTTCCTGTGACCTCAGACACCACCCGGCTTGCTCCTTTACACAGGCCACTGCCACTCAAGGCTCCCGCGCCGGTAGCGTGCGCAAGCTGGACGAGGACGGTCTGCCCTATGTGTGCACTGGCTATGACCTGTACGTCACCCGAGAGCCCTGCGTCATGTGCGCCATGGCCCTCGTCCACGCCCGCATCCAGCGAGTCTTCTATGGGGCGCCCTCCCCCGATGGCGCCTTGGGCACGCGCTTCCGTGTCCACGCTCGGCCAGACCTCAACCACCGCTTCCAGGTGTTCCGTGGCATTCTTGAGGACCAGTGCCGCCAGCTGGACCCCGATCCATAGTCCTGGTGACCTTCTGCTTCTAGACCATTCTCTGTTCCTGGCCAGCCCGCATCCCCTGCAGCTCCATGGCCTGGGGTCCCCCACCCTCTGTCTGAAGACACTGACCACCTGTGCCTGACTGTGGGCCTCTCAGTTTCCAGACTGCAGCTTCTCTGCTGGCTGCGACGACAGTGGGGCTCAGCTCTGGCTTACAAGCCCAGTGGCTGTCTTACAGTCCCCGTGGTCCTCCAGGCTCGGGGCAGGGAGCAGCCATCGAGTATGAAAATAAAGCACCTCAAACCAAGTTGCCGTTTGCACTCAGGTGCCAGGCTGGGCTCGACATGTGCCTCAGGCTGTGGCTTGTGAAGGGGAATGGGCAGCTCTGCTGAGTGCAGCGGGCTCGGCGTGTTTCCAGGGGCAGAAACAACCCAGCAGGCCCCTTTGCCTGTCCCAGAACTCGTGGTTTCATGGGTGTCTGGGTACCTGTTGGCTGTTCATGACCATCCTGTGTACCTCTGTGATGGGGGAGGGGAGGTAGGAGCTCCAGAAGAGTCAGTCTTAGGGTAGTGGGGTGCTTGTCCTCTGAGCAGGATGCTGGAGCACCCGGCATGTGCTAGCTGCTTGGTAGAAGTGGTGACAGGGTTAACTGCGCCTTCCGGCCTCCTACAGGAAAGGCAAGGCCCAGGCTGGGTGAACCAAGAAGTGTGGCCCTGCCTAGAGCAGAGGCAGCGGGGCTTGGGTTCTGTCTGCATCTCCAGAGTACTTCCATCCTTCCTCCTCTAAGGGAAGCCAGGGCCCTTCCTGGAAGACATGCTTTTGAGGCCACCTCCAGTGACCAGGAGGCAGGGTGGGCGGGAAGAGGCTTTGATGCAGGCCTGTGAGCAGCCCAACCTGAGACTCTGGGAGTATAGTGCCGGTGACACCTGGTTGAGCAGGGCCTGAACTTGGACGCCAGGGTGTCCCAGCCACGTTCTCATCTGAAACCCCGTGGGGCCGCGCCTGGCCATGTCCTGAAGGTGGCCCTTGGGAGCTGAGCCACTGTGAAAAGTAGTTACTGCCCTTGGGCCTGCCTGAGGTCCCATCGAGAGCCCCGATGAGTTCCACGCCCAAGTTGGTGTGACCAGGTGCCTGTCATATGGCAGGGAGCTTTATTCTGATTTGATAGGATGGGAGAATGGGGGATGTGTCAGCAGGCGCTCAGTGCCATCTGTGGGGCCACTGGGACCAGGACATCTTGGCTCCAAGGCTCTGGGTGGAATCAGCTGATAGCTTGACCCATCCCCTTTCAGGGATGCTCTGAGGAGACATGACGTGAGGCTGGCCCACCCCCCACTGAGCAGCAGCCAAGCTGGCTAGCCCGCAGCAGTGGGCTGGGTTAGGGTCGTCCTGGTCCCAGTGGCTACCAAACCCTAACACTAGTCTTCTTTCAGGTGGCCCCTTCTGCCTGGGTGCCAGGTCAGCTGATACAGAAATGGCAGGTGAGTTGGCCTGCTCCCCAGGTAGTTTCCCCCACTCCCAGTGAGACTCCTGAGCTGGTTGTGGAGCTGACCAGGCCTTCCCGGCTTCTGCCTTGTAACACCTTGGGTACCAACCACAGAGAGGCACAGATAGGCCACCAAAGAACCATCATCATCCAGCTTGCAGATGATGGAGGGGTGGGGCTTGACAGCTGAGAGGACTGTGTCCGCTCCTCTAGGGGCTGTGGAGAGGCCTCGGGCTGTCTACCTCTTCCTGCCCACCTTGCTAGCCCGACAATTGGACACTGGGTGCCGACCCTGGGCCTTTATACTGACTGTGGCTTCTTCCCTCTACCCCACAAAACACATGCAATGCTGGTGTGTGACTGGCTGCAGCCCAGAGAGGGCTTGGCGATCCTGCAGGGCTGGGTGCTCTACAGCCTGAAGTACAGGGAGGGTGCTCAGGCAGGCATCTGGTGGTAGCAGGCTTCCTGAGGCTCTCCTTCCTGCAGGGAAGGAGAACAACTTCCCCCCGCTGCCTCACTTCCTGCCACTGAAGCCCTGCTTCTACCAGAACTTCTCTGATGAGATCCCCGTGGAGCACCAGGTGCTGGTGAAGAGGATCTACCGGCTATGGATGTGTGAGCCTCTCCGGGTGGGCGGGCCCAACTCAGAGTGCAGTGTCCCCACTGAGTGCAGGAGCATTGTGGTCCAGGGGGTGTGCAAGGCTCATCCTTAATGTGTTGGTAGGGTGGGTCCCTGGGCCCTATCCGAGGTCCCTGGTGACTTACCCACTACTCTTCCATCTTTGTCCCCCTTCCAGTTTACTGTGCCACTCTGGGTGTGAACCTGGTGGCCTGCCTGGCCTGGTGGATTGCAGGCGGAGCTGGTGCCAATTTTGGCCTGGCCTTGCTCTGGCTGGTTATCTTCACTCCCTGCAGTTATGTGTGCTGGTTCCGGCCTGCGTACAAGGCCTTCCGGTAAGCCCTCAGGCTATGGAATCTTAAGACCCACTCCATTGGGTGAACATGCTTAGAACTGTAGACCTGGGACCGACCCATCCAGGATAGGTTTCAGCCACATTACCAATAGTTGTCCTCCACTTATCCAGTGTGGGTGGCTGTTTATGTCATGGTCAGCAATCACTGACTGCTGTCTTGGAGTCGCTGGGATAGAGCCTGGGGTGTAAGATCCTAGGCAAGCAGCTTGTGAGCCATGGGCCCCTGTACCCTCCCTTGGTGCTGTGATGTGGAGTGTCCCTGCAGGAAGGTATGGTCACAGTTCCCCTCCCTGCTGCACCCTCTGGATCGTATGCCTGCACTGGGAGCCATGAGTGTGTGTGTGTGTGTGTGTGTGTGTGTGTGTGTGTGTGTGTGTGTGCCGTGACACAGCTGCAGCCGTGACAGGACGGTTCTTTCTCCACCTGACAGGACGGTTCTTTCTCCACCAGGTAGTTGTAGGGATCAAACTCAGGCCACCAGGCCTGGCAGCAGCAACTCTACCCTATTTTAAGTGTTTATAATGGCTTCAGTGAGCCTTGTGGTCTCCTGACTACAGAGTACCTCAGTGTTGAAGTCCAGTGGGCTAGCTTCAGTGCTTGCTTCTAGAAGGTTCTATCACCCCAAAGGAAGCCAGCCTTCACAGATCTGCTTCCTATCTCTGGATTGGCCAGTTCTGGACACTTAGTATGAGGGCATATACTTGGTAGCCTTCTGTGTTTGTTTCTCTGAGCACAAGGTCCCTCGACTGTGGCGTGTACCAGAGCCTTGCACCTGTTGGGGGCCTCATAGTACTCCAGCCTGTGTCCACCGTCTGTCCATGGGCAGATGCCCGCAGCTGGCTGAGTGCCTGAGGAACAGACTGAGTGGGGATGGCCCGGAGGGCTCGTCAGGAAGACATACCTGCTCAGCTAAGTCATGGCAGGAGCTGATGGCCCTTCACTCTCATGGTGACAAGGCATTTTTGTCACTCTCTCTGACGCTGGGGCTCCAGTTCTGCCTGTGGTGTCAGGCAGTGGCATCCCAGGCTGAGTGCTTGGAGGAAGGCCTTAGTTACTTCAGTCCATCAGGGCCAAGGGAACCATGACACTCAGTCCTCCCTCCTCAGAGTGTGGGTGACTCCTGCATTTTCTGTCACTTGCAGAGCCGACAGCTCCTTTAACTTCATGACATTCTTCTTCATCTTTGGAGCCCAGTTTGTGCTGACCGTCATTCAGGCCATTGGCTTCTCGGGATGGGGCGCGTGGTAAGCAGAAAACAGAAAGATGTCTCCTGTGTGCCTGTGTGTGCCCGTGTGTGAGTCTGCCAGCAACGGTCCAGGCATGCCCAAGTGGGCTGCCTTCCAGACAGATGTTAGGAGAGTGTGCAAAGAGAAAAGCTTGTGCCATGGGCCACCAGTAGGGGGCACTGCCCAGCTGTTCCCAGGCTTGTCTAGATCCGCTCCTCCTCTTTTTTGAGGGTCTCACTATGTAGCCTTGCTGGCCTGGAACTTACAGAGGTTTGCCTGTCTAGCTCCTGAGTGCTGGGATGAAGGCCTGTGCAATTGTGTCTGAGCATTCGTTTCTTCTGGGTCGTAGTCAGAGTCAGATAAGGTGCCCAGACAGCCTTCCCTTTCTCATGAACCATGCTCTCCCACCCTATCCCTGGAAGCTTGAACAGACTGTCACCCACCCCATCACCTGGCCACTCCACCAGTGCCTGATAGGTAGGTGGCAGTCTCAGGACGGATGGGCTACCAAGGGGATACTGAGGGCGGAGCCCTGCCTAGCACCCTCCCATGGTCGCCCAGCAGCCCTGGCCCCTCATCCCACCCCCCAAGCCAGTGGACGGTGGGTGTCAGGACACTGGTGTTGCCACATGTGCCAGTACAAATGACCTACCATTCTACATGCCCATGACTGAGCACATGCCTATAATCCCAGTTCTCAGGAAGGCAAAGGCAGGTGGATGTCTGTGACTTTTAAGACCAGCCTAGTCTACATAGGGGTGAGTTCAGCAGGCAGAAGGCTTGCCTGATGTGAGTGAGGCCCTAAACAACAGAGCAAGAGACCCCAGCTGCTCACATAGACACACAGGCGCACGCCAGGTACCAGGAACAAGCTTAGGAAAACTGCCTCTAGCCTGCAATCCTAGCCCTCGTGCAGGAGCCCAAACCAAACAAATGAGCCAGAAATGGATCCCAGAAATGGGGAGCTGGATGGGTAAGATTGGGTAAGAGTGACAAGCCAGGCGTGGTGGTGCACGCCTTTAACGCCAGCACTCAAGAGACAGAGGCAGGCAGATCTCTGAGTTTGCCTGCCTGGTCTATAGAGTGAGTTCCAGGATAGCCAGGGCTACACACAAAAACCCTGTCTCGAAAAACAAAACAAAAAAACCAACAACAAAAAACAAATTGTGGAGAATGAAAGACACCACACTGATCTGCTGGAGGCATGGAGGCCTTGTTTCCTGTTCCGCAGTGTGCACTAGGAACTGAAACCTGCCAAATGGTTACATTGTGTGTGTAACCATCATTTTGGGTTGGTCAGTCACTTTCTGGTCCTTAACAGAGCCTGGCTCCTTCAAAGGTATTTTTTCCCTCTGTTAAAGTTCTGTACATATGAAGGAGAATAGGCATTCTTTACTGATTCCTTGTTGATTTGTCAGAGCTCTTTGCATATGGTGGAAGGCAGCAGGCCCTTCTCAGTGTGCTGAGCCCTTTTCACTCTCTATCCCCTCTCTTACTCTGCAGTGGTTGGCTGGCGGCTGTTGGCTTCTTTGGGACCAGTGTTGGGGCTGCTGTGGTTATGCTGGTCCCGGCCATCATGTTTTCTTTGTCTGCCCTTGTGATGGCCATCACTATCGTGAAGGTGAGTCCTCTGGTCTCTGTCTCCATCCTAAAACTTACTCTTACCTCACCATTCTGTGTGCACCAGCCACAAAGAACACCCCATGTCTTCAGAGGCAGGCTGTGACAGGGAGTCTTGTTTCCCAGGAATTCTCAGGGTTTGTGGGGGAAGACATGGCTTTCTTCCTAGGTGTCCACACCTCAGATCCCAGGGTAGGGCAAGAGTGTCACTGGTACCAACAGTTTAGGCGCAGGAGCCTTCCCTGTGGGGAGGATAGGACCCCCACCCCACCCCCCTGGCCAGCCAGGTTCACAGGCAGGAGCCCTACCTGGACACGTACCTCCAGAGACAGCACAGGTCTCTGAAGGTGCCGGCAGGGAAAGCAATAAACCTTTCCTTTTTTTTCTTTCTTTTTTTTTTTTTAAGATTTATTTATTATTATACACTGTAGCTGTCTTCAGATGCACCAGAAGAGGGTGTCAGATCTCATTACAGACTGTTGTGAGTCACCATTTGGTTGATGGGATTTAAACTCAGGACCTTTGGAAGAACAGTCAGTGTTCTTAACTACTGAGCCATCTTTCCAGCTCCCCCCCCCCCTTTTTGTAAAAGATTTATATTATATATATATAAGTACACTGCCACTGCCTTCAGACATACCAGAAAGGCATCAAATTACAGATAGTTGTGAACCACTAGGGTTTTTGGGAATTGAACTCAGGACCTCTAGAAGAGCAGTCAATGCTCTTAGCCACTGAACATCTCTCCAGCCCCAAGATAAACCTTTTTAAAAGCCTTTTTTTTTTTTTTTTTTTTTTTTTTTAACTGTTTGTTTCATGGGCATGAACCCAGGGCCTTTCGAATGTGCCAGGCCACCACCCTGCCCAGCCCAGAGCACTTATCCATTCATGAGGTTGCTGTGTGTATAGGAGTGAGCAGCCCAGGCCCCGGAGCGAAGCCTGAGGTCCTTTAGTGCTGACAGAGGGAATCCAAGATGGCACATGGCATCCTTACAGTAGCAACCCTGTCTGTGGTAACAGATCATACTCTCCAAGTGCCAGAGCCACCTTGTGAAGCTAGGGTGGCCGGTGGACCCCTTCACAGAGCCACCTCACATCCCAGGCTAGCCCAGGAACACGGGTACTGTGAAGAATTCTTAAGAGGATGGGCCCCAAATGTGGATGCGAGGCTGCTCGTGGCCATGCTGGGCTAGCAGCCTGGGAAGGCGAGCTGGGCCAGTCTGGCTTCAGGGCCTCCACAGGTTTTTGATTTTTTTTTTTTTTTCCCCAATTGGGAGGCAGGGTCTCATGTAGCTCAGCCGGGTCTCAGACTCACTGGGTAGCAAAAAATGACCTTGAATTCCTGATTCTCCTACCTCTGACTCCAGAGTGCTAGGATGACAACTGTGTCACTGCCCCTGGCGTGGGTGACGCCGGGGTAAGATGGAACCCAGGACTCATGCTCTCCACAGTGTCTCTACCCCAGCCCATGCCTCATGGTTTAGCCTTGGCTGACCTTGAACTCACAAAGGTCCACCTGCCTCTGGCTCCCACATGAGGATTTAAGGTGCACCACCATGCCTGGGTTTTCGTTTATTTTATTCTGAGACAGGGTCTCACTATGTAGGTCTGTCTGTTCTGAAACACTCTGTAGACCAAGCTGGCCTCAAATTCAGAGATCCTCCTGTCCTGCCTCCTGAGCAAAATGACACCACTGTCACACCCCATCTTTTTTTTTTTTTTTTTTTTTTGGTTTTTCAAGACAGGGTTTCTCTGTATAGCCCTGGCTGTCCTGGAACTCACTCTGTAGACCAGGCTGGCCTCAAACTCAGAAATCCACCTGCCTCTACCTCCCAAGTGCTGGGATTAAAGGCGTGTGCCACCATGCCCGGCTCCCATCTTTTTTTAAACAAACAAAAACAGCATCTATTTATCCCAGAGTTGCCTTACATTGCTGGTCTACCATGTCTCAGGACACCTGCCTACCTTGAGCCACCACTACTGTCTCCCTTGAGGGCCGTAATAATACAGTCACAGGTCACATGCACACACATGCATGCATGAACACATGATGAGATGGCACAGTGGGGTGGCACATACCAGCTTGTTGAATTTGGTGTCTTGTCCTGTGGGCTGTGGAGGCAGGTGGCAGTGTGGAGATGGGGTACCAAGTCCTGCACTACCCTGCAGTGTCACTCAGTTCACAGTGGGTCCCTGTCCCTGCCAGTACACTGACTTCCTCTCCTATATCCTTGCCCCTGTCAGGTGCACAGGATCTACCGTGGGGCTGGTGGAAGCCTCCAGAAGGCGCAGACAGAGTGGAGCGCTGGTACCTGGAGGAACCCACCATCAAGGGAGGCCCAGTTTAACAGTTTCTCTGGGAACAGCCTGCCCGAGTACCCTACTGTCCCCAGCTACTCATCCAGCGGAGGCCACTGGCCTTAGGCGGCTGGCTGATCCCAGCACCATGGCTCTGTCTCCTGTCATCACCCTCGGTCCTGAGACCTGAGCATCTCTCAAGGGTCCGTGTTCATCTCTTGCCCAAGCCCTCAGCAAGCACTGCCCAACAACCATTGTCCACTGCCATCCTACCAGAGCCTGGCTGGGTTTGCCCTGGACCCACCTGTTAAGAGGGTAGGAACCCTCAGCCTGTGCAAGGAGAGGCCTCAGTGTCCAAGCGCCTGTCCTTTGTGTTGCTGAGGTGTATAAAGCCAAACTCTGAGCGCTTGTGTAGATAGGTGTGAGTGGACAGTCAGGAGCATGGCGGCTGTGCCTGAATCCTCTGCTCTGCCATCCACTGTACCTGTGCTCCTCTGGACCCTGCTACTTCCTTGTCCCATCCCTTGTGACAGTGACAACCTGCTGTCCCCTCTACCACCCAGGATCCTGAGTAGGCCTCTGCCCACTTATAGGCCCAGATCCACTTGGTTGAGGGTGCTCTGACTGCCAGGAGCCCCCCTCCCTCTCTGTGGGCAACTGGAGGAGAGGAACAGGCTCTGCTGCCTGGCAGGCCATACCCCTAGCCACAGGACTGCCGGGACAGATCTGTGCCTTAGAGAGACCTATACTTCTGCCCACACCCTCTGCCTTCCCGGGGAGGCTGTGGCCTTGCCAGGAGAGCCAATCTGAATCTTGGAGTGTCCACAGCACCTCTGATGACATTGGACTCAATATTCTTCCTTGTGACCTGATGTTACCAGCCAAGTCACCAAGTCCCCTCCCCGCAGGGCCGTGTGCCAGTATCATGCCAAACTATCGGGGCACCTGGCCTCTACCCCATCGTGGCATGGAGATGGAGTCAAGTGCCCACCATAGGTGACACCCTACAGCCACCTACGGCTCTTCCCTGCCCACCCCTGGGAATGTGCGCCCACATGCCATAGTTGGTTTTATTATGTGAGAATGTTCTGGAAATAAATTCTCTTTCTGCAACAGGGCCTCTATCTGTGGATGGGAAAGCATGCGCAGTGTGGAGCCTAGAGGTCGACATTACCGCTACTCTGTTGCCATACACCTTGCTCTTTGAGACCATCTCCCACTGAAACTGGAATTGAAACTCACAGATTTGGCTAAGGGGGCTGGTGAGCTCCAAGGATCCTCCTGCCTCTGCCTGCCCAGGGCTGGGGTCGTAGGCAAGCCCACCATATTCTGCTGTTTACCTGCATGCTAAGCATATGTGGTGACATTCACATTCCCAGAAAATAAGACTACATAACAAGTTCAAAGCCTGCCTAGGCTACATGGGACTCTGTCTCAAAAAGGCTTTAGAAAGGCGGGTGCTCATGGGAGTACCCATGGAAATGGGGTCTTTACAGAGCTTTACTGAACCTGCTGCTAGGGTAGTCCTGGACACCCAACTGCCTGGTGCCATTTAAAAGCAGAGAGGCAGACAGGTGCCTGCTGAGAGAACCACCATGGACAGGGAGATGGGGCGATGTGTCTACAAGACCAAGGACCAGGGCTGCTGGCTGCCATGTGTCACTGGAAGCAGGCAGGGCTGGACTGCCTACAAAGTGGCCACTCTGGAGCCATTCCTCTTTGTTCTTTGCCCTCTGTGTTGTTCCACAGAATGGAGACAGACTTGCCACAGGGGCACCAGATTACTGAAACATCCCTGTAAGCCTTTGTTTTGTTTTTGTTTTTGCTTTTTTTTTTTTTTTTTTTTTTTACAGGGTTTCTCTGTGTAGCCCTGGCTGTCCTGGAACTCTCTCTGTAGACCAGGCTGGCCTCGAGCTCAGAAATCTGCCTGCCTCTGCCTCCTGAGTGCTGGGATTAAAGGGATGTGCCACTGTGCCTGGCTGTTTTTGCTTTTTTGAGACAGGGTTTCTCTGTATAGCCCTGGTTGTCCTCAAACTCAGATCCGCCTGCCTCTGCCTCCCAAGTGCTGGGATTAAAGGCGTGCGCCACCACGCCCGGCCCCTGTAAGCTTGTGTCACACACAACCCATCACCACACATAGGAGTGACAGTTGCTGCAGCACCAGGGGTAGCAACCCCACGTTCTAAAGTTCCCACCCCATCCTCTTTCCATGGTTATGGTGACACTCTGCCTTCAGCTACCAAGGACACTATTGACTTCTCAGACCAAGTGTCCCGTTGTCCTCTCCTGAGTGCTGCCCTTCCTGGAACAATGGCCCAGGTCCCTCTTTGCTTCATTCACACTGGCCTCCCACACTGAACCCTGTCCCCAAAGTCCCTAATACGATCCCACACTGTGACCCAGTCTCTGCCTTTTTCCTTTTAATCTTTTCTAGTTTTTTGTTTGTTGGTTGGTTTGCTTTTTTAAAACAAGGTCTCGACAGCACAGGCTGGCCTTGAACATGCTATGTGACCAAGGCTGGCCTTGAACTCCTGATTGTCTTGCATCCACCTTTTTTGGGGGATAGTGGACGTCAAGATAGGGTTCTTTGTGTAACCCTGCCTCTTCTGAAACTCACTCTGTAGACCAGGCTGGCCTTGAACTCACAGAAGTCCCCCTGCCTTTGCCTTTCACGTGCCACTGCCCCACTTTTGCCTCAGCTGTCTACATGCTGGGATAACAGGTATTATTGGAGCATTCTGCACTGAGTTGTTCTTTATTGGTGCATTCCAGTCACATCTCTTTCTGCTGTCCTTGTTACCTCATCTGCTGGCTGGACAGGATGCTGGGGACACAGTGCAGAACATGTTCATCTCAACTCAGGAAGAGGTTCCGTCAGTGGGTGTGAATTTGGAAGTTTCTCCCTGGAGTTCTCATTTAGGACGGTTCCTCTAATCTTTAGAAAGCTCTGGAATGCTTTAAAATGGGGAAATAGAGGAAAGGTATCTATGGAATCATTGTCCGAATCTGGGGAGTTGGGGTGGGGGAACTCCCAGATGTTAAGTAGATAAAATATACTTGCCTCTTCCCTCCAATGCAGACATTACCAATCAACGAACTACTCAGTATAACAATCTCTGGGCAGACATCACCAATCAATTGATGAATGAATGATTTCCTCCATGCTTTGCATAGGATAGGCATTAGCAAGCAATCTGCCAGACAACGCCTTCCATTCTATGGGCAGGGTGGGCATCACAAATCAACTAATGGACAAATATCTTCATTCTTTGCACAGGGCAAAGATTAGCAGTTAATCTCACAGTCAGTGATGCTCTCTTCCACTCTGTGTACAGGTCAGGCATCAATAATTAAGTCAATATGTCAGTGATGGCCCCCCTCCTACATATAGGGAAGATCAAGTCAAGTGACATCCAAAGGAAACCACGTGGCAGCTCAATTCCAACCCCACTTTTTACACATGAAGCTGAGGCCCAGGACTTGGCGCAGGCACATCCCAAGACAAGGTGAACTCTGACAGGGCAGTGCCTACAGCTTCCACACACCTCCCTAGGGATTAGCTTGGGCTCTAGATCCAGGAGCAACATCAAGAAAACAACGGTGGGGGCTGGTGAGATGGCTCAGTGGGTAAGAGCACTGACTGCTCTTCCCAAGGTCCTGAGTTCAAATCCCAGTAACCACATGGTGGCTCACAACCATCTGTAAGAAAATCCGATGCCCTCCTCTGGGGTGTCTGAAGACAGCTATAGTGTACTTACATATAATAAATAAATAAATCTAAAAACAAAAACAAAAACAAAAAAAAACACTGACTGCTGTTCCAGAGGTCCTGAGTTTAAATCCCAACAACCACATGGTGGCTCACAACCATCTGTAAGAAAATCCGATGCCCTCCTCTGGGGTGTCTGAAGACAGCTATAGTGTACTTACATATAATAAATAAATAAATCTAAAAACAAAAACAAAAACAAAAAAAAACACTGACTGCTGTTCCAGAGGTCCTGAGTTTAAATCCCAACAACCACATGGTGGCTCACAACCATCCGCAATGAGATCCGATGCCCTCTTCTGGTGTGTCCGAAGACATCTACAATGTACTTACATATAACAATAAATAAATCTTTAAAAAAAGAAAAAAAGGAAAGGAAAGGAAAGGAAAGAAGAGAAAACAACAGTATTGAGTCTTCCGAGGCTGGTTCCTGCTGGATGACCCAGACTACCCTGTCCCCTTTGAGGGAAATTACCATGGCTGGGGGCGGGGCATCCTGCCACTGTGAGTAAGGAAGCCATTTTTAACGGAGTCTTTGAGAATACCAGTGCAGGGTGAGGGCAGCTGTCATCTGCGCGCTTGGCATCCTGTGCCTTTTGCTCAGGACCGGATGTTGTCAGGCTGAGCTCGCTCTGCTTCCTCCAACTGCTAAGAGCTCCACTTACAAGCAAGTGATGTGAAGTCAGCTGGTCCGCTGGAGCTTTCCGCCTGGTGTCTGGGTGGGGCTCAGCGGGTAGTAGTCACCTAGCACACAATGCTCAGTAGATCAGGAGTTCTAGGTCCCACTCTGCTACATACAAGGTTTGAGACCATGAGACTCTGATTTAAAAAATAAATAAAAAATCTTGGAGTCTGGAGAGAGCTCAGCAATGGCTGCTCTTCCAGAGGACTCAGGTTCAATTCCCAGCAACCACACGAGAGCTGACAACTGTCTGAAACTCCAGTCCCAGGACACCCAACACCTTTACACAGACGTGCACGCAGGCAAGACACCAATACACACAAAAATAAACAAACAAACAAAAATCTTGGGCCAGGCAGTGATGACACACACCTTTAATCCCAGCACATGAGGAGGCAGAGGCAGGCAGCCTGGTCTACAGAGTGAGTTCCAGGACAGCCAGGGCTACACAGAGAAACCCTGTCTCAAAAAAACAAAACAACAAAAAAATTCTTGGTGGTGCCCACAAACTTTTATTTCTAGTACATGGGAGGCTAAGACAGGAGGATCTCTGAGTCCAGGACTACACAGTAAGTTTCAGGTCAGTCTGGACTACACAGTGGAACCCTGTCCACACACACACACACACACACACACACACACACACACACACACACTCACCAAGCAAGTAAAGACTTCTTGGCTTGATGGGATGACCTGGCAACCTGAGTTCAATACTCAAACCCTACATAAGGCAGAGGGAAAATGGGCTCCATTATCTTAACATGTGCTGTGGCACACGCAAGTGTACACACACACACACACACCACATAAAAAATAATAAAAATTTAAAATATTCTAGTATCTGCTGAGAATGACCGTGTTATCAGCTGTTGTCCCAATACCCGGGTGAATTGTCACAGACTAACCCTCACCTTGGGCCACACAGAGTGTGTCTCAGGCCAGTGTGGACCTGCACAGTCCCAATCAAAACAAACCCAAGCCCAAACAAAACAGTGAAAGGGGCAGGAGGAGGAAGACCGGGGAGAAAATGCCAGCATTTCAGAGAAGCAACTGAGCCAGCAGCCCGCTCGAAGCTGCACCTAAACAGGGATAGTTCCAGCTTACTTCACCGACTCTTTCTGCCATTTAAAAAACATTGTGACACAGCCTCTGTAGCCCAGGCTAGCCTCCTCTTCAGTGTGAGATTACAGGTATTTGCCCAGTCTCTGGGCTCCAACTTCACTAGATGTGGATTCTGTAGGACCTCATGGTTGTCAGGGGAGGACCATCTGCTCAGGGTTGGCCAATCAGAGTGGGCAAGGGGGTCAGGCTAAGTTATCCCAGGGGAGGATCTGATTGGATTGTGTTGGGCCAATAAGGTAGGTTGGGTGGTCATGAGGTCCAGGAGCTGGGTGCCCCAAAAGCTCACCCTTCAGGTGTCCCCTTTTTTCTCCCTGCAACCCCGCTGTCCCTCACTACTTCACAAAAGCAAGAACTGTGGTTTCACCCATCTCGCTCTTTCCCCTCCCCACCTGAGCTCATACCACCCCCTTAGCTGCAGCCCTGAAACGGATGGTTTGGGGACACCCCACCCACTACAGCTGACATTGGGAGGTCGTGGTATCTGCCACTTAGAAGTATGGGAACAGGGTGTTGTTAGATGAATCCATAGTCTTTCTCGAAGTGTCTGTATCGGATCATAGAAGGGAGTCTTAAATGAGGGAACCTGCATCAGGCAACCTGGGGCTGGTTCAAGTTCTGCAGGGACTGCCCTGCCAAGAAGTCTCGGCTCTCTTACTCTCTCTTACCCTCTTTCTTTCTTTCTTTCTTTCTTTCTTTCTTTCTTTCTTTCTTTCTTTCTTTTTTTAAAGATTTATTTATTTATTATATGTAAGTATACTGTAGCCGTCTTCAGACACTCCACTTCAGAAGAGGGCGTCAGATCTTGTTACGGATGGTTATGAGCCACCATGTGGTTGCTGGGATTTGAACTCCGGACCTTCGGAAGAGCAATCGGGTGCTCTTACCCACTGAGCCATCTCACCAGCCCTCTTAACCTCTTTCTCGTTTGTTCCTCTACCTCCCATTCCTCTCTCCTCTTCCCTCTTTTGTCTTCTCTCCTCTCCTCTCCTCTCTTCTCCTCTCTTCTCTCCTCCTCTCTCCCCCCACTTCTCTTTCTTCCTGCATTTCTACAATAAAGCTCTTAAACCATAAAAACAGAGCAATCTCTTGTACCTAGTTGGGAAGATAGCTAGCGGTGTTTCATTGGTTCTTGGGTTCCCACCATATACCCACAGGCCTTGCCATTAGCCTAAAGTTAGAGGGAGACAGTACTGGAGACCAGAGAGGGCAACGGGTCTAGTCACATATGTGGCTGGTGCCTGGATCGGCTCTAATCCCGGCCTCAACTCCTGTATACTTTCAGCTCCACAGTCACTCGCTGGTTTGAAGAGGTAAGTAACCAGCCCGCCCATCCGAGGAAGAGTTCCTGAAGAGTAGGAGGATAATGTAAGGTCAGGATGTCTGCAGAAGGAAAAGTCTGACTTCTCCAACATCTGTGAGGCTGTGTTCATTAACTGATTCACTCAAGCAGTCATTGCACATTGGTTGAGTGAGCACCCACTGTGTGCACACTCCTGCTCTGACTCCCAGAACAGACTTGAGAGGAGACATTCACCATCACATCACAGCTCAGGAGAGAATCATGTTGTAGCAAGAAAGGGGAAAGAGGCTGCAGTGACTTCTCTACAGCCTGCAACTTCTGGGGGTGTGCTCAGCTACTTAAAAGCTAGATTCAGCTTTCCCGGTGGACACCATAGTCACCCCTTCCTTTTTATTTTTCTTCTAAGCCCTAAGTGATGAGGGAGAAGATGGGGTCTGGCATTTCCAGTGGCTATCTGGCCAAAGCAATGCATTCAATGGGACTTAACCACCCATGCCATCATCTGACACTGGGGCTCCCCTCCCCCAGGTCTGAGGACTCCCTGGATAGTTCACCTTTTTTAGTCCTGGAGACTCTGAAGATTTATAACTAGATTTGTCGCCTTCAACATAATATGTCCACCACAGAGGCTGCAAGGTTCATGGGGCCAGCCTCCTTCCAGCAGAGTCTTGGGCAGCACAGGACTCATAAAGGGACTCTGCTCAGCCACCCCTCCCGCCTTTATTATCGTGATGCATGAACAAGCAGGTTGAAAGGTGCACCGACTGAGTGCCAGTTGGAAGCGAGGCCTGTGCTAGGCGCAGGCAGTTGGCAGGGGAGCTGCCATTTGGCCCCAGTTGACCTGCTGCAGGATTGGGACCTGAGAGGTTCTGGCACCTGGGAAGATATCGCCATGCAAAAGAACCAAGAGAAAAACTAAGGGTGAGGGGATCATGTCTGTCATCCTAGCACTTTATGAATGAGGCAAAAGGGATTACTAAGTGTTGGGGGGCAGCCTTAACGACATAGCAGGACTGTCTCTAAAATTAAAAAAAAAAAAAAAATCAAAATAAAATTTCAAAGAATTAAAACCGAGACAGGCAGCGCTGACTGACCACTTGCGGCTAACCAAAAGCGACATTTTGCTGTGGTGCGGGCCATTAATTTTAGAATAGTATCTTCTTTTATGGAAACAACTTCCGGATCCAGCGCCAACCTCAACCACCATGGAGATCACGCCCCTCTAATAACGCCCACCGTGACGTCAGGTGGCGAGACAGTGACGTCACAGACCTGGCTGTGGGTTGGCGTCCGGGAGACCGCCACGCGTCTCCATGGCAACGAAAGGGCGAGGCCTGGCGGATTACGTAAGCCCCGCCCCCACGAGGGTGGGCCCGCTGGTGGTCCTATTCACAGCTCAGGTACGCTCCCGTCGCCACCAGTCTCGTGTCCCACGGGACCTGCAGACCGGTGGCCTCGGCCTGTCCGCAAAGCGCGGCGGCCGTAGCGCGGCGATTCCTTACCAACAGGCGTCGTCGCAAAATGGCGTGCCCGTTTTTCGGTCCCGCCCCTACGTTTTGATAAAGCTCCGCTCCCCTCTTCCCACCTACACCCTATTGTGGTAAAGCTCCGCCCTACCAGCAGGCCACTCCCCCAACCAACGTAAAGCGCTCAACCTGCCTCCAGGCCACTCCCCTACCTTGTGTTTAAAGTACCGCGCCCGTCTTCAAGCCACGCCTTCACACTGTCGTAAAGCCCCATCCTCGCCTCCGAGCCACAGCTCTGATCGTCGTAAAGCGCCGCGGCCCCCCATACCATACCCACTTCGTCGTAAAGCCGCGTTCCGTTCCTTAAGGCCACGCCCCGCGCTGTGACGTAGAACGCGCACGCCTCTCGCGGCCCGGGTTGCGACTGCGCAGTGGAGCGCGCAGGCCGCCGCCCCCCGCTGGCCGACGCTGGCGGCGTAAGGCGCGCGGGGGCTCCGCGGAGCGGGCGCGGCGGAGCGGCGGAGCCCGGCCCTCTCCGCCGAACATGCCGAGGCCGGCCCCGGTAGCGCGGGAGCCGGAGCGGGGGCCCGAGCCGGAGCGCGAACGTGCGCGGGGCCCGGAGCGGGGGACGCCGCGCTGCTGAGCTCGGCCACCGCCGCCCGCGGGCCCCAGGCGGGGCGCAGGTAATGTTGCGCGCGCAGGGTCGGCCGTGCCCCACCCCCGCCGCGTCGGGACCCCGTGACTCCCACTGACCCCGGATAACCCCACTCCGCGCCGGGTCGTGCACGGTCCGCACCCTGCGTTTCCTGACTGGGGTTCTGCACCCGGCGACCCCCACTTCCGGTCACCCTGCCTCAGTATCCCTCACTGTCCCTGACCCCACCTTTGCTCTGGCTCTCTGGTCCCTGAGTTCGAATGGGCACTGTTTCCTGGGTGCTCAGCTCACCTGCGACACCCAGGCGTCCCCACTTCCGGTCACCCTCCCCCCTGAGACCCCGCATTCTGCCTCAGTGTTCCATCTCTGACCCCATCCTTGTTCCTGCGCTCTGACTTCCCACTTCTCTGTGTCTGCTTCCTAGGTGTTCAGCTCACCTGCACCCCCTCCCACGTTTTTCTCCGTGTCCCCCCATGTCACTTTCTCGTCCCCAGATCCCTCTAAACACCTGGTCTCCAGGCCTCCTGCCATCTGGACTCGGCTCCTTGTCCCTCCACACTCTCAGCACTTCTTCCTGATGCTGACTCTTTACTATTTGTGGCCCTGATGGTTTGTTGAGGGAGAAGACCTGGGGGTCTTAGGGACAGGGACAGAGGGTCCTGTCTAGGTGGGGGAGGACCTGTTGCTGAGAGCTGCTTGGGAACTCTAGGCCCAGCTGCCTGCGCCCTCCCCCTTCCGCTCTGGCCACCGGCTTTGTTTTCCGGAAACACACGGTTCAAGGCGGGAGGGGTGAGATGTCTGAGCAGGCTGTCGGATCCCCTGCCGGTCCCCCTCTGCCTCAACTTCGTGCACGGCTGACTTTTCAATAAGAGATGGGATTAGAAAGAATGCCTGCAGAAAGTGGTGTTTGTGGTGTCCTGGACTTCTAAGTTGGGGCCAGATGGTTTTCATCTTGGTGGCCTCCTGATGGCAGTTTGTAGGAAGCAGTCTGGGAGGTGGCGTGTAGGTGGAGACCTGTCTGTATCCTCTCAGGCTCATCCCTCAGGGCTCTGGAGGCAGGTGGGGATCTTTGTCCGGGGGACTCTGGGAGCTGGTGGGTGGAAGGCACAGAGGCCCTGTTGGTGTAGGAGAAACCCCAGCAGCCAAGTCGGGTGCTAGGGAGGGCACTGTCTGGGCCCCTCGCTGCCCTAGGGGATGTGCTTGGGTGTAGAGGAGAATGTTGTCTGCCGGTGTCTCTTTGCACCAGAGGTTTGTGGTACTGGCTGGTGGGTCCTTTTCCCCACCCCCAGATCACAGGGGTGCAGTGCCTGTCTGCCTGCCATGGGTCTCCAGGGCCTGAACAAACACTGCTCATTCCCCACCCTTCCTACAGAGGCTGAGCCCTGCTGATATCCTGGGAGCCAGGGGACATGGGGGGAAGTAGATGGACTGAGCGGAGACCTGAGGACCCCAGGGAGGGCCGGATCTAGAGGCTCTAAAGCCAGCTACGCTCCAGGGCCTGCTGCAAGCAAGTGGGGGTGAGATGTAGTGTCTGCATGCTTCTTAGTTCTGGGCTGCTTGCTCAGGAGAGCAGCCTCTCATCTGCTTTGATTTTACCTTGGAGTGGTCACATCCAAGAGGCCAGGCAGCCAGTGCTGTCCACCATGATTTGTAGTATCATGGGATTTTTTTGGCTTTTCCGTAATCATACAGTCACTGCCTCTGGCAGAGGATGTAGGTAGGATGTTTGGTAGTTGAACTGCCCCCACAAGCCCATCCGCAGCTTTGAGGAAGCCAGCATGCCCATTTGTGAATTGGGACAAACAGTGGTATGCCAGATAAATGCAGGGGACCGTTTGTGTTCCTGGGGAGCTTACGAATGAGGGTGCAGAGATGTGTATTCACGTGGTGGCAGGACAGACACTGTGCTGCATGGTAGATAGTGTTTATTCTGTGTGACTCCTTCCTGCTGAGATGCACCACCTAGGCCCTTTCCACCCACAGCAGCCAGCATCGGTTCTACACGGGACTGGGGGCTGGTGAGGCCCTGCTCTCGCCTGTGTGGAAAGAGTGAGGAAAAGTAGGGCTAAGTGTCCTATAGTGTAGCCTTTGGTGTCAAGATGGTATAGGACAGGCCAGTGGCTTTCTTGTTATCTGGGGAACAGATGGGGCCACGTGAAAGAGCCCTGCCTGGAGCTACATCATGGTGAAGTGGGTAGGACTTCACATCTGTAGTCCACTGGCTTGCTGTAAATGCTCTTGCTGGACCCAAGCTGTGTCCTCGTAGTCTGGATATCAACTTGCCAGTCAGCGCCCTGGGAAGTCTTTGCCTGAGAGCCTGTTGATGTTGGCACAGCCATAGGCATGAAGCTCACAGAGGTGTCTTCACTTAGCTGAGTGCTGGTGAGCTGAGAAGACCCTAAACCTGGGGCTTGTGTGGTATGGTGTCCGTAAGGTGGCCATAGCACCTTTTATAGAGAGGTAACCTATTCCATAGAGGAGAACCGCCTGATGTTAATAACCCTGGGGCCAGAGGATATGCTGGGGAAGGCCAGGACGGCTGCACCCTGTGAAAGCCCGTCTTGAATGGCCCTGTGGGTTAGGACATATCTGTGCCTTTGCTATCCTATCCACTCCCTGTCACCTGTTACATTCAGAGCTGGGCAGCAGTGCTTGTGTAGGGACCTGCCCATGAATTGCTCTGACCTCAGTGGGTCAAAGTTGTCCCCATCCTGGTCCCTGGGAGGTGTCTTGATCTCAAGGTCTGTGGTGTTGGGGAACCTCAGCAGTTCTCCACTCAGCTCCTGAAATGCAGAAACATACATGGAGTGTTTGAGTCACCTGGTCACCTGAGGAGACACTCCAGCTGCTTACCTTTGGGTGGGACAGGTTCCCTAGGCCTATGGGACCATCAGACTCTATGGACTCCATCCCTCGGTGGTCTGCCCCATACTGCACTATCACCAAGAGGCTCCGTTCTGGGCAGAGAGGGCACAGAACACCCAGAACAGGTGGCAGTCAAAGAGCCACGCCTGGGACCCACAGCTGTCAGATCTGTCCTGAGGGGATTCTCCTAGTGCCTAGTGACAGCATGAGGACAGTATGATGCTTGGCATCCCCCCCTCTGCTCACTAGCATCCCAGGCCACACCCTTGGGTGCTCTCATCAGAGACTGGGTGTTGTGGATGGCCCTCCATCCTTGCCGCTCTGAAAGAGACTTGGAAATTGGTCTTACTTAAGGACCTAGTGGTCAAGGGGCCATTCCTTCTGGTCAGCCTCCATTCCCCTCCTGAAGGAGCAGACCTTCAGGTTGCCCTGGCCTCTTACCACACCCTTGCCCCTCAGAATAGCTCAGTGTCTCCAGGGCAAGACAGATTGAGGTCACGTCCTGTTAAAAGACAGATCTTCCAGAGTCTCTGACGTGGGTCAGAGTCCAGTGGCAGCATGCAGCCTCACACTGAATCTGCATAAAAACTGGAAACCAGGGGACAAATGGACGTTGGGTGTCTGTGCCACAGGGAGGCCCATAGGTGTGAGTCTCCAGCCAGGGCACCACCCACTGACTCCCATGTGGGAAGAAACCTCATCTTGCTCTTTTTAACTAGATTTGTGAGGCAAGGGTTCACATGGATTAGGGCGGTCTCGAACACCAGATCCTCCTGCTGTTGATCCTGAGTCCTGTGGTCCCCGTGCATGGCTTTTTTTTTTTTTTTTTTTTTTTTTTTTTTTTTTTTTTTGGTTTTTTTGAGACAGGGTTTCTCTGTATAGCCCTGGCTGTCCTGGAACTCACTTTGTAGACCAGGCTGGCCTCGAACTCAGAAATCCGCCTGCCTCTGCCTCCCAAGTGCTGGGATTAAAGGCGTGCGCCACCACACCTGGCTTGCCTGGCTCTTTTGATGCAGGATCTTGTGTTGTAGCTCAGGTGTATACATGGATGGTGCCTGTGGAAGTCAGAGGGCAACTTTGTGAGGTTGCTTCTCTCCTTGCACTTTTGGTTTGGACACAAGGGCTCTGTGTTGTGTAGCCTGGCAGGCTCCTTCCATGGTTGATCCAGGTTGTCAGATTTGCATAGCGAAAGCTTTGCTCACTGAGCTAAC
Source organism: Mus pahari (assembly GCF_900095145.1). Lineage (NCBI taxonomy): Eukaryota > Metazoa > Chordata > Mammalia > Rodentia > Muridae > Mus > Mus pahari. The sequence continues at coordinate 45,165,146 of NC_034598.1, forward strand.
TCAGAAGCCCAGTTATTTTGGTTTTGTTTTGTTTTTTAAGATTTATTTATTGTTAATATGTAAGTACACTTTAGCTGTCTTCAGATATACCAGGAGAGGGTGTCAGATCTCAGATGGTTGTGAACCACCATGTGGTTGCTGGGACTTGAACTCAGGACCTTCGGAAGTGCAGTCAGTTCTCTTAACAGCTGAGCCATCTCTCCAGCCCAGCAGCCCTGTTTTGTTTTTTGAAATAGGATTACAACTTCTGTCGCCAAGGCTGGCCCTAAACTCATGCCTCCTTCAGCGTCCTGAATGCTGGGGCATAGGTTTATGGCACAAACCCAGGGAAACTGTACTTGACTCTATTGTAGGTTATTGATGTGGCATCCCAGGTAGCCTGGGCTGACCTCCATGTAGCCGAGGATGGCCTTCAACTCCTTGGTTCCTGGGATTGGATCTGTGCACGTTCTCCTGGGGTTACAGTGGGAAAGATTGAAGGTACTCCTGGGGCAGCTAAAGTTACCCGCAGCTCAGGCTTCAGCCTGTGTAGGGTCTTCAGGTGTGTATATAGGTTAGGGGTGGGGGGCATGGGAAGCAGGAACACAGGCCTTGCCAGGAGCCCGAGTCTACAGCTGCCCCAGGCACTGAAGAGTTGGCCTCTGGGTGGCTGAGACTCACAGGGCTGGCAGGTGGTGTGCATCTCCAAGCTCTAGCCTGTCCTCTCCCACTCACTGTGTCTGCGGCCTGTGCTTCCTGTCAGGGCACGTCCCTGTGGGCTCCTGGGAGATCTCCATGCTGCCCTTGGCTGTCCAGTTGGGCCCCTGAGAGGAGGCATGGCCTAGGCAGAGCAGACTCTGTTCCTCCAGGTGGGCAGCTGTGTACAGTCAGCCTGTGCTTCACTTGGTGCTGACCTGACCCTATCCAGTGGAGGCCAGGGCTGTGTGCTGGACCCTCCACATGCTAACTATGGAAGGACTTAGGGGAGGTGTCTGTCTCCTGGACAGATGTCCCCTCAGTTAAGGTCACCTTCACCTATATAAGAATGGCCAGTTCTGGGCTCCCCTCCTTACCCCTCAATTTAAAATGTTAAAACTAAGGATGGTGGGTTCAAGGCCAGCTTATGTAAAAGTGTTGGGGGAGGCAGTGGGCAAATGACTGCCTAAGCCCAAGAGGCTTTGGGTCCCACATCACCTGTGGCAACCTACATCAGTGCAGAGGGAATGAGGTCCTTAGTCTCCGACCCTGGTGTCCCTGGGGGACACCATCTGCTCTAGTGTGGGGGCGTTGTGATTTGATTGGCAAGGAGTAGATGAGCTGAGTGCTCTTGCCTGTCCTCACCTTCTTGTGGTTTATGTTGAGGAAACATTTGCTCATCAGAGGCGCAGAGAGCAGGGTAATGGCTCTTTGGTCTACAGAGTGCACACTGGCTGTCAGGCACTGGGCTGCAGCACTGTCGGTCCATGTGCTGTCCTGGGTCAGTGTTGACTCAGTTGTGTTAGTGCCTTCCAGGTCTCTCTATGCCATCGTCATCATCCTTGTGGGATGGCACATATCTCTTGGTCCTCAGGTTCTGACTTGATGCACAGCTTTGTTGCCCACTGGCCAGGTGGCACCAGCCCCTTTCTGATCGGGCTCCTTTCCTAGCTTGGCTTGATCCCCAGATTTCTCCAGCTGTCTTCCAGGATACTCAGTGCTGGGAGTCCCAATGTGCCACAGCTCTGGGGCCTGCAGAGCTCTCTCCAGAATCCCACTCACTGCAGGGCTCTCTCATGGTGGCTTTTGTCCCTGCTTGTCCCCTTAGGCGGGTGCCAGGTCTAGCCTGGGATCTGCCAGTGACGTCAGCCAGGGACTGTGACATCACTAAGTGGAAATACAGAGAAGGGACTTGGGGGCCTCCGGCAGAGGAGCAGCCAGGGCCCCAGCAAGATGGGGGACCCCAAAAAGAACAGGGCAGGTGCGTGCTGGGGCCTTGCAAGGAGGGCTGTGTGTCTCTGGTGGGAGTCCAGCCTGCTGTCAGCCAGCTCCCTGAGCAGTGGGTACCATGCAGCTGGCTCTGCGGCCTAGCCTCACTCAGGCCAGCCCAGCATTTCCCCTGAGCCTGGGCTCACTTCTGGAGACAGCCTCACTTGGGGAAAGAATTGGGCTCTGGGTATTGTGGGTCAGGCCAGGGAGGGTTTATTTAGGACAAGGGAGCCCTGCCCTCCTTCCAAGGGCTCTATTTTTAGCTCCAGGGTTCAACTAGGACCAGGGCTAGAGACATTTCCTTTTCTCTGGGGTCTCAGGTCACACCACACATGCTCAGGTGTGCCTGAGACAGTACAGCTGCCTGGAACTAGGGTTGCCTGTTTCCCTGGCCCTCCATGTTGGAGTGACAGCCTTCTTGTGAGCTTACTTTCATGGGCACTGCTCATGGCTACATAGCCCATGTCAGCCTGGCTCCTCCTGTGATCGAGAAGGAGTGGTCTATGTGTTGGGTGGTCATGGTGACCTTGGGTTGTGCCCACCGTTCCACACAGTCATGGCCCTGTCTCATGGCAGTTTCCATGGCCTCCTTGGCTTAGCCGTCCCCCCTGGCCCCATGGGCTGACAAGACAGGCAGTAGCTGTTGTAGTGGCCCCAACTGTATTGTAGGATGCATGGGGACAGTAGATGCACAGGTGACTCTCTGGTGTTCCTTGGCTGCCGTGTCCACTCCGGATGTGGGCAACACTTCCTCTGCCTCTCTCTCATTTGTGGTCGTCGTCCAGTGTGGCCCTGCGGGTGTCCCATTTCCATTGTGCACATCCTAGCTGGCCTGAGCCCGCCCCTACAATAGACCACATGCTGTCCATTGCTGCTGACCATGGCAGCACGTGTGTGCCACCTGGGTCTTCGCCTCCGCACATCCTAGGTGGGCTACTGGGCCTGTGTGGGCAGCTCTGCATGCCACATGGTTTGCAGCCATCCAGCCAGGCTGAGGATGACACAGCGGGCCCATCCCTGTCCTCCCCAGAACAAAGGATGATGTCCTCTCTCTGCTGCTGGGGACTCTGAGGGGCCAAGCTCCGTATGGGTACTTTCTCTCCAAACCTCAAAATCCCTGCTGCTTCTAGTGTCCTGGGGTGCCCCTTGTTGGTGTATGATGAGCAGGTGGCTTTGCTTTCCTGACGCTGACATCTCTGTACTGGTCCTTGGATCTGACACAGCAAGGTGTCCACATTCTAGGGTCTTCTTCTTTTTTTTTTCTTCAGCTGACAGCAAGAGGTTTTATTGTACATGAGTTACACTTGACCACAAGAGAACAGAGCTAGTCCAGAGTGCGAGGGTCCAGGGCAGAGAGCCAGTGGGACTGGGTCCTGAGAAAGGCAGTCATCTCCCCAGGCGATGGCGGCGAGGTGGCGTTGAGGGTCTACCGACAGATGGCAGCACACAGTCCAACAGCTTCCAGCATCCCTCACTTCTGCTCCTGCAGGCCTCGTGGGTGCACGGCCTGGTTTACTTGGACCTCTGCCTCATCTTTCTTCTCTTGCGCTTCAGCCTGCGCATTCTCTTCTTCCGCCACTTCACTCTCATGGCGCAAGAGTCAGGAAGATGGCGCTAAGATGGAGAGGCCTCTGGGGTCTTCTGATGCCACTGCCTCACACACTCCTTTACCCAGCTCGTGGTGGCCTCTCTACTTGTAGGTGGTGAAGGGTGCACTTGGGCACAGGCTTAGCACTGTGGGATGGGGGAACACACCCCACTCACCAGGTGATGTCCTGTCTGGAGACTTGAGGTGTGTGCAGCTCTGTAGCAGGACACAAGTGCTGGGAGGGGCTGGCTCCAACCCTCCAACCCTCTTTGACCCTTCCCTGTGTGTGAGTTGATCCCCTGAGGTGACGGCTAGAGTCCTGGTCTCTGTCCCTGAATGGTGCCTCCAGATGGATGCAGGGATGCTGCAGGCAGGGTGCTAGACCCTGAGGGCATCTCTGTACCTGTGTGCGTGTGTACACTACCCTTATGTGCACTAAATAAACCACATTGTGTTCATTTAGTGTACATAAGGGTAGTGTGTCTATACTACCCCATGTGTACTAAATAAACCACATTGTGTTCATTTA
>NC_034598.1:45169526-45171383 GCF_900095145.1 Mus pahari
GGGTAGTGTGTCTGTACTACCCCATGTGCACTAAATAAACCACATTGTGTTCATTTAGTGTACATAAGGGTAGTGTGTCTGTACTACCCCATGTGTTTGGAGGTCAGAGGATAACTGTGAGAATCAGTTATCTCCACAGTATAGATCCTGGGGACAAGGCATGGGTCATCAAATTTGGCACAGGCAGCCTTACCCAATGAGCCATCATTTTGTTGACCTTTGATGTTTTTGTGAACAGTTTCATGTAGCTCAGGCTGGCCTTGAACTCCTGATCCTCCTGCATGTTGGCATGCTGAACGTGTACCTCCACATTTTGTCTCTGTATTAGAGATGGGACCCAGGGCACAGTGGGTGAGCACTCTGCCCTCTTAGTCCTTCCTAATGGAAGTGAAACCATGGGAGGTCATCATGTGTCAGGCTCTGAGGGGCTGTTCTGAGTGACACCTGGGTGAGAGTGAAGGGCAGGTGCGTTTCTCTGCTCTGTAGCCTTTACCAGGTTCTTCTGGCCTGGGCATAGCCCTGCCAGTCTCCTGCTTCTGCACCCACCCCGGAAGCCACACAGGTCCTTGGACAGGCCACAGTGCTGGCACCTCGTGGAGCCAGTCTTCAGGTGTGCCTTCCTCCACCTCCTGTGCTGTTCCTCAGTGTCCCGATGACAGAGGGACAGGAGCAGGCGAGCCATTGAGACTGTGCAGAGTCTCTCAGAGCCCCTCCCCATGTTCTCCATGGTGAGGAAGGATGGGATCTGAGAATGGCTTGTCTTGTCTTAGGGTGTTTTTGTGGGTGTCCTAGGTGGGGTGCAGATCCTTGGTGGCCTGTGGTATAGCTAGCTGTCCACACTGTAGAGACTCATGGTAAGGGCTGCTGTGGGACACATGAACCCCATAGGGTCAAGGCCCCTGCAGTATGAATCTGAGCTGGAAGAGGGCCCCATACCTCCTGGGTTTCTCTAGGGGTCCCCTTTATTTTGAGGAGAGTCCCTATTGATGCTCAAGGAGGTCGTTGGACTTTCACACTGCAGTCAGGCTGCTGGCTCCCTCATTCTGTAGCGGGAGAGCCAAGGTCTGGGGAACACTGTCAGTGGGATGACTTGATGGCCACTGTGGCCTCTCACTCACTGCAGCTACAGCCCAGCCCCAAAATGGATGTGACCAGTGAGCACCCAATCACTGCCCAGATGGGTGCTGGGAGGGGGCAGGACCCCAAGCCCTCCCTTGCCCATGCGTGGGACTGGGATTGCTGCAAGACTGGGCTGGGCAGCAGGCTGGCACCCTTCAGATGTGCCCGAGAGCACGCATGTCCACATGCCTCTGCATGGCTGCCTGTGGGAGCGTGAACCTAAGAACTCGGCCCGAGACTGACCTGGGCTGCAGAGTAAGACCTTGTCTCAGGAGCCAAACCTGAGCCCTGGGTGACGGCTCCACAAAGACCCCAGCACCCTCAAAAAGTAGGCATGGCAGCCACACCTTCAGTCCCAACACTCAGGAGGCAGAGGCCATCAGATCTCTGAGATTGGGGACAGCCTGGGCTACACAGTGAGTTGTTGGCCAGTAAAAGTGTGAGACTGCCCAAGCTCATAGTCCCCGTTCAGGGAGGTAGTAGAGACAAAAGGACTTCTGGGACCTATTCAGGGAGAGACTGACTCAAAAGGGGGCAGTCTTGATAAATGACACCTGTACACACAGTTGGACATCGAGGTCACAGTGTTGCCACCGTGTGTATGAGAAATCTGGAAATTTGGTTTCTTTAAAGGCTGTGTTTTTGTAGCCGGGCGTGGTGGCGCACGCCTTTAATCCCAGCACTTGGGAGGCAGAGACAGGCGGATTTCTGAGTTCGAGGCCAGCCTGGTCTACAGAG
>NC_034598.1:45171973-45185301 GCF_900095145.1 Mus pahari
GTTTCTCTGCAGCCCTGACTGTCCTGGAACTCACTTTGTAGACCAGGCTGGCCTTGAACTCAGAAATCCGCCTGCCTCTGCCTCCCAAGTGCTGGGATCAAAGGCGCCACCACGCCCGGCATAAATCTTTTTATAAAAAGGGGGGAGGGGCTGGAGAGATGGCTCAGAGGTTAAGAGCACTGACTGTTCTTCTGAAGGTCCTGAGTTCAATTCCCAGCAACCACATGATGGCTCACAACCATTCATATTGAGATCTCACTCCCTCTTCTGGTGTGTCTGAAGACAAGTTACAGTGTACTTACATATAATAAATAAATAAATCTTTTTTTAAAAAAAGAAAGAAATTAGATTTAGGGATCTAGCTCTCTTCCCTCTCCTGTCTCTCCTCCCCAGCGATAAGGGGTAAAACTGGGGGTGGAATTCGCTACATGCTCCAGGCCTTCCATCTGTCCCCGCTCTGTCTGCCCCTCTGTGGGCAGTTCTTCAGTGCCCATGTGTGGATGGCCTGGCAAAAGCCAGGGCTTTGGGGCTGAGCTCACTGCCTGGGGCCTCCAGAGCCCCTCCATCTTCACCCAGCGCTGCATGCTATACCCCTCCACCCAGCGTAGTTGGAGTCGCTTCGCCTGTCCTCTGAGGTCAGGTGTGGCTCCTGTCCCTTTGTGGTCACTCTTTATTCTGCCATCTGCCACTTTCCTTGGCTGGTCATGTGGTTGGACTGTGCATCACCTCTTACCTGGATCCCCCAGGCTTTAACCTTCCAGTGTCCTCTGTTCTGCCACTTGGTAGCAAATTGGGGCACACGGCCACTCCACCCAAGCCATCTACCCCAGTCTCTAACTGCTCTCAGCTTCTGTTTGGTCACACCATGGGAGCCTTTGCTGTGGTCTCTGGCCTATCTCAGGGTGACAGGGCATGGACATTTCCCACAGGGAGAGATCCTTCCTCCAGGTAGGGATCTTACAAATCTTGTTGAGACCTGCAAAGATCTTTTGTACCAGCCCCGCACTCTGCCCTCTAACCCGTGCCTCTGTTTCTTCACAGCTGGGCACCACAAGATTTAAGGCGTGGGACCTATCGGCAGAATGTCTTCTCTCTCTGCAAGCAACCCTGAGGCCACCAAGATGAGCACCTCAGCCCGGCCTGTGAGCGTGCCCGGGCATCAGTAGCCGGGGGCCGAGGGGCCACCGGGAGCAATGGTGTACTAGGCCGGGCGCGAGCTCAGGTTTCGCACTCGGATCTCACGGCAGAGTCACCGTGGAGAGGCCAGGGTACCACAAACTTATGGATTTTGACAAGAAAGGAGGGAAGGGGGAGTTGGAGGAGGGCAGGAGAATGTCCAAAACCGGCACGAGTCGGAGCAACCACGGAGTCCGCAGTTCGGGGACCAGCTCAGGGGTCCTGATGGTGGGCCCAAACTTCCGAGTCGGCAAGAAGATAGGCTGCGGAAACTTTGGAGAGCTTCGCCTAGGTGAGTCCTGTGTATTTCGTCCCTTGTCCTTCACTAGGCCTCTCAGGAAGGAGGAAACCTGTTCTGGGTGCCCTTCAGGCACCTCACGTCCCAGCCCTTGCTCGGGGTGGTCCTGTGAGGGAAGTACTCTCAGGGCCCACACTGCCCGCCCTCCCTCCAGCCCGAGGCTTGGCTCTATGGTAAACCTGATCATGGTGATGCTTCCCCTTGGGCCAGTGAGGACTACAGAGTCTGTGTAGGACAGAATCTGGTCACGCTGAGGGGACACCAGTGACCAGCACAGGTCCCGTCCTGGTGCAGAGCCTCTGCAGCCCTGTCACAGGGTTGTACTTTCTGTGGCCTTGGGCCTCTGAGCCCTCTGCCTGCACCCCATGGCTTCAGTGTCTCCTAAGGCCCAGCTCAAAGATGGTTCCTACACAGTAAGACATCAAACCTTGAAGTCAGCCATTATGGTCACGCCTTTAATTCTAACAATCAGAGGCAGAGATAGGCCAGACGGCTCTCTTGAGTTGGAGGCCAGCTTGGTTCTCAGAATGAGTTCTACGACAGCCAGGGCTACACAGAAACCTTTTCTTGAAAAACCAAGAAAAGAAAAACTACAGGCCTGAATCCATGCACGCACGTGCACATGGCCTGCAGTGTCTTCCTGGGGTCCTGTCCTCAGGCAGCTAGGGCAGCTGGTCACAGCTCATGACCTGGTACAGACCCTGTGCAGGAGCTGTCTGTGGGAAGCCGCGAGCAGGCGCTTGTTGCTTCCTGTTCTCCATGCTAGGGGTGGAGCCTGTGCCACCAGCTTGTGCACTTTGACCTTTGTTGGAGTGAAGGGCCAGCTCCCTCTCAGCTGGATGCTCAGAGTCCCTGTCAGCTGTTTACACCCTAACCTAGGTTAGGACTAGCACCTCAGGGGTAAGGTGTGCTTGGTGGGAGCCAGCCTGGGCTGCACAGTGAGAACTTGTCTCCCTCCTCCCTGTTCTCCATGACTCCACACAGAGTGAGCCTTGAAGGTGCTAATTTCTCTGAGTGTGAGCTGCTTCCTTGCCTGAGCCCTCACCCTCTACCCCACCCCCACCCCTTATGAGGTCTGGTGACCTGGCTGAGCCACTGAGCGCCTTGGATCTACACAGTGGTAATTGTTGATGATACTAGGAAGTCGAAGCCCTTCGTTTGTGCAGCTTTCCTCCTTTGATTATGGGGCCACACTCCCTGTGTGTGCCCTCTTCCTCTTCTTTGTAAGAAAGGGTCCCACTGTGGAGTGCTGTCTGTCCTGGAACTCACTCTGTAGACCTGGCTAGCCAGAACTCAGAGATCTGCCTGCCTCTGCCTCCCAAGTGCTGGGATCGAAGGTGTGTGCCACCACTGTCTAGCCCTCCCACACACTTTTTTTTAGGTTTTTGTTTTATGTGTATGGGTATTTTGTCTGAGTGTACATTGCTGCACTGTGTACCTGCCTGGGGTGTCTGAAAGAGAGCACCTGATCCCCTAGAATTAAAGGTAGGTACTGTTGAGAGCTCCTGTGTGTGTGTGTTGAGAACTGCACCCAGGTCCTCTGGAAGAGCAGCCAGTGCTCTTAACCACTGCGCTGTCTCCCCAGTCCCCAGCACATTTAAGAAAAAAATCTCACTGTGTGTATGTTGGGGAACAGACATCCCATACACACACACACACACACACACACACACACACACACACACACACACACACGCCTGTGAGGGTCAGGGACAACTTTGGGGAGTCTCATTGCTCTCCTTCTGTGGAGTCTGGGGGCTCTGGCTTGAACTGAGACTGGCAGCTTGCATGCAGGTGCTCTCCACTAAGATGGGGCACACTTGCAAACTGTGGGCTCAGAATGGCCGTGCCTACATGACGGGGGCTTCTGCACCTTCAGCCTGTCAGTTCTGACATCCTTGAAGACTTGCAGTGCCTAGCACAGGGAATCTGCTCTCTCAAGGACTTGGCTCAGAGGCGGGGGCGGGGGGAGCAGCAGCAGAGCAGGGTTGGATCAGTGAAAACCCCAGGAGAGGTGGCCACAGAAGAGACCCTGAGGTGGTGAGAGTTAGAGACATCTGCTCATAAGCAGGTGTTGGCAGCTGCAGCGGAGGAGGCTAGAGCTCCCTTGGGTAACTTCGACTTCCCGCATGTGAGAGCCCTGAACAAACCCTCGCAGAGGAGAGCTGGCTTAACACTGTGTAGGCCCCACCTCCCTTGCAAGGGGCAGTCCTTGGCTGCTCCCCAAGGAGATCTGAAGTGCCTGCAGTGTGGGGTAGAGACCAGACCCATGGTGCTTCACCTTATACAACCTGGCATACCTGTAGATCACAGGAGGTGGGAAGCCATCACTGTCAGAGAGAGAAACGGGCCCAGCTACAAGTGGGCTCTGAACTTGGCCTGGTATCAGAGAAGGCTGCTTGCTGATGTCCATGACTGCTGGAGAGTGATGGAGACCACCCCAAAGGGCTATGCTTCAGCCTGGGGGCACTCTTTACAAGTTGGTGGCTGGCTTTGACTGGGGGCAGAGGCCCCAGCAGTGGCTGAGGCAGTTGTAGACACAACCTAGCCACAGAACCCATCCCAGTGGCTCTGCTTACTGTAGGAGTTGGGACCTTTCCCTGCAGGCGTGGCAGGTGCAGCCACTGGGGGTGGCCCTGGAGATGGTCTTTGTGACTAGTGATGCTGAGGCAGGCCTGCCCTATGCTCAGACAGCAGATGGGAGCCCTGCCTGCAAGGAGAGGCTGACTGAGTGGGGCGGAGCCCACTGCTAGACTCCCCAGGGTCTGGTCAACAGCATGGGGACTGAGCATTATGTCCCCTCAGCCAGCCAAGCCATCTTGGTCGTATGTGTGGTTTTGTGGGGGTGCCTCCAAAGTGAGGATGGGCTGTGTTGTGACTGCTGGGTCCCAGGGAGACATCTCCCCGTGACTGCATGCAAGTGAAGAAGTGTAGTGCCTGGGATGCCTAGGCAGTTGGCTCTTGTGGCCAGAGGCTCTTTAACAGCTGATGAGAGGGGATTGGATCTCATGGCTTCTGGGTACTGTGCTCCGAGGAGACAGCCTCCTTGGGATCTGGGTGGGCTGGGCTAGGTAGGCCGCAGTCCTGACAATCTCTCCGTTGCCTCTCCAGGAAAGAATCTGTATACAAATGAGTACGTGGCTATCAAGTTGGTGAGTGTGCCCTGCCTGTCCTCGCCCTTCCCTGCGCCCTTGCTGGGAAGAGGGCCGGGGTAACAGACCTCTGTCCCGCAGGAGCCCATCAAGTCCCGGGCCCCACAGCTGCACCTGGAGTACCGCTTCTACAAGCAGCTCAGCACAGCAGGTGAGGCGGACTCGGGTGCTGGGCCAGCACTCCTAGGCCAGCAGCGGCTCCGGACACCCAGCATGGATGTTTCCTTCGCAGAGGGCGTCCCTCAGGTCTACTACTTTGGCCCCTGTGGGAAGTACAACGCCATGGTGCTGGAGCTGCTGGGGCCCAGCCTGGAGGACCTTTTCGACCTATGCGACCGCACCTTCACGCTGAAGACGGTGCTGATGATCGCCATCCAGCTGGTGCGGGGGGCTGGGGCCGGCAGGGTGGGGTGAGCTGGGCTGCGCCTAGGCGCTGAGTCCCCGCCTGACTCGGCTCACCCGTAGATCACGCGCATGGAGTACGTGCACACCAAGAGCCTCATCTACCGTGACGTGAAGCCTGAGAACTTCCTGGTTGGGCGGCCAGGCAGCAAGCGGCAGCACTCCATCCACATCATCGACTTTGGGCTGGCCAAGGAGTACATCGACCCTGAGACCAAGAAGCACATCCCATACCGCGAGCACAAGAGCCTGACAGGCACAGCGCGCTACATGAGCATCAACACACACTTGGGCAAGGGTGAGCAGCGCCCCGGGCAGGGGCGGAGAGGGGCGGGGCGGGGGAGTGCATCTGAACCCGTGCTGTCCCCCGCAGAGCAGAGCCGCCGGGATGACCTGGAGGCGCTGGGACACATGTTCATGTACTTCCTGCGCGGCAGTCTGCCCTGGCAGGGGCTCAAGGTGGGTGTAGCCATTCCAGTGGGGGCATGGGGTGTGGGCTTGGACTCTGGGTGCTGAGTCCAGCTAAGACCAAGGTCACATCGCGCAGGCAGACACGCTGAAGGAGCGCTACCAGAAGATTGGAGACACCAAGCGTGCCACGCCAATCGAGGTGCTGTGTGAGAGCTTCCCGGGTAAGGAGCCTGTGGCTGCGCCACGCCCACTTAGTGCTGCCCCATCATGTGGCCACGCCTATAGAGCCATCCTTCTGGGTTCCCCCATGTGACCACGCCCCTGGACCTCTTCCGCAGAGGAGATGGCCACCTATTTGCGCTATGTGCGGCGCCTAGACTTTTTTGAGAAGCCAGACTACGACTACCTGAGGAAGCTCTTCACCGACCTCTTCGACCGCAGCGGCTACGTGTTTGACTACGAGTATGACTGGGCCGGCAAGCCCCTGGTACGAGCAGGTGATGTGAGAGCTCTGGTTTAGGGATTGGTGTGTGAGGGGTACACTAGGTGGGCATCTCCATAGGCAAATCCGCATGGGTCCCCCTACAAGTGAAGAGGTTCCCCAGGTTGGGAGCCCCGTAGTTGAAGGGGTTCCGATTGAGATGCTCACAGCTGAAGGGGTGCAGGTGGTGACACAGACCCGGGTTATATGGTAGGGTGTAGGTGGGAACTTTGGTGGGAGGGGCCGACCTCTCCAAAGTGAGGGGCGGCTGGGGCCAGGGCACAGGTCAGGAACTGTCCTGGGGCTGCAGCGACACCTGCGGCTCCATCCTGTCCTGACATCCGCTCTCGCAGCCGACACCCATCGGCACCGTCCACCCTGACGTGCCCTCCCAGCCACCACATCGCGACAAAGCTCAGCTCCACACCAAGAACCAGGTGAGGGCCGGCCAGGTGTGGGGGCCCATCCTAGAGGGGATGGAAGCTCCTGTGACATTTGTCGCAGAGCAAGAGGTGCTAGCCTGATTACCACTGCCCTTCAAGGCGCTGAACTCCACTAATGGAGAGCTGAACACAGACGACCCCACCGCAGGCCACTCCAACGCCCCCATCGCGGCCCCTGCAGAAGTAGAGGTGGCGGATGAAACAAAGTAAGGCTCAGGGTGTGCAGTGACTGAGAGCCTGCCTGTGCTGGCCGCTGTTAACCCCATCACCACCTCATACCCCATTGCCCCGTACCAACCACTGGGTAAGCATCCCCACATTCCCCATCACTGCCCTTGTCACCCGTGCAGGTGCTGCTGCTTCTTCAAGAGGAGAAAGAGAAAATCGCTGCAGCGACATAAGTGAGGGTGGGGGCGGCTGCTTGAGATCCCCAGGCGGGTGTCCAGGAAACTGGCAGTGTCCTTGGTGGCGTGGGGCGCCTATGCCCACCTGCAGGCACCATCTTTCGGGACTTGGGGTCACTTCCTTCACACAGGACTTTGGCGGAAATCTCTACACCCTTGTCTCGTCACCCCCTTCGAGAGCATTAACTATTTAAACCCAGGAGAGAAGCGCCGCGCCGGCCCTGCTGCGCCCTTGTTAGCTCATAAAGTCCAGCTTGTCCCCTCAATCCAAAGGCCATTTTCTCGAGGGGGGCAGGCCCGGGGCATGGGTGTCACACAGGGAGGCCTCAGCCACCAAAGGGGAGGCGTGTGCACTTCCACAATGCTGCACCAAAGCCGGGGCGGAGCGCGGGACGGTCACCGCATAGGGACTGGTATGGGCCCCAAAGCCAGGGCGGCCGTGACCCGTGTCCCTGCGTGCAGGGCCCACGGGACAGAATCGCCTTAACGCCAGGCCCGGGGCAGCAGAGAGGCGGTCCCACGGGAGGGCCAGGCCTTGGTTGTGGGAACTGAGTTCTTGCTTTACGACGTGTACAGAAATGAACTTATGTTTCTCTGGCGCTTCTTTGAAGCTGTAGAGTTTAGGGGCTTTTTTTAAAAAAATAAAAATAAAAGAAAAACATCCCAGAGTGTTGGCCTGGGCTTTCTCTGTGTAGTCCTGGCTGACCTGGAACTCACTCTGAAGACCAGGCTGGCCTCGAACTCAGAAATCTGCCTGCCTCTGCCTCCCAAGTGCACCACCACCACCCAGCCAGGTATCATGTGTCCTAAGCTATCTGCTTCCTAGGGCCTAAGATGGCAGAGCACATCTGGCTGGTAGCCAGCCTTGTTGCCTGCCTTTTTGCTTTCTTGGTACTGTGAAGGTGTCCTGGGGGAACTGAGACACCCGCCTGTCAGCCACCATGTAACACTCAGAGGACATAGCACTCAGTGATTCAAGGCAGATGTTTTCCTTTATTTTAAAAAAAAAAATCATTTGGGGGACACAGTGTGGAGGGCACACCTCCCATGGCTTTGGGATGGGTATGGGTTCTGGGCAGGAAGTCACTGGTACAGAAATATGAGGAAGTGGAACCCCAAACTGGAGACTGCGCCTTCTGGGACATCACTGGATGGGGTATGTGGTGGCCTAGAGGGCCAGGGCTGTGGTATGTACAGGGGTGTTCTGTGGTACCCCTGGGGAGCCACGTCAGGCCAGCTGGGTGCCCAGTGCATCTTGATGGGCCTGCAGGCTCAAGGCTGAGCTCTGCTGAGCACACCAGTGAGGAGTCTGTCCGCCTCGGGTGGGTAGTGCTGACTGGGCACTTGTACTGCTGTGAGAAGTAGAAACTATGGCCACATGTCACCTACCCTGGGGCAGAGCTCCCAGCGGCTCTGTGTACATGCCCAGCAGGCCAGGGCTTCAGGGGGCAGCAGTGCACGCAGGTCAGGACCTGGGAACCCCAGGGAGCAGCTGAGAAGAGGAGGAACATGGAACCCAGACCACTGGCTGGAGGAGAGGCCCGGCGTGGGCTCCAGCGGAGTGTGGGCTTGTATGCATTGCAGTGTGCAGTTGAAGAGAACAGAGGAGCAGGGCAGGGCAGCACCGGGGCTCGGAGCTGGCCTGCTGCCCTGAGCTTCAAGGACTGCGACCTACCACGCTCTGTCCATCCAAGGCTAGTCCCACTCTGTCCCCCAAGACTGAGGGATTGTCTCAACGGGGCCCAGCCCATGGCCTAACCACCTCCCCAGTGCCTTGGGCCAGGCGGTCACACTTGTCACTGTGGACACAGCCCCTTCCATGATGATGTGGGAGGTGGTGGGGAGGAGGCAGGCCTGTGGCTGGCCAGGGTGACCCGGGTGGATGGTCCTAGGTGTAGAAGATGACTTCAGGGATCTGCCCATCCTCCACAGATGTGCCGTTGTTGTTCCCAGCCGCGTAACAGAAGGTGAAGCAGGTCTTAGCCCCCGTGGTGGGAGACTCGTGGGTCACCTTTCGTAGACCTTTGGTGCCATAGTGAGAGTCTGGGCCCTGGCGGTGGGTGGGAGGCATAGTGAGTGAGGTCAGGATGCCCCAGGACTGCTACTACCAACAGAGAGGCACCCACAGCCCGAGCCCGCAGGGACCGGGAACAAGCCCTGTGTTGCAGTGCAGGCCCCACCTTCAGCGTGGCACAGGCGGTGTAGTTCACATTGGGCAGGACCTCCACGGGCTCCTTGAACATAACACGGAAGGTGCTGGCAGAACCGTCGCAGCTGAAACCTGTGTCGTTCTGGCCAAGGACTGTGTTGCTGTCTGTGTGGATGATCTGGGGACAGACGCTGCTCAGCTGCCAGCTGGGCAAGCGGGCTACAGGGACTGATGAGGACGTGGCCTGGGCACTTGGGCATACTCTCAAGATGGGTGTGGCGGGGGCATGGCGAGAGCCTGATGGGACACGTGTGGGACCAGGGTGCATCGGAGGTCCAGCTGTGGCTGCCTTCGTATGGTATGCAGGGGATGGGACTGGACCAGGCTGTGGGTGTGGCCAGGCAGGTTGGCTGCATGGCCGGGGACCTTCGAGGAAGGGGCTGGTGACCTACCTGGATGTTTACTTGGTAGTCAGTAGGCCCGTGAATAGATCCATAGAGCCCAAAGCCCACCACAAAGATGCGCTTGTTGACCGAGAACCTGCAGAAGGAATTGAGTGGCTAATGGAACAATGTCCTGAGCTCATAAAGTTGAGCAGCTACAATGGCCATGGAGCAGCCTGGAGCTGTGGGGAGGGCAGATTGCCCATTCCGGACCAAAGCCTCACCCAACGCATGCGCAGTTCCTGCTGCCCCCCCCCCGCCGTTCCCACCCACATCCCCCGCATGCGCAGTTCCTGCTGCGAACTCCTGTCCCACCTACCTCCCCACCTAAGCTGCCAAACTCTCACCTGATGCGGTCACTGGTGCCGCTGTAACCCCAGCGGCTCTCCACCTGCTGGAACCGGTTAATGCTACACTCCTTGCCCCGCAGGCAGCACCGGGGCCGGTCGATGAACTCCACACGCGGCTTGGGGTTGACAGTAAAATGTAGGAAGAGGCTGACCACCTCCCGGTCCACCAGGATGCCGGACTGTGCCGGGCCTGCGGGCAGAGGGCTGGCTGACAGCAGGAAGGGAAGGCAGACTCAGGACCTGGCCTCAGGGTGGGGTGTCTCACTGTCAGGACCTGGCTAAGTTGAGGGACACCTCCTTCCTGGGACCCACCACATGATCTTTCTGCCTGGCATTTTGGGCTGGCAGACTCCCACATGTGTGGGTCTCTCTAGACCTTTGCTGTAGAACACCCTTGCTTCATACTGGGTAGAGGTTGTATCCTGCCTGTCCATGCAGGGGCTTCTAGGCAAAAGCGGGTTACTTCATAGCCATTCTCATCTCCAGAAGCCTTTCCAGGGCTCCAGGAACATGGCTGACCCTAACCCTATGCGTGCCAGGCAACTCATCTGCCAACAGAGTCCCATCCCAAAGCTGAACCCTGAGTGGCTAATAAGACACGCCTGCCCATCGCCTATGTCTGGAGACCCCAGCGTCTCAGGCAGCATCCTCAAGCCATAGCCTGATGGGTGTGGGTCTAGGGGTGCTGTGGGCGGGCAGGGCTGTGGGGGCGGCGGCTGCCATTCACGTCTGTTACCTGCGGCAAACTCCTCGATGGTCATTAGGGGGAATCGTATGAGACTCAGGGCCTTGCCCAGCACCTTCCTCTTGTTCTCCGGTGTCACCTGAAGCTGCTGCCGTTGACATTCAGCCTCAGACCAGCGCACGACTGCATTGAAGAGCCGAACCTCACGAATGCCCAGGGTATCCCGCTCCAGCACTGCCACCAGCGTGTCTGTGGTAGAGAGAGGCTATGAACCCGGGCTTGTAAGGGCCATGTGCAGATATGCCCAACATGGGATCCATCTTAGAGCCAGGGATCCGCAATCACCGTCCTCTGTCCATGTTTGTCAACGGCACAATGTTTTTATTGGCATATGGCCCTCCCTAAGCACCGTCTCCTTCCTTCCTTCCTTCCTTCCTTCCTTCCTTCCTTCCTTCCTTCCTTCCTTCCTTCCTTCCTGTTTCATGGAGTTCAGACTGGCCTGGAAATCACTGTGTAGCCAAGGCTAACACTGAGCCCTGCCCTCCTGCCTGACCCCTTGGGTGTGGGGGTGATGGGCTGGCAAGTGCCAATCAAGCCACCAAGTCAGCTGAGTCCCAGCCCTCTATAGTCTAGGAAGGTCTGTAACTCACAGCAATCCTCCTGCCTCAGCCTCTTGAATACTGGGATCATAGGTGTGCATCCCAACATCCTGCAACTATTTACTCTGGTTCTGACCCTTTAACAACGTAGTATCTTTTCAGAAACTGTCTTGCCGTGCCGGGGCATGGTGGCACACGCCTTTAATCCCAGCACTTGGGAGGCAGAGACAGGCAGATTTCTGAGTTCGAGACCAGCCTGGTCTACAGAGTGAGTTCTAGAGCTACACAGAGAAACCTTGTCTTGAAAAACCACACACACACACACACACACACAAACTATCTTGCCTACAAAGCCATCAGCAAGAGCCATCTGCAGATGGTACCACAGAGGGCCAGGTAGTCTCCCTAGGCAGGAATCATAGTGATCCCAGAATAGGAGGGCAGGTCCTCAGACACAGGCCAAGGCCTGCTACCAAGTTCCACTGTGTCTATGCCACCCTGGTCCACTATGTCATGTCACTTAGGAGGTAGATTTCCTATTATCTTCAAATCAGAATCTCCAACCTGGCCCAAGCCCCGCCCTTTCCCGTCCCGTGCAATCCTCACACTGGCACGTGCCGAACGGACTCACTCACCCAGGTCAATGTCAGTGAAGCCCTCGGCAGCGATGGCATCCGCTGTGTTCTTGTCTATACTCTCCAGGCACAGGCTGGCTAGCTGGGGCTCATCAAAGAGCCGTGCCTAGAGAGAGGGGAGGTCAGCACCATCACCGCACGCACTGCCAGTCTGCCCAGCATGGAGCCATGGGTGTCTGACACCCTGCCACAAGGAGGCTGAGGCAGGGGGATGGAGGGCGTCAGGAGACCACTGCAAAAACAAGGCTTTGAGCACCCAGCAGGTGACAATGGTGTCACCTAGCCTGGGATGTGAGGCCACACCCAGAACTTAACTCTGAAGAGCAAGCTCAAGGATTCCTCTCGCGTCCACACACATCAGACATGGAAGGCACCAGAGAGCCTGGGAGGCAGCTCAGCAGAGGGTCCTGCACACACTTAAGGAGCTGGCTATGAGGCCAACAACAACAGCACAGTGGGTAAAGGTGCTTGCCGCCAAGCCTGACTTCCATCTTGGGGACTCCAATGGTAGTGACAGAACTTCATGCAAAAATGTCCTCTGCCCAGCACATGGGCCTGAGCCACACCCACACTCACACACAGTAAACACAGTTAGCCTAGTCTGCGCTCCAGGCCCAGGCAGGGGCTGAGGTTAGCGCAGAGGAGCTGGCTCGGATCCCAGCCTGTGGCTTGGTGGCTCGTAGCCACCTGGAACTCCAGCATGAGAGAAGGCCAGTGTCTTCTGGAGACACTGCACACACACATGCACGAAATAAAACCTAAAGCAAAGGCCCAGGGCGTGAGAGTGGCCTGGTGGACAGCATTGGGGAGGCAGAGACAGGAGGAGCTGTGAGTTCTGGCTAGTCCAGTCTATGTAGTGAGTTCCAGGGCTATACAGTGAGACCACATCTCCAAAACCAAAACAACAGCGAAAAGCGAAAAGCAAAAGGAAAGGAAAGGAAAGGAAGGAAAGACAGCCAGCAGCTGGGGACAGGTGGCAGCCTCCAGCCTCAGTGTGGTCACACAGGCACCTATGTGCCCCACGCAGAGTCCGGGAGCACACCCACCTGTGTGAGCAGCATGAAGGCGTTGTCAGCCCGCAGGTGCTTCTTCAGGAACTCCACACAGTGGGCCTCGAGCGCGGGCACTGCGTACTTCTTGGCCGTGTACAGTGTGGTCATCACTGTCTCTGGCCCGATCTGCACTTCATCTGAGTACAGGAACCTGCAGGAGACACGGACTGTGACAGTGTGACCACCACAGCCACTCCACTTGGCCAGGCACCACAGGTTTGCAAAACACTGTTCAGGAACCTCCTAGAGTTGGCATCTGCTGTGGTCGGTTGTCTGCTGACCCGGGGATGGCCCTCGGTAAGGGCCATCCTGGGCTAACACAGGCCGAGCATAGGCACTCATGGGTAAATCACATGCTGATGGAACTTGGGCCCCAGTGGGGACAGTATGGCTATCTACACCACACTGATCACAGGCTGGGTGGGCACCAGCTCTTGGATTCCATCTCAGCACCACAGCTTAGGCATGGCACACAGCATGCCTGACATTTTTAGATACAGGCTATTTCGAAACATCGACAAAATTAAAAGTCTTCTTGTAAAAAAATTAAAAACAATGTGTATATGTGCACTGTTTAAGAGTGTGGCCTGGGGGGCTGGTGAGATGGCTCAGCGGGTAAGAGCACCCGACTGCTCTTCCAAAGGTGCA
>NC_034598.1:45185362-45189782 GCF_900095145.1 Mus pahari
GGCCTGAAGAGCCAGAGGGTGTCAGACCCCCTGGAACTGGACTTGGTGGGGCCAGGATGCTGGGGCACTGCCATCTCTCCAGCCCATAAAGTACTCTGAGAAGCTGTGAGGTAAAAACTCTGTCTCTTCACCAGGAACGTTCTAGCACGCTGCCCTAGGTGGGCTCTGCAGGCAAGTGTCTGTCTGTCTTTCTTCACTCTACTACCCCACCATGGTCAGAAACACTTGGAAACGTACTTGAGCAGCGCCAGGAAGGCAGCAGGCTCCACGTCAGGCAGCTCAATCTCGGTGGATGTGGTAGCCATCCCACCATTGAACATGGCATCAAAGACAGCGCTTCCCACAGCTAGCACAAACCTGTGTAAGAAGAGAGGGTGTCTGTCCATTAGTCCTGCTGGTGGCCTCCATCCCACCTAGGCCAGCCAGTGTCCCCTGCCACACCTGCCTGCAGAGACCCCTGCCAACCCTGGCAGAGGCCTTTCCAGGCCTAGGGTCATTGTAGGAGGGAACTGGAAACGGAGGCTGTAGAGCGGCCAGCATGAGGGTCAGTCTATACTTCTTGTTTGTTTTTTCATTTGTCTTTTCGAAACAGGGTTTCTCTGTGTTTATAACCCTGGCTGTCCTGGAACTCACTTTGTAGATCAGGCTGGCCTCGAACTCAGAAATCTGCCTGCCTCTGCCTCCCAAGTGCTGGGATAAAAGGCGTGCGCCACCACGCCCGGCTACACTTCTTCTGTGTTTCCCCCTCCTATCCCCCCCCCCCGCCCTTTCCCTCACTGTTGTGCTCTAGCGCCCTCTCAGGAACTCATGTCCTCCCACCCACCCCACTCCCCTCCCCACCCTCATTTCTCTAGGCCTTGGTGACAAGCTTGGGGACCTGATCCTCACCATGGGGAAGCAGATAAAACCCCAGTGCCTAGACAGCCTGGGTCACAGGCCACAGGCTCAGGGAGGGGACAGCGGGGCCTATGGTGCTGTGAGGGAGCAAGAAGCAATGGAGTCATGTGACTGCACTCCAGCTGGTGCAGTGTGGATGGGCCGAGGCATGATGGATGGTGATGGTGGCCAGCCTCAAGACCCCCAGTGACTTGGCTCAGGACACAGCTCATGTTCTACGAAAAGACAAAGATCATAGAGCCAGCCCAGAGCCCTGTCATGCATGAGTGTGGATGGCTGTTGAGTCCACAGGAATAAGCTTGTTCTGTGAATATGTGTCCCACCCAGTTGTCCCCACGATGATGGGGTGGTCCTGAGCAGCCTCTGCAGCTGGACACCCTGGCTAGGCAGATGGCCCGGTGCACCATGGGTAAGGCAGAGCCATATCAGAACCCCCTGCACAACCCTCCACAGAGGCTCCTCCAGCCGAGAGGTGGGCCACTGCTGACTTGCTCTCACCGTGGACGCTAGGATCAGACCAGGCAGATACTCCCATCCCCTAGGTAGCAAGCAGGTGCACCCAGGAGGCAGGGGTCTAACTGCACGGTGGAATCTCCAGGAGGGAAACATGAACAGACACAAAGACAGATAGCTGGCAGGAGACGCTCTATTTCCTCAGTTATTCAGGAGCCAAAGCAGGAGTTCAGGGCAACCTGAGCAAGTCAATGAGACCTTATCTCAAACACTGAAAAAAGAAAAGACTAATGGGTCAGGGCTGGAGCCTGCCTAGAAACCCCCAGTGAGGGGCTGGGGGCGTAGTTCAGCAGAACAGCACCCATGTGTATGTGTACGCCTGTAGATTTCATGACCATCACTATAAAATCAAAGTGGAGATGGCTGAGGACAAACTGAAGCAGATACTGGATTGTGTGGCCACAAGCTCTTGGGCATCAGGAACCAGAATTGGGACAGCCAAAAAGGACCCACCTGGGAGCCTTGGTGGCGCACGCCTTTAATCCCAGCACTTGGGAGGCAGAGGCAGGCAGATTTCTGAGTTCGAGGCCAGCCTGGTCTACAGAGTAAGTTCCAGGACAGCCAGGGCTACACAGAGAAAAGAGTGCAACTGGTAACTCCCTAAACGAGGGTCTTGACTCTAGGGTCCCAATGGTGGAAAGACACATTTCAGTCCCGACCCTCCCGCCTCCCAGCTCCTGTCCCCAGCCCAGTCCCTGGGTGGGGGTTGGGCAACCTGATTGCTCAGCACAATACGGCATCGCCCAGGCCCACGCAGTGATAAGCCAGGAATAACCTCTCTGCCTGTGCCTCTTTCTGGTTAGGGAGCATCTAGTCCCCGCTGGAAGCCCCCACACAAGATCCTAAAGCAGAAGCCTAGCCAAGCAGTGGCTCTGGGCAGCACTGACCACCTGCCGGGGTGCTCACACCTGGACAGCACTGACCACCTGCCAGGCATGCTCACACCTGGCCTTCTGTGATTCTCAGCAATGAGGTGGCCCATTCCAGGGGCTGCCCAGGACACCACCTCTACCCTCCTGTAGATACCCAGCTGCTGTTAGACTTTGTCACCAGCCTTTTCTCTTGTCTCTTTGCAACTCTTTGTAAGGGACAGGAACACACATGCATGCCAAACAGTGCCTCAAATGTGGTCAGACACAGTGTGCTTCACCTACACACTGGAGCACCACACGGCCATGAACAGGAACAAAGCTACTCACATGGCCCAGAAGGGGAACCAGAGACTGGGGAGGACTCGGGAGTTAGCCTTGGGCAGATGGCAAGTGCTGGACAGTGCTGTGGCCTGCATTGTGTCAGTGGGTTTGGTCTCAGTGAGCTGTGCTCAAGTCAACTGAAATGATGAATGGGGACTGGACAGATGGTTCAGTGGTTACAACCACACACCACTCTGCAAAGAACGCAGTGTGGCTCACAGTCAGCTCTATGGACCCAATGCCTGGACTCTGCAGGCAGGTGAACACATGAACACACACGAACATATGTATGAACACATACCCACAACATGAGCACAGGCCTGAACACATATGTATAGATACACACACAGGAAGACACATGTGTGCACACACACACAATTAAATCTTTTGTTGTTTTTTGAGACAGGGTTTCTCTGTAGCTCTAGACTTGCTTTGTAGACCAGGCTAGCCTGAAACTCACAGATATCCTCCTGCCTCTGCCTTCCAAGAGTGTTGGGATCACAAGGCCCAAGGCCAGGAGTCTTACTGAAGGGGGCGGCTGGCTGTGAAAGGGTTGCCCCAGGCCTGTGTCCCCATTATGAGTGTGCAGGGACATGAGCGGCCTCCCATCCCACAGGTGCATGGAGAGACACAACCCGATGGCTGGAGCGGGGAGAAAGGCTCCAGGGTGGAGAGGGTGTGCGTCCAAATCCCTCTTACACAGGTAAAAAGCCATGTATGGGAAAGGAGTTGGGCGCACACCTTTAACCCCAGCACTCAAAGGTTCTGAGTATTGCACCCAGGCTGGTCTACACAGTGAAATCCTGCCTCAAAAGACAAAACTTAGGCAGCTTAGGCTAAACTCAAACTTATGATTGTCCTGACACATCTTCCAGAATGTCAGAAGGACAGGTATTGAAAACAGAAACAAATTATTATTTAAAGAGTTATACTGTGTAGCCCTGGTTAGTCTAGAACTTGCTCTGTAGACCAGGTTAGCCTTGAACTCACAGAGAGGTACCTGCCTCTGCCTCTTGAGTGCTGGGATTAAAGGTGTGGACCACCATGCCCAGCTCTGAAGAGGAGTTTAAGAGAATACAATGAATGATGTTTTCCTCAGCTGACATGAATTACTAAGAAAATCTAGTAAGTGAGCCAGGTATGGAGGCACACATCTGTCACCCCAGGCCCCAGGAGCCCGAGGCAGAGAACTGTGGTTAGCTGGAGGCCAGCTTGGGCTCTGTAGCAAGACCCAGTCTCAAAACCAAACAAAAACATACCAAGGTAGTGGGTAGTGTGGTAGGTGGGCTGAGTGGTTAGCAGACACAGGCCCTGGGCGCCAGCCTCAGTTCAGACAGGACAAACAACTAGGGAAGCCATGTGTCCCAAAACAGGACAGTCTGCAAAACTGTAGATCTGCCCACAAGGAGGCGTGCAGACCAGTGGTTTCAGAGGGGGACCCTGAGGAGCCACACACGCACTCCACACCCACTGCTCCCAAGTGGGCCCAGGTGGCTTCAGAAGCCATGTGGCAGGCAGTGTGGGAACTGCAGCCATCTTGGGAAAACGCCGGTGGGTGGGTGACTCCTTGGAAGCTGTCAGAGGGGCAGGGCATGGAGGGAACACCTGTTACTCCAGTATGCAGGAGGACCACGCTGGGTACTGCAAGAGTTTCCAGACAAGCCGGGCGATGGTGGCGCACGCCTTTAATCCCAGCACCTGGGAGGCAGAGGCAGACAGATTTCTGAGTTCGAAGCCAGCCTGGTCTACAGAGTGAGTTCCAGGACAACCAGGGCTACACAGAGAAACCCTGTCTTAAAAAAACCAAAAAAAAAAAA
>NC_034598.1:45190097-45217772 GCF_900095145.1 Mus pahari
AAAAAAAAAAACAAAAAAAAAGAATGGGGCTCGAACCCAGTACTCCACCACGGAGCTACATCCAACCCTAGCTGAAAGCTCCTCATGTCTGGCCCTTTCAATTAACTTGCGTGTCAGGTCAGTACTGGGGTCCACCACGAGTGTTCTCTTCTTGGTCTACTGAGACAGGATCTCTCATTGAACCCCTAGGTTGCTCCAAGGATCCCTTATCTTCCTAGCTGTCTGTCCAGCTTTTATGTCAGTGCAAACTTTATCTACTGGTCTGTCTCCTCAATTCCTGGTTTGTTCTTTTTGTAGACAGAGATTCATGTAGCCCAGGCTGGCCTCTAACTCACTATGTTGCCAAAGATGAATCTCTGGTCCTTTTGCCTCAGCCTCCCTCCCACATTCTAGGTGACAGGCACGCACCAATCAACTTGTCTCCCTGCTTCTGAGTAGCCTCGGGTGTCAACAGAGCTGTTCTTCAGTGTCAGCCCAGGTGCCCAGCCAAAGTAGGGGCCTTGCACCCCTCTGCCCTGAAAAGCTCCTTGTCATCTGTGCCCTTGAAGGAGCACAGCCAGGAGCCCTGCAGGAGCCTTAACTCTGAATCTGCCTGCTTCTGTGGTCACACAGTGGCCAGAAACCACAGGGACCCAGAGACCCCCGGTATGCCTTGTCTCTACACACCTCCTTAGGTTCTTCCTCAGGACCCAAAACAAGGAAAGGATCAGAGGGTGGCATGGGTCCTGCAGGCCAGCTTCCCAGAACCCAGGTCTGCGCAGGCCACGTGAGGCCGCTGGGATGTCCTCCCAGACCCCATTATACAGATGGTTGTGAGCCGCCATGTGGTTGCTGGGAATTGAACTCAGGACCTCAGAAAGCACAGTCAGTGCTCTAAACTGCTGAGCCATCTCTCCAGCCCCCAGGAGGAGCTGTTCTTCAATCTTTAGTCTTTCTTTTAAGTTCTGGGCCTGTGAGTGCAAGTGCCCTCAGGGACCAGAGGCTTCAGAACCCTGAGAACTAGAGCTACAGCTGCTTTAAGGCATGCAATGTGGCCGCTGGGAGTTGAATCCAAAGGTCCTCGGCAAGAGAAGCAAAACCTCTTCAGCACAGAGCCACTCTCCAGCCTTCTTAAAACAATCCTTTCAGTGCTGGGCAGTGAACCGGGTTGGCACGTGTCCGCACTCCCAGCCGCTCACTGGGGGTTCCCAAGCCATGCCCTCAGCCTTCAGTTTCCTTGTATACCTTTCTTTAATCTTTCCTTCTTTGGTTTTTGAGACAGGGTGGCATTAAGTACCCCTGGTTGTTCTGGAACTTGCTATTGGCCACGCTGGCTTTGAACTCAAGAGATCCCCCACTTGCCTCTGCTTCCCAAGGGCTAGGTCTAAAGGCCTGTGCCACCACACCTGAGTCTTTATAGTTTTTCTGACAGACTCTCCCTAGGTTGCCCAGACTGATCAAGAGTTTGCAATCCTCCTGCCTCAGCCAAGAAGTAACTGAGTTCATAGCTGGGTCACCACACACATTGCTCCTGGATTCTACACTGACAGTCAACCCTAAGCTACATTGTAGGTGGGTGGGAGCCAGGCCCAAGGAGCTCATGTCCCTTCCCCACAGCAACCTTCTGACTCATCTCTGTTGAACCATGAGGCTGTTACAAGCACAATACAGAGGCAACACATTCGAGCAGTCCAGGTTGGGGTTATCTAAATGAGTCCAGTTTACAGGTAGGGAAACTGAGGCCCAGAGAGCTCAGAATGAAGAAGGCCCTGAAGGGTCTTTCTGGTGCCCTCCAACAAGTGAGACCTTTGACCTCTTAGCGACCTCCTCAGCACCACTAAGAAACCTCAGCCACTTGGAAGCCAAGACCTCCATGGCCCACCGTACCACCTGCCAAGCCCCCCTCACTCTCCACAAGCTCTAAAGGGGTTACAACCTCCTCATTCTTCTTGCTCCGGCCCCCACCTGAGTGGGAGGCCTCTGGGTCTACACTTGCCCATCCCCGCTGCCCCTCCAGCACTCCTAAGATCAAAAGACCACTTCTCTCCTTCCCAGAGGGCTACACACACCCACATCCACATTCCCTGCTTCTGCCATCAAGCTGGACGAGCTACCCCACATGGAATCAAGGTCATGTGCCAAGAACTGCACTGGCAGGAGGTACACGCTACCACAGCTTGCACAGGAACTCTTGAAAGGTTCAGAGGCTGTGCCAGACCCTTGCCCACTCCCAAAGAGCTCAACTCATCGCGGCCACGGTGAGGTCTAGGTGTGACGGCTCAGTCTGAAAGCCCAGGGCTGGAGGAACAAGAGGCAAGAGTCTCTGATGGCGCCAGTAGGTTAGATGGTGCGAGGTGTGAACATGGGGTAGGAAGGGGATCTAAGGGGTCATGGGTGGGGACGGAGGGGGCCCTAGAATTGGATAAGCTGGAGAACAAGCAATGTTGGGGTGACTAGGGGGTTCAGGGAGCAGAGAGGATGCAGGATAGAGAAGAGCAGGACCTAAGGACAAAATGAAATGGCCCTAGAACCAGGTTCAAGGCAGGTAGGACCCAACAGAACCTCCAGGTTCCCATGTTTAAGGAAGTACACTGTGGGGGAAGGGGAACGTGGGAATCCTAAGGTAAAAGCCTGAGGCTCCATATTCAGGGTCCCGGGGTGGTGAAAGGTCTGGGTGGTGTGTAGAGTCTGAGGTACATGATCCTGGGTGGACTGCAGATTCTTGGGTGGCAGGGTTCTAAGATGCGAGGTCTGGGATCTGGGAATAAAGAATCTGGATGCAGTCCAGGCTCTTGGGATTAGGGTTGGGCTGGATTTGGGCCGCAGGACCCTGGGATGCAGGGTCTGGATGGGGGTGCAGGTCTGAGGTGCAGTCCTGGGTGGAGTTCAAGGTCTTGGGTGCAGGGCTCTAAGGTGCTGGTTCATGGGGTGCAGGGTCCAGGTGAAGTGCAGGATCCGGGTGGGGAACAGAATGGGGAGGGGGGTGCAGGGTCTGAGTGGACTACGGGGTTTAGAGTGCGGGGTCCAGGTGGAGTGCATGGTCTGTGATGCACGGTCCCGGGTAGGGTGCAGGGTCTGGGTGGGGTTCAGGGTCCGGGGATGCAGGGTCCGGGCGCGTCCCGGCGGCCCACCTGTGCGCGGGGACGCGCTGCGAGCTGAGCCCCTTGCCCACCAGGAAGTGCACGTCGCACAGCACCTCGTTGTTGAAGAGGAAGGCGAAGCGCTCCTGCACCGTGGGCTTGGTGGCCTGCCAGTTGTACACGGGCTCGCGCAGCAGCGCGCCCGGGCCCGCGTCGTCGCGCTCGTCGCCCACGGCCTGCGCGTCAGTCCCGGGCCCAGGCGGCGGGGACGGGGGCGGCGGAGGCGCCGGGGCGCAGGCAGCGGCGTTGCTGGGGGCGGCGGCCGCGTTGGCGCTGGGCCCCAGGCTGCCCGCGCCGGCCCCGACCCCCGGCGGGCAAGACGCGCGCCCGCTGCCGCCCGCCGCCATCTTGTCGCTGCGGCGCGGGGGCGGGGCCACGGAAGGCGTGGTTGCGGGGGCGGGGCGTCTGCGAGGAGGATGGGAGGGGCGGGGCTAAAGAGAGACGGGACCCGAGAGGAGCGAGGGGAGGAGACAAAAAGGGAGGAGCCGATGGGAGGACGGAAAGGAGGGAGGCGGATAGAGAGGAAAGGGGAGTAGGGCGGGAGGGAGGAGAGGAAGAGGGAGAAGCGACTGTGAGCCTAGAGAGGAGGGAAGGTTGGATGGGCGTGGCAGGGCTAGGCCCAGGATTGGTGATACAAGGAAGAGGAGGGCCCTGAACTGCCAGAGGAGGAAGGAGAATGGGAGGCAGAGGGAAAGGGGATAGAGAGAAATGCGGGCGAGAAATGGATACTGGGACAGAGAGGGGGGCAACAGGAGGGATTGGATAGGAGGAAAGAGAAGGATGTGGTAACGGGGAAGGAGCAGAGACAGGAGCTAGGGGAGCCAGTCGGGGCCATAGGGGCGCAGGCCATCCCTGGATTCGAGCAAGGGCAGGAGGGGAAGGATGAGGAGAGGCAGGGAAGGCCTGGAGAGGTGAAGGGCAGAAGAATGGAAAGACAGGATGGGGAGGGGAAGAGGGATTCAGGAGCAGAGGGAGGAGGAGAACTAGGATAATGAGGGGTAGGGCTTCCAGAGTAGTGTGGAGCCAAGGAGTGGGAAGAGGGAGCTGAGTCCAAAGAGGAGAGGGAGAGAGAGGGGGAGAGAGAGCGGGGGGGGGGGGGGGGGGGGGGGGAGGGGAGAGAGAGAGAGAGAGAGAGAGAGAGAGAGAAAACACAAGTCAGGAAGAGGGGTGGAACCAGGGAAAGAAGCCAGAGGAAAGCCAAAAGAATGGAAGGGGAAGGGCCTAGGAGTAGAGGACAGGTGGAGAGGGGCGGACAGAGGAGGGAGGGGGGAAGAGAAAGGAACAGGTGGGAGGACTGAGGGAAAGAAGGCAGGGAAGAGGAGGAGGAGGAGGAGGAGGAGGAGGAGATCTCACAGTGGAGGAAAGAGGCCCAGACTTGAGGTGAAGGGACGTGGGGCCTTTAGTCCCAGCACCCACAGGCAGAGGTAGGCAGACCTCTGTGAGTATGACGTCAACCTGGTCTACATAGCAAGCTCCAGGACAGCCAGGGTTACACGCTAACGCGCGCGCGCGCACACACACACACACACACACACACACACACATCCTGCGATCCTGGGGGACATCTTTGGAAACCTAGACTCCCCACTTTATGAGGCGAGAACATGCTCCATATATGAACAATTGAACAGACAGACATAACTGTCATTAGGACAAGTAACCTTCTGAGGACAAGGACAGTATTCAAAGAGAGAAACACAGACGTAATACGCCACAGAAGGCTCAGGATGCATGGGCAGAAAAATGTCCAGGCTGTGAGCCCACTTCTAACAGCGGCCTATTCTGGGATCCCAGAACATTCCTTTTATGCTCATTCCTCTTCCCTTTAAAGGACCTTTGTGTTTCTTCCTTATTTTTAGGGTGCAGACTTTGAGCATCTGTTGGAAGGGATGGGTGAGGAGCTCAAGGCAGAGCTAAATTCTAGGCAGAGCTCCACCCCTGACCATGCCCCACATCCGTTACTGGGGGATTCTAGGCAGGGTTCCACTTTGACCACGCCTCCAGCCCCCTCATTGAGGGATTCTAGGCAGGGCTCCACCCCTGAGCTGCACCACTAATAGGAATCATTATTACCCCTGCTCTTTTCACAGAAGGTGTCTCTCTATGTATCCTGGCTGTATCAGGTTCTGAGCAAACCTCTCACTTTCCCATGTGGCAGAATTTCAGGTTTCAATGCCAACCTCCTTTTTTTGTTTGTTTCGTCGTTGTTTTTTGTTGTTTTGTTTTGTTTTTGAAGCAGGGTTTCTCTGTACAACCCTGGCTGTCTTTGAATAACCTCTGTAGCCCAGGCTGGCCTGGAATTCAGAGAGCCTCTTGCCTCTGCCTCCCTAGCGCTGTGATTACAGGCAGCACACCTGTAATTAAAGACCACCACCTCCTCCAGGCCATTGCCAACGTCTTTAAAGGGTGTTTGTGAATTCCAGAGTTTTCTCTTCTCTCCTGTAATCAGCCCAACTCATGGCCGCTAGAGGGAGCACTACACCAACGTGCTCTCTGCTCTTTTTTTTTTTTTTCTTCGAGACAGGGTTTCTCTGTATAGCCTTGGCTGTCCTGGAACTCACTCTGTAGACCAGGCTGACCTCGAACTCAAAAATCCGCCTGCCTCTGCCTCCCAAGTGCTGGAATTAAAGGCGTGCGCCACCACGTCCGGCTTATATATTTTAAATACTTGCAAATAAATTAAAACAGTACATACCAAAATTAAGCAGACCGAAGCCTGTACAACTCTATAAGTAGAACAGTATAGAGTCAGAGCAGGCATTCAGACCGGAAGCTGCAGAGCTTCTTTGTGTTAGAATTACATGATCAGTGTGGAATTCGTTTTAATGCATTCATTTAACACAGAAAACAAAACATCCATGACAGAATAGAATTAGAAAAACAGTTAGTCTTTTTTTTTTGGGGGGGGGGTCTTTTGAGACAGGGTTTCTCTGTTCAGTTCTGGCTGTCCTGGAACTCACTCTGTCGACCAGGCTGACCTCAAACTCAGAAATTCACCTGCCTCTGCCTCCCAAGTGCCGGGATTACAGGCATGCACCACCACTGCCTGGCCAAAAAAACAATTAGTCTTATATCATGTCTTTTCTTCTCACTCAGGCCCTGCTCTCACAGACCCTTTCTCTGGTCCCACTTGCTCTGACATATGCAATTATACTATAGCTGTCTTCAGTGTATGTGAGTACACTGTAGCTGTTTTCAGATACACCAGAAGAGGGCATCAGATCTCATTACAGATGGTTGTGAGCTACCATGTCGTTGCTGGGATTTGAACCCAGACTCTTTGGAAGAGCAGTCAGTGCTCTTAACCCCTGAGCCATCTCTCCAGCCTGGGACTTCATTTTTCTTTTTAGAAAATATCTGTCTGTCCGTCTGTCTGTCTGTCTATCTGTTTATTTATATAAAGACGGGATTTCTCAATATAGCCTTGCCTGCCCTGGAACTCACTCTGTAAACCAGACTAGCTTTGTACTCAGAGCCCCTCCTCTGCCTCTGCCTCTTGAATGTGGGATTAAAGCAGCACTCCCCGACCACATACAAATGTGACAATGACATAAAAGGACAACTTGTGGGAGCCATGTGGACTCTAATAATTGAACTCAGAATGGGAGGCTCTGGGACAAGCTCCAATGCCCACTGAGCCATCTTGCTAGCCTCTCTCCACTTGACTCACTTTAAACACACTTCTGTCTTATTTATGTGGATGCCAGGAGGAGGCCAGCAGGAGGCTGTGGATGCCCTGGAGCTGGGTGACACGCCCCTGCGAGCTGTCCAGCGTGGGTGCTGGGAAGCCAGTTCCAGTCCCTGAAAGAGCGGCAAGTGCTCCTAAGGGCCTAGTCTGCTTCCTGCCACCAACACCATCCACCTTGGCTTTTGAGGCGAAGCCTCTCAGTGAACCTGGAGCTCGAAGAGGCAGCTAGGTCGGCTGGCTATAAAGCCTCAGGGACCCTCCCATCCCTTGCTCCCAGCCCTGGGGTTACAGGAATGTGCCATGAAGTCAGAGCTTTGCATGGGTACTGGGATTCTGAACTCCATCCTCACGCAGTGTGAGGAACACTCCCTGGGAGCATTACACCCCATGTGAGGTGCAGAGCAGACCCCAAGGCCTTTGCTGGGTGCTGGGCCACACCCCTAGACCTATTCTCTTACCTTTAATTTTGAAACAGTCTCACTAAGTTGCCCAAGCTGGACTCAAACTCACAACCCTCCTGCTTTAGCCACCTGGTAGATGACACAGTGAGCCTGTGCCACCAGGCATGGTTCAAAGGCACTTTTCCTTCCCTCTAAAGGAAATAGAGAGAGCTTTGGTGACTGCACCAATGAAGGCTCCAGGGATTCTGTGTGCTGTTCCTGTGCAGTGTGGGACAGAGTTGGTGGCTGTGGGGTGAAGCTCAGATATGTAAAGAGCAACCCCTGGGCACGCAGGAGGCCCTGCTGTCCACCCCAAGCACCAAAACAACCATGTCACTCCGCCCAGCCTGCCATGTCACTCCGCCCAGCCTGTTCCTCCTGAGGGCCTGCATCTGAGCAGGCTGAGGGCTCAGGCTCAGCAGCTCTAGAGTGTGGAGAGAGCCCAAGTCTTCTGCAGCCTCTCAGCAAGGAAACTGTTACTATGTCACATTCGCCATGGGGAAACTGAGTCTCTGCATCAGGAGTCACAATAATAAATGTTACAAAAACTTCATAGCCAGCCTTGACAGCCAGCCAAGCGTGCCCTACAGAGAATAGGTACAGACCGAAACCCAGGACCCCAGGTCCCACCAGCCATCCCAAATCTAGATAGGGGGTCACGTAGGTCAGGTGACTCTTTTTTTTTTNTGGACGTTGTACATCGTGGTGCGGAGCCTAGTGCGCACCACGATGTACAACGTCCACAAGCAGCACTGTAGCTGTCTTCAGACACTCCAGAAGAGGGAGTCAGATCTTGTTATGGATGGTTGTGAGCCACCATGTGGTTGCTGGGATTTGAACTCCGGACCTTTGGAAGAGCAGTCGGGTGCTCTTACCCACTGAGCCAGCCCAGGTCAGGTGACTCTTACCAAACAACCTGAAGTTTCTGGACAAACCTAAGTTCATTTCTTCCATTTTTTGACCAGGGGGGATGGCCCTTCCTCTACTCTAACTTGACTCCATCACAGTTCACTTAAAACAATTCTAAAGAGAAAAGAATGGGGGTTGGGGGGAGGCTGGAGAGATAGCTCAGTGGTTAAGAGTGCTGACTGCTCTTCCAGAGGTCCTGAGTTCAAATCCCAGCAACCACATGGTGGCTCCCAACTGTCTGGAATAGGATCTGATGCCCTTTTCTGGTGTGTCTGAAGACAGTGACAGTGTACTCATATAAATAAAAAATAAATAAATATCTTTTTTTGTTTGTTTTTTGTTTTTCGAGATAAGGTTTCTCTGTCTAGCCCTGGCTGTCCTGTAACTCACTCTGTAGACCAGGCTGGCCTCGAACTCAGAAATCCACCTGCCTCTGCCTCCCGAGTGCTGGGATTAAAGAAATGCGCCACCATGCCCGGCTAGGCTGGGTCTTTCTATGTAGCCCTAGCTGTCCTGGAACTCACATAGATCCACCTGAGTCTCCTGAATGCTGGGAATCAGGGTGTGAGCCATCATGTCTGGCTTTTGTTTATTTATTAATGTATTATTATTATTACTTGTTTGTTCGAGACATGGTCTCTCTGTGTAGCTCTGGCTGTCCTGGAACTCACTCTGTAAACCAGGTTGAACTCACAGAGATATCCCTACCTCTCTCATGTACTGGGATTAAAGGTGTGCACCACCACTGCCCAGTGGCTTTTTTTTTTTTTTTTTTTTTTTGGTTTTTCGAGACAAGTTTTCTCTGTCTAGCCCTGGCTACCCTGGAACTTTCTTTGTAGACCAGGCTGGCCTCAAACTCAGAAATCCTTCTGCCTCTGCCTCCCAAGTGTGCCACCATGCCTGGCTTTTTTGTTGTTGTTGTTTTTTGGGTTTTGCCCAGTGGCTTTTGCTTGCTTGTTTAAAATTTTTAAAAAGATTATGTGTGTGTGTGTGTGTGTGTGTGTGTGTGTGTATATACTGTAGCTGTCTTCAGACACCAGACAAGGGCATTAGATCCCATTACAGATGGTTGTGAGCCACCATGTGGTTGCTGGGAATTGAACTCAGGACCTCTGGAAGAGTAGCCACTGCTCTTAACTGCTGAGCCACCCCTCCATTCCTATTTAAAATTTTAAAATGCTTTGCCTGCATATTTGTCTGTGTGCAGTGCACAACGAGGCTGACCAGGTCATCAGATCCCCCAAGCCTTGATTTACACTTGGTTGTGTGCCACCATGAGGGTGCTGAGAATAAAACCCTGGTCCCCTGCAATAGCAGCCAGTGCTCTAACCATTGAACTATCTCCCCAGCTCCCGATATTTGGATATTTGCTTAATAGGGGGTACCTCAGAGATGGAGTCAGGAGTAACCACCACCAGTCTCCAGCATCTACTTCCTGCCGGTTCCTTTGTTTATGCCCCTGCAGCCCCACCTGCAGCCCTGGGGGCCTTCTCTCCCTCCCATCTATCTATCTTTCCCTCTTACAGCCTTTGGATGCCTCTGAACCCCTCCCTCCTGTGATCTTCATTACCACCAGAACCCCAGACTCCAGTCCCTTCTGCCCCCAGTTTCCTTTTTGTGACTGTAGACTAATTATACTCCGCTCGTTAACTCTGCTGTTAACTCCCATGACCCCCCCCCCCCATTGCCTGAAGCCTGCAGGCAGACTGGGGCCACAAGCTTGTGATTTACAGGCTGTGACTTGTACTGTCAACCGACCATCCTGCCTTTCAGTTCTTCTTACAAGTCTCCACCCTCCACTTTCTTCCAGGGGCCTCAGCCTTTCTGAGCCCCAGAACACCTCTAGCTATCTACTTCCTCTTTCCACTCCGATCTCCATCCACGTCCTCTGTCACTGAAGCAGTTTTAGTCACCAAAGGAGAATCTTCCTCTGGTGGCCTCCATGAACACCATGTTGCCAGTCATGACCATTTGTCACCTCTCCTGAAATGTCAGTTTGTCTCATTGATGGCACTATGGGTGTCTTTGGTCTGTCATGTGACATTTATCTATTTACTGACCAGTGCAGGTGTGCGAACATGGCTGTGTGCTTCGGGCAGGGGCTCGTGTGGACATCAGAGGACCTTGGTTGTTCTTGCTCATCTCCCCCCTGCTCCAGGCAGGACCTCTTTGTCATTTGATACTGAGTGTGTCAGATTGGCTGATCAGCAAGCTGCCGGCCCCGCCTTAGAAACATTGGCATGCTACACGTGTGGCACACACCCCTGAGTCTACAGGGGTCCTGGGAGGTCTCCACTCAAGAGTCCTCACAGTCTCACAAATAATTACTCAATGTACCCCCCCTTTTTTTTTTTTAGATTTATTTATTTATTACATGTAAGTACACTGTTGCTGTCTTCAGACACTCCAGAAGAGGGCATCAGATCTTGTTACAGATGGTTGTGAGCCACCATGTGGTTGCTGGGATTTGAACTCAGGACCTNNGNANGAGCAGTCAGTGCTCTTAACTGCTGAGCCATCTCTCCAGTTCCCCCCTTTTTTTGTTAATTTGTCTTTGTTTTGTTTTTTTGGAGACAGGGTCACTCTGTGTAGTCCTGGCTGTCCTGGAACTCACTCTGTAGACCAGGCTGGCCTGGAACTCAGAAATCCACCTGCCTCTGCCTCCCAAGTGCTGGGATTAAAGGCGTGAGCCACCACGTGTGTTGTTTTCTGAGACAGTGTCTAACTGTAGACCAGGCTGGCCTGGAACTCACAGATTCACCTGCCTGTTTCCCTCTCCACCACCAAGCAGAAAACGTTTATGATTTTCATTTACTTAATGCTGAAAGTGAATGTGGGTGTGGTCAGTGGGATGATTTCTGGGGGCCAGGAAATCAAACTGAGGTCGTGTACTTAGCCAATCAGAGGCCCACTTCTGTTTTATTTTATTTTTTTACAGTGCTTCAGCCTTGCTGAGCAGCTCTCTATCACTGAGCTGGCTGTGCCAAGACCCTGCCCCTCCCAATCTCCCTGTGCTCAGGGGCCACATGCCAAGCACTAACCCTCCCAGGTGGCACCACGCCCCAGCAGGCCTGGGCAGCTTGGGCGGTGACCGCTCTCTGCCCTCTGCCGCCTGCCAGGAACAGCTCGTCCTAGGAGAGGTTGCACTAGAATTTATTTTTGTGGTTTTCTGGAAGCTGGTGGAGCCCTCCCTCTTCTGTCTGACTACGGAGAGACAGGGAAATCCTGGTCTTGGAGAATCTGGGAGGGGTGCTCAGGGCTGCAGGCCTCTGGTAGAGCAGTAGAGTTCCCACCTGGGTCTACCTCGGGTGACAAGTAGGTCCGGAGCTGCATGCTGGGACAAGGCTGGTCATCTTGGACCTTGTTCACCCCAGCATGTTGGAAGTAGAAATCTAAGGTTCTCATCTACACAAGTTTTAGGCCAGGCAGAGCTTCCAAAGAGATGGAATCCAGCCACACCCTAAGTGCCACGCCCCCAGACCACCCTCCCCAGGGAACGAAGCCACGCCCCCTGGGTCCCCGCCCTATGCTTGTTTTTCTTTAGGCTTGTGTTTCCGCTCTGGTGATGTCACCTCCCTGGGACACATCCAGAGGGGTGTGCAGGAGTCCAAAGAACCAAGGACTCAGGACCTGAAGGCAGCCGACCTCCTCTGCTGCTGTCACTGCACAGAGATTTTTAAATGACTTTTATTAAATCCTTACAAAACAGAATACAAAATCCTGGCGTTGACAATTGGGAAAGGAGTCCGGAGGTCAGTTCACCTGGTTCGATGGAGTTAAAAGTGCTTGCATGTCCCCCACTCTACAACAGGCTTTTTAGATTTCTGCATGGTTTGTGGCCAAGCCAGCCCAGGATCATGTCTCATTCACAGTTAAGGGGTCTGACCCATCCTCCAGGTCGGGCTTGGAGGGACTAAGGAAATCACAGCCCTGTTTTGGGGGGGTGTGGGGGTCAATGTTGCTCACTGTCCAGTCAGGTTGCTTCAGGAACCTGCAGGGGGGCCGAGTCCTCAGGTGCCCAACAGCTGAGTCATACTGATGGGGGAGCCCCCACCCCCAGGGGTTCTTTGGAAAAGTGTCCACAGAGGCAGGTGGGGCAGGACTGGAGAAGGCATGTCACCTCCACTGTGACGATCCTATGAGACTAGGAAGGAGGGTGGAGGATGCTGGGCAGTGGGGGTCCCAGGCCCCCACCCACCAGACCCCGACGACATTCAAGTACTCTTCAAGAACAGGGAAGCAAGTCAAATTATTTCTTAAAAAAAAAAAAAAAAGCCTAAACTAAACTCGACAAACAATCCTGACCAAGGATTTTTGAGGCCAGGGGCTGCCCTGTAGACACCTGAGCAGTTGCAGGGCAGGGTGGCCTGGCCCCTGGCAGCCGCCCCCGACCAGCAGGGCCATGGAGAAAATGGGAACTCGTATTGCATAGTAGTTCAGCTAGGAACAGTCTACAGGCCTCGGGCAGTTAGGTCTGGGCACCGCAGGGGCACCGTGTCCCTTCCCAGCCTCCCTTTCCTGAAAGCAGGCACGCCTGAGCCGCTGCCCTCTGGGGGCAGAGGGCAAGTGAGAACCCTGGGTATGGCCTCAGCTCTGGGATAACAGAAGTAGCTAGGAGAGCTTAACCCCAGTCCCAGGGGCAGGCCGTGGCCATGGTCAGGCTGAGCCCTGAGACAGGGCACTCAGGTGCCCTGGGTGGGGAGACATGTGGGGACCCCGTGTTTGCTGATGAGAGCTTAGCCCAGCACCTCTCCGGCCTTGGTGGAGCTAGCTGGGGGTCGGGTCCCCTTCCCACTCTGCCCCTGGGAAGTGGGGTAGGGAGCAGGAGGCCTGTCCCAGGGCAAGGAGCTAAGCAGCCTGGGAGGGGTTTCTGATTGTCAACCCTCCAAGGGACACTGCAGGTGGGTGATGGGGACTAGGGGTCAATCAAGTGCACTGTCCCCATCCACCTGCCCCCCCCCAGAGGTCTCTATCCAAGACAGGGAGCCCTGCCCCCACCCCAGACGCAAGGGTGCTCTGGTGAAGAGAAGCAACACCACTGTTCTCACCAGGAGGGCCTGTCCCTGACAACACTGAGGGCTGGGAGAGGTGTGGGGTGCTGACCCTGCGGGATCCCCAGCCCTGGAAGACAGCAGAGTGGCTGGAGTGGAGGTGGGGGCGCAGGTGGCAGGACCTTCACAGTTGGCAGGTGAGCATCGTGGGGTGCAGGCTGGGCGGCCTGAGCCCTCCGCCCTCCTCCGGGCACTTGCTTTCAATAGCGGCAAAGAAAAACAAACAAAACAAAGCCAAGTGGGCAGGGCAGGGGAAGGACAGGGAGAAAAGGAGACTGCCCCTAACAGATCCCTACACCCCCAGAGGACCCAGCTGAGCTGGCACCTGGGATGGCAAGGGGTGGGGTGTCCAGGTCCCTAGCCTTCAGGCCCCACAGGGCAGGGGCATATGTACAAGGGGCTAGTGGGGATCATGCGCGATCCCCCACGAGGACCACAGGGGTGGCCGATAGGCTAGCCCTCTGGCGCCGCTGGGCCAGCTTGGATTGGGAGGGTGGGGACAGCTGCAGGCAGCGTGAGGTAGCTCGGATGACCACAGGCTGGTCCTGCCCAGCGTCTTCCTCACACTGGGCCAGCTGCCGGTTCATGGCGATGGCCTCAGCCGCAAAGGACGTGAGGTCTTTGGCACAGCTGTTCCTGGGGATAGGATGGGTCACTGTCACAAGGGTGTACCTTTCTCTGCAGCCCTCCAGAGGGACCCACCCCAACTGCAGGCCTTTCCAGGTGCCAAGACACCAAGTTGGTGCTGTTGGGTCACCTCCTACATCACAGTGCTCAGGAGCCTGGTCCCCACTTAGGCCCAGGACCTCAGTGCTAAGTACCTGCAGGGAAACTGCAGGGCGGTGGCTTAGGAACTCTAGCACCCCAGGAAAATAAAAGCCCAAACACATTCATGTTCTAAGATCCCAGGTCTCACCTCTGCAGAACCAAGGGTGTTGGTAGGGTGTTCTCTGGGGCACACTGCAAGAAGACACCAGGGGGTCAGATGGCACTTGAGGGGCCTGGCTAATGCCAGCCCAAGTGTTCATAATAAACAGACCCCACCCACACAGTCTGTGTGTCCATATGGCCCCTGCAGATTGTCCCCAGAAGGGGTGTGAGCCATGCAGGGAAGGCTGAGTTCTCAGCTGGGCAGGGAGGGGGCTCACAAGCCCCACTGGGACCTACCCCCAGCCACAATGCCAGACCCTCCTTGTACGCTTGCTCTGAAACCCCGGCCCAGCAGAGTTGGGATGGAGTGTATGGGTGATCCCTGGACTCCTCCTCAGACCCCAAGGCTCACCCCCTGCACCCAGGGGTGCTGAAGGACTTGGGCAGCGCTCAGCCTCTGCTTGGCATCTCGGACCAGAAGCTTGGAGATGAGGTCTTTGGCAGCGAAGGAGATATGGGACCAGTCCTTGTCGGGGAACTCATACTTCCCCTCCTGGATGCTCTCAAACAGCATGTTCTAGGAATGGAGGTGGGAAAGAGTCACCCCCAAACAGACCTGGCCCAATTCAGATGCCTAAGCAGGGTGGTGGGGAGGTGATATGCACAGGGCAGAGTGTGGGGACAATGGAGACAGTCACACAAGCGACAAAGGACCACAGTTTCATTCTTAGCACCCACATGGCTGCCCATTGTCGTAACTCCAGTCCCTGGGTACCTATATGCCCACTTCGGGCCTCAACAGGCACCAGGCTCTCATGTACACACACGCAGGCAGAACACTCATTGAAAGAAAAACAAATGAGCCTGGGGGCCCTTGATTTAGCACCCCACTTCTCATCCCAGGGAACTCAGAAACAAGGCCTAGAGAAGCATGGGGAGCGGACTCAGGCAGGGCATACCTGGCAGGCAGGGCAGGCCTCCCCGCGGTCCCAGCCACAGTCGCTGCCACAGTGGCCCACAAAGGGAGGGTAGCCACTAAGCAGGATGTAGAGGATGACGCCCAGGCTCCACAGGTCACAGCGCTTGTCGTAGATGCTGGCCTCCTCACTGAAGGCCTCCACCACCTCTGGGGCCATGTACTCGGCTGACCCACACTGTGGGGTGGGGCAGGCACAAGTCAGAAGGGACGCCAGCTCCAGCCAATCAAAGGCTACTGAGGCATCCCCAGATCAGCAGGTGACATGCTGACTACACCCCTGGCCCCGCCCAGCCAACCAGCAGCTGTTGCTAAGCAGAAAGCAAAGCTGGCAGGGGAAAGCTGCAGAGCTGGCCTGGCACCTGAGCCCCGTGTCTGCCTGCCCCGCCTTTATTGCCCTCACCGGGGTGAGCAGCTCTGGCGTAGAGATGGGGGAGCAGTCTCCATTGAGTTTGATACCACTGCCAAGGTCGAAGTCACAGATCTTCACTGGCGAGACCTGGGGATGGGATGGGCAGTGTGGAAACCGGGCCTGCACATGCTCCACCCGCTGATGCGTGGCAGGGGAAGGCAGTGGCAGAGCCCGGGTGGGGTGCTGGTCAGGCAGCCTCACCTGGTTGGGGTGCTCACACAGGATGTTCTCTGGCTTTAGGTCCCTGTGGGCAATGCCTAGGGAGGTGGAACAGGGAAGTTAGGGGTGGGTACCTCTAAAGCAACCAGGCCTGGGGGGCACCCCACAGTCCCTGCCACACCTTTGTTATGCAGGAAGTCCAGGGCACTGGCCACGTCCTGTACCACCACGCTGGCCTCCAGCTCGTTAAAGTGGCGCCTTCTGTGGATGTGGCTTAGGATGGATCCTGTGCAGGTCAGGGAGAGCTAGGTCACCTCTGCAGACCAGCCAGCTCCTAGTGCTGCCTCATTCCATCAGGGATGCCCCAGGGCTTCCTTGGACCCAATATTGGGCCGTGGCCATTGGGACAGGAAGGTACACAGCCCCAGTGCCCGTATCAAAGCTGGGCCTTGGATGGTACTTCCTGATGGTCTGCAGTTCCCACCCCCAGCCCTCCCTGACCAGTACCTACCACCACGCATCTTCTCAAACACCAGGTAGAAACGGTCCTCCTCCTCAAAGAACTCGATCAGCTCCAGAACATTCCTGAGTTGGGAGAGGGGGAAATGAACTGAGGTACCCTGTGGCCCTCAGCACCTGCTGCCCGGCCTGGGAGGTGACACCCTCCCTCATGGAGCCATGAAGCCACAGAAAGCCTGCTTTCCTGGCTGAACCCAGCCTGTGCCCTGCTGAGGTGATGGGCTCTGGCCAGATAGCCTGGCAGGCCACCTTACCTATGTCCCTGGCACTGGTACAGCATCTCCACCTCCCGGAACACCCTGCTGCGGATGTGGCCCAGCTGCTTCTCAATGATCTACAATGCAGGGAGGGACACGGCACCTGCAGAAGCTGCCCAGATGCCACCTGCAAGGTGTCAGCAAGCCCCCACAGACCATCTGGACCCTGTGTGAGCGCTGCAGCCCTGGGCCTGAGACTTGCTAGGAGTCAGGCTGCAGTTTTAGCATGGTCAGGATAGCTCAGGCAAAGAGAGAAGAGGCAGCCAGGTCTCTGCCCTGACCCAGGAGTCCCCTCTACTGGGTAGCTGCTGCCCTTGCCCCAGCAAGGCAGGGCCAAGCAGTCTTGGCTCTCACATGACCCATGCAACAAGGTGGCATTCTGCCACCTGGATGCTGGCCCAGCCGGTACCACACCAAGATCTGCCTTCTCTTTTCTAGACCAGACTGGGCACCTGGCACCATGGGCCTAGGTCTGGCTTAGACCAGTGGTCTCAAACTTCAGGAAGCCAGCTCCACTGCACCCGGTAGACAGAAGGCCCAGAAAGCACTGTCCCTGTAGAACCTCTGCTCTCAGAGGAGTCCCAGGACCCTTGGCTCTCTCTTCCCAGGTGGACACCCTGACTGACCCTAACTCAGCAGGTGGAAGGGGCAGGTTCCCACTACCAGGATACTATCCTGCTTATCTTGTAATAAACACCCGTCCCACCAAGGGGCCTTCCATCACTGAGAGCCAGATGTGGAGGGTGGCCCAAACACTGTAGATCAAACTACTATACTGCGCTCCCACCTTTGTAGAGGCTGGGGACAGCTCCATGGAAACCACTATCCCTCCTGGCAGCAGAATGGCCCTCCCTGGGGTTCCCTCTGGGATCTATGCCATTGGGTGGTTTTAATGTCCTCCAGTCACCCCAGCCTCCATCCTCACTCTCCTGTGCTGCTGTCATCACCTCTCACTGCCCCAGGTGTCAATGACCACAGAGGACATTACCAGACTCCCCCCAGTTCCCTGCAACCCATCACGCTAGCTCACAGCAGTGGGAAGCCACATGTAGCTGACACAGCTCAGGTTTCCGCCCTTCTGACGAGGCTGCCCTGCAGGAACAGGGGGCACTGCTCCGAAACCCTAACTTCCAAACGACTCTTCCCTTTGCTTCTCCCTGTCACCCTCAGATGTGGAAGCCACTTTCCAGAGCGGCAGCCCCTCCCAGACAGGTCACCAGGCATCCCTGGACGTGAGGGTGATTGGTTGGTCCTACAGGGTCAGAAGGCTACAGCAGGGCCTGGCAAGGCTCTAGGTATATACAGGAGTGGCAAAGGCACACAGGACTCTCTTGGGGACCTGCATCGGTTTGTAAGCCTCGGTTAGGCCAGTCACCCTTAGAGGCAGAGGCCCAGCCTTAGGGACAGGTGGGCCAGCATGGCTTCTGACATAAGTTTCCAGTTCTTGATAGTCACACTAGGGCTTGCTAGCCTCTAGAACATGGAGTGATCAAGGGCCAGCTGTCATTGTGCCTTTCTATGACTCTAGGTCTGACCTGGATTCCCAGGGTGGCCTGAGTCACAAGTCTTGGGGCCATTTTTAGACACTAGTTTTCCGAGGCTGTCATCTGGGGACTCAAAGGCCACTGGTCTCTGGAGGCAGACCCCAGCTTACCTTGACAGCATATTCCTGGTTGGTGATGAGATTGACACAGGTCTGCACACGGGCGTGGGCACCTTCCCCCAGCACATCCTCCTGCAGCTGGTAGACATCTGGAATTCGAGTGGAGAGGTAAGGGACTGTAGCCTAGTGTCCCTTCCCCAGAGGAGCTGGCACCTCTCTGCAGCTCACCTTCAAACCTGCCTGAGAAGCTGTCAGTAGCACGACAGCGCTTCTTTTTCCGGCCTCTCTTCTTGGCATCTGGGATGTCAATGGGCTGGCTGGAAGGCATGTCTGCAGAGAAGAGAAACCCAGATGGTAGGTAGTCTGCCTTAGCCTACTTCCCCAGAGACCCCATGTCCTGTCCACCTCCTGGGTGCTCACCAGGTCGGGCTTCACACTGTGGGCTGAAGTCAGAGTCCCCGTGCTGGGCGGGGTCTAAGGAGAAGGCCAGCTCGAAAGGATTCTGCCCCTGTTGAAGGGGAACATGTTCAGGGTGGTTCTGCCAGAATGCCCCAAATATGCAGCAACCTGTATAAACGATCACCCCATCACAGTGCTGAGACCAAGAACAGCTGGCTGCCCTATAGGCATGCAGGCTGCAGCAGGCTACGGCTGCTCCTCACCCAGCAGAGGCTTCACAGGCGTGTCTCAGAGCCTCAGTGGCACAGAACTGTGGGAGGGAGGCAGAGTCCCTTGGAGTCCATAGAATACCGACTCAGGGGTTTTACTAGGAGACAGTGGGCCATGTGGCTGTCCCCTGCTCCTGTTACTGGTGTGGGGTAAGAGGAGGCCAGGGACACCCCACAGAGAACAACGCAGTCATGCCCGCCACACCAAGGGATCCTGTCTCCTGACTGTGGGGAACGTGACCTTCCTCTCCAGCCTGGGGCTGACTGACAGGAAGTCTAAGCCACATGGCCTGCCTCATCTGTTCATGGGTAGCATGGGAACACCTGTCCAGCCAGCTGACTGAGGGCTGACCTAAGGGACATGCGTGGGATCAAAGGTGGGGGCATCGGCAGGAGAGCCTGGGGCAGGGCTGCCAGCTTGTTTTCCCACAGCCTCCTAGGTTATCTCAGGACCACACCCTTGGCTTTTGGGCCTCAGTTTCCCTATAGCAGGGGACAACACTACTTCTCCTTCCTATGTTGCAACCTCTCCAGGAATGTAAATGCAGTACCTGACTGCGGAGAGGCTCTGGAGGTCAGGGGCAGGGACCCTTTCAACTTGTTCTGTGTATCCAAAGCCTTCTATCTCTGGAGGACTGCCTACTCCAGGGGCCACCAATTTGGTACATGTAGCCACTGCTAAGGGGGCTCACACACAAGGCACCCATTGGTATGAGTGTACAGGGTTATGCCCCGTCCATAGCCTGCAATGTCTAAAGATCCTTCTTTGGGAGGCCAGGGTTCAAATTCATACCCATAGTTCAAGTAGGACACCAAAGGACCCAGCTGCCAGATATGTGGAAGACCTTAAGACTGCTCAGGAGAGGTGGGAGCTGAAGGCCAGAGAAACCTGGTTTGAACAGGAGCATGCTGAAACAAAACACTTCCTCATGATGGCTGCTGCTGGCACCTCCGTGTAGTGCGCAAGCTGGGAGACTGAGGCAAACTCCAGCTTCAGAGGGAATAACCCACCCAGAGAACAAGGCATGGGCTGCAGGTGGGTGTGGGGAACATGGGTTAATTCACCCCTTTCTGAATATCCACAGTGGGAGGGGCTGACAAGAGGGTTATCTGGGAGAAAACTCTCTCCACAAAGCCCCAGGGAGCCCCTAAGGGCTACAGCAGGAGGGGCCAGACACCTGGAGACAAGCAGGACACAGCCGGAGAGCTTGTAAGCTCTTCCGCTCCCAGAACAGAGAGTCGCCACTAGGAGACTGGCACAAAAGGGGGCACCCTAGCAGGTCATGGGGAACAGGGTGCACAACCCCAGTGCCCTGATAAAACTTGCTGCCTGCAAGGCCCAGGGCATCAACCTGCACCACACAAGGTGGGGGGTTGGTGAGCTACGGAAGGGAGGGTAAACCAGGTTTGAGACCAAAGGCTAGCCAGGGTACCTGCTCCATGACCACAGCCTGGTGACCTTCCTCTAGGTGGACTGTCATGAGAGACAGGGATGGGAGGCAGCTAGCTGTCTCCAGCTCTGGGAACCTTACAAGGGTGACAGGGGCCCAGTAGAACCTCTGACATTGCAGTCACTGTCCCCCAGTTAAAGACTGGGACACATGGGACAGCCAGAGCCCAGCACAGGGATTGGCTGGCTGGAGCACACCCTTCAGGGAGATCCCCAAGGGCTAGCTTAGTCTCCCAGCTTACACATTAAAGACAGGAAAACAGGGCTGGGCTCTAGCTGAGTTCACAGAGCACCTGTCTGGCAGGCATGAGGCCCAGACTCCATCACCAGAACCTCTTAAAACTCCAGAAAGAGAACCAGAAACCCAGGTAACTAAGGCAGGAGGCCTGGCGGGTGTGTGTGCTGTCTGCCTAGCTGCAGACCAAGGCTACCTGAAGAGCAGTGGCCTGGCTCCCAGGAAGCAGCTGCATAGGGTGGGGTCCCAAGAGGGAGTTAAGGTACCAGTCCCTGGCCACCTGCAGGGCTGCCCAACAGCCAGGCCAACCCACAGTGGCCACACAGAGGGCAGCTTGCAGTCCCAAGTGCTGTGTGGGCAGTCCAGCCTGGTCCAGCCAGCCTCCCCTGGGTCTGGCTGGAGGCCTTGAGTCAGCAGGCCTGGCAGGAGGTGGCTCGAACCATCCAGAAAGCTAGGGTTTGCTTTGGCGGCCTTGCTGACCCTCTAGGCTCAAGCAAAGACCCAGGAGGGCAAAAAAACCACTGTAGGTGACATTCTCAGGTCCATCTCTCGTTTCTGCTCAGCCCCAAAGCAAGCTGGCCAAGGATAACAGGCATTTGGGGCAGGGGTGGGGCAGTTGGCCAGGGGCACTGGCTGGACAGGCCTGGGAATTCTTCCCTATCTGCATGCCCCTCCCACAGGGGTGCAGACACACACATATACACTCTTGCCTTCTCTACAGGGCAACAGGTCCCTGCCCCAGGAAGCCATTACATAATCCAGCCTTCTGGGTGGGG
Organism: Mus pahari; assembly: GCF_900095145.1. Taxonomy (NCBI): domain Eukaryota; kingdom Metazoa; phylum Chordata; class Mammalia; order Rodentia; family Muridae; genus Mus; species Mus pahari. The sequence goes on from NC_034598.1 coordinate 45,211,230, forward strand.
TGGGCAGGCTGACATCACTGTGTCCCTTAGGCCAGGCCCCAAGTAGGGGGCTCTGCCTAGCACCCTGCCCACCTTCACCACCCCCAGATTCACTCATCTAAGATAAGACTCAACCAGCCACCATTAATAACACTACAGAAACTTCCAGTTCTGATAAGAAATAACACTTTGGGCCTGGGGTGTCTTGAGGGAAGGTCTCCACAGGCCAACCAACCACCAAGTGTGGAGGTTGCAGTGGGGCAAAGCACTTGTTTCCCCACAAGGCTTCAGCCCCTCTGATCCCAACCAACCGCACAGGCCAGCTTGAGACTACAGTGGACAGACACAGGGTTTCTCTGGGACTATATACACAGAAGTAGGGGAGCCGAGGCTAAGAGACCGCAAGGAACATCCAGCCACTGATCACAAGCCAACCTAGGAGAGCTCAGGGAAGAGAGAGCTATGACCTACTGACATGCTCTCATCCAGAACAAGGCCAACCTGGGGGGACACAGAAAGTGTGGGACCACATACAGAAAGTGGGTGGGGAGCACAAGACTGAGACCAGGCTGATGGGGAGGGACATAGAGCCACCAATCAGTGGTGGAAGTAGGTCCTGGAAGAGAGATCTACAAGGCAGCTGGGGACAGGTTGTAGCCTGTAACAAGCACACACTGCAGGAAACAAATGTAAAGTCCACCAGAGACCACACACAGAAGTAGGAAAGTCCAAGCTGAGAAACTGCAAGGGACACAGCCACAGATCACAGGGGAGCCTGGGGGCAGTTCATGAAGAGTTAGTAGGCAGCTAGAAGCGAGGCTGCAGCTTACTGACTCTCCCAACCAGCACAAGGCAGGCCTGGAAGTTGCAAGGAACAGAAACACTTGATTTGCCTAGGATCTCACACAGAAACAGACGATTGTGATCAGGCTAACTGCAAGGGACACAGAGCCACCAATCACAAGCCTGGGGGTGGGGGTGGGGGTCCTAGAACAGAGAGCTACTAGGAGGATGGGGACAGGGCTGCGGCCTGCTGACCCCCACCACCTCCAGCACAGAAGTCCAATGCAAGCAGCCCTCCCAGGCCCTGCACCAGCCTCCTGGGTAGGCTCTGCTCATCCGTCGCACCCGCCACTGCAATGGGACTCCCGGACAGGACCCCTCACCTTGAACGAACGGTGGAAGCCCTGAAGTTCGGCTGTTCTCTTCTGCACCATCTTCAGTCCGGGCCCCACCAGCGGGGGAGGGGACGCGGGGCCCGGGGGGCGGCTTGGGAGGCGACCCTGCGGGCGGAGGAGACAAAGGACCGAGGCTGAGAGAGGCGCTCGGCCGGGCGGAGGCGGCCGGGGCTCGGCGGAGCTCCCGCGCCTGGCTCGGGCTTCCTTCCTCCCTCGGAGAATGTCGCCCTTGGCGCCGCGCTCACCGGGGTCGGACACCGGCCGGGGTCGCAGCGCCGTCACCTCACCTAGCACAGCCCGGACCCCGCTCCGAGGACTGCGCGGGGAACAGCGCCGCCACGGCCACCGCTGCCGCCGCCACCACCGCCACCGCGGACCCCTCCACTGGGCCGCTGCCGCCGAGAGGAGCCGCGCGCGCGGCCGGCGCGGCCACCTTTATAGGCGCGGTCCCGGAGCTGCCCCGCCCCTCCGCGCCAGTCTCCGCCCTTCTCAGGGAGCAGAAGAGGCGGAGCTTCCAGGGGCGTCGAAGGCCGCCGCGAGAAGAGCACGACGGGGAATGCAGAATACGGCTGCGCGCTCCCGCTTAAGGGGCGGAGCTTAGCAGGGAGCGGAGTTGAGCTGCGCAGCGAGCGTGTTGGCGACTCCAAACGCGGCTGCGCACTTCGAGCTGGCAGGGGGGAAGGGGAGACTCCGAGGGAAGTGGCGCGGGAAGCTTCAAGTGCGGCTGCGCACTCCCACGGTGGGGGCGGAGCGTGGAAAGATACTCGACTGCGGCAGCGTGACCTGGCTGGGGGGTGGCGGGGGACTGTGTGGGGAGGCTGGTGGACAGCGTCCTGAGTCGCCTGCGCCTGCGCAGAAGGGTACTGAAGGCTTCTGTTTGGGCCGTGAGGCCACCGCCTTCTCCCGTCTAACAGTTGGCCCGCTGGCTTGCGCGCTGCAGGTTCTGCTCCCTGTCCTTGAGCCGGGTGCCGCGGTCAGCTGCCGAAGGAAGGCAAGCCAGCCCTAATTTTACCTAGTAACCAAAATACTGATGCCCTTGGCCTATGCTCCAGCGCTGCAATCCGTGATGATTCCTTCTTGAACCTCTTGGGTCCTTGCAGCCCTCGGTGGGGATAGCTGGGACGAGAAGGGGCTAGGATCCCCGATTCAGGTTCGGATACAGTCAGACTGCGTTGTGCCTGCTGCCTCGGCTGCTTCCATGCACAAAGAGGTTTTCCCTCTCCAGGGTAGTTTGTTTACAAGTTTTTTTGGTTTTTCCGAGACAGGGTTTCTCTGTGTAGCTCTGGCTGTCCTGGAACTCACTCTGTAGACCAGGCTGGCCTCGAACTCAGAAATCCGCCTGCCTCTGCCTCCCGAGTGCTGGGATTAAAGGCCTGCGCCACAAGGCCCGGCTGTTTACAAGTTTTTTACCACCACCCTCTACTGAGGCTGGAGCCTCATGAGCCTCAAGCAGTTCTTTGTGTGTTTGTGTGCACTCACACACGTCCTCATCTGTGTGAGTGTGCCTTATGCATACAGGTGCCTGGAAAGTCAGAAGAAAGGTGAAATTACAGGATTCCTGATGTGGGTGCTGGGCTGGACCCTGTAAGAGTAACAGGTTGGCTTAACTTCTGAGTCATCTGTCTGACTCCCGAGCCTCATTGTCGTCGTTAGTGATTGCATTGGCAGAAATGTTTGTCTCTAATTCAGATTGTCATGCCTGTACAAGGTTCATTACCAGGACAGATTTGGGCAGGGGATAGAACTTGAGCTCAAGGCCGTCAGGAATCATTTCCTGGCAAACTCAAACGAGGGTCTCTACTCGGTTGTTAAAGGAGTTTGCCACCAAATATAACCTGAGCCCATTCCTGGGACACATGTAAGAGAAATAGCTTCCACCTGCAGCTAGCTGTAGCATGTGTGTGTGTCCACAGGGGGCCAGCCTGTCTCTGTAGCTTGGGTCTACTTGGGTCTACGTAAGCAGACCCTATCTCAAGCTAACAATTCAAATAAAACGATATAACACCCACATTCAAGCGTGGCCCACCTGGGTCAGCCATTCACACTGATGGCAGCAAAAAGCCCTAAGCTATTTTGTTTCCTGCAACTTAGTTCAGATGCTGGGAAGAAAAGGCAAATTACAAAGCTCTCATTAAGGTGTGAGTTCTGTGCTCAAATCCAGACCGGTGCCCTGTCTTGAGACTGCCTCCAGGAGTCCTGTTAAAAATAGGGAAGAGGGGGGTGAGGGGGGTGCGGTATAGGGAACTTTCGGGATAGCATTTGAAATGTAAATAGAGAAAATAACAATTAAAAAAATAGGGAAACTGAGGAAGCTCAGGGGATAAGAAGATGCACTTGACCCTGGGTTACTTCTTCCTGGAGTCCTTACCAGTCAGGAGGCTAAACCTTTAGAACTGGGGTATGTGGCCCCTGCACTGTACACACTCTGCAAGAAGTTCTGTGAGTCAGCCAGTCAGTGGTGGCACATGCCTTTAATCCCAGCACTTGGGAGGCAGAGGCAGGCAGATTTCTGAGTTCAAGGCCAGCCTGGTCTACAGAGTGAGTTCCAGGACAAAGTGCAGCCAGAGCTACACAGAGAAACCCTGTCTCGAAAAACAAAAAACAAAACAAAGAAGTTCTGTGAGTCTGACAGCCCAGTATGTCTTCCAACTTGCAAATGGCCACCTGGAGTCTACAGGGTTACTCAGAGGGAGCTGCCTTTTACCACACTTTTATCTCGAAAGGGCAGCCAGTAGGAACAGGAAGGGGATGTCCACCCTGTAGGCACCAGGCAGGGCCTGGGAGCTGCTCACTCAACCCTGCCCTGCCGTGCCCTGGCAAGCTGCCAACCTGCTGTCAAGTCTCTCCCTTCAGCAGCCTGTTTACAAGCTAGGCTCCCAGCGGTGTGGGACTCTCAGAGGCCTCCCAGCATGGGGGTTGGGAGCTGGGGTGACAGGAAGACCTGACTTCCCCTACTGGCTCTGCCTCTGCCCCAGGAGGATGTCGCTGGTTCTTTGGCAAGGGATGCCTGCAGGAAGCCGTGTGATAGCCTCTGTTTCCTCTGTCTTTACAGATTAGGTTTGGCTGGCCAGGTGAGGGGTTGGTCCAGCCCGAGTGAAGGATAGATTATGGCCAGGACAGTCAGGTCCTAAGCTTACCCCCAACCCCGGGTTCCCAGGGGACGTGGCCAACCTTGGAAAGGGCTTAGGACTGTCCAAGGTGTTAGGCCCAACTGGGACCGCCAGAGCTGTAGTTCAAGCAGACTCTTAGGAGATCTTACAGAGGGAAGAAAAACAGGAAGTGAGGTGGGGCCCCAGGCCGAAGCCTCAGCTTCCTGCATCACTTGGTCCAATTCCTAACAGGCTGGCTCCTTCGGTCTCTTCCCTTCGTTGCCAGCGGGTTAGGAATAGAACCCAGGCCTTTCCACCTGCTAGGACGGAACTCGTTGTTGAGCCACGCCCCAAAGCCCTTCACTGGAGGATTTTATGAAGTGGCTCCTCCCTGACCACGCCCCCAGCGCCTCACTGGGGGGATTCTAGACGGGGGCTCCGCCTCTGACCACGCCCCCAGCACCTTTTGTTTTGTTTTGAGACAGGGACTTTGCTTAGCTCTGTCGAGTGGGATGGCCCCAGCCACCGCTGTTCTGAGGTGACAGGAGTGGCCATCACATTCTCCCAGCCTCGGTTATCTGGCTGTGTTGCCTGCTTTCTGTCCCCATCGCCCCTCCCCTTGCTTTCAGCATCCTGTCCACAAGTACGAGCTAGAGCCGTGCCTTTGGTAGCTTTGTGGAGCAGGTGCTAAGACTGCCACAAAACCCCACATACCCTTGGGGGAGGGGTCAAGCTGTCACACTAGGCTCAGGGGACCCCGTACAGACCCATGGACACCAAGGAGGTTGGGGAAGAGCCCACAACCTAGCACTCAGAATAACCACCTAGGGCTGAGGTAGTAGAATTTGGTAAATGTATTCTGAGCCTCCAGGCAGAGCACTCATCCAGCACTGTACCTCTAACGAGTGGGCCCCAGGGGGGTGACAGGCATGCAAGCAAGCCAAACTTGCCACTTCACTGTCCCAGTCACTGGGCAGAGTAAGGTCAGAACCTGGGCCTGTCAGTGTCCTATGCTGGGGGTTGGGAGAAGCCTGGGAGCAGTGGGCGTGGCCAGGGAGTTATGGTCTGACCAGGCTGTGAACATCCTGGCAGCCTTAGGGCCTTGTCCTCCTGACCAGATCACACCACACAAGACCCACCTCCTTTGGAGTCCAGCTCTGCGCTCACTGTCCCTAAGGGGGTGACAGGGCTGTACAGTGCGGCTGGGAAGGACTGGCTCAGCAGTTGGTTCAAAGCCAGCACCTTGTCCTAGTGACTGGTGAGCCAGTCACTGGTCAGTCCCGTGTCCTCCTCCCTGCATCCTCTGACCGAGTCCTGAGGATACCGGTGGCTTCAGGAGGCCACCTGGTCCTTGCTGGCAGGGACCTAGAACACATTAGAACCTGGAGTTTGCATGGGGACTAATTTTTGCAGTGAGGCATTGAGAGGGGTGTGCCACCTCACCTCCTGAGGCCTGAGCCAAGAAACTTGAGCTGGGGACCGTCATGGATCATTGGGAGCCCAGTGTCACTGTGGGTTCCTCCTCAAAGGGAGACAGAGGCTCACAGCAGAGTCAGGGAGATTAAAGGGGAAGAGGGAGGAAAGGAGGCCGCAGGTCTCTCCACACAAGGACAAGCGCCAGAGCCAGCCGCAGGGAAAGCCCAGCCCAGCCATGCTGGCCTTATTTTTTAACACTTGTCAGAATTGTGACCTCTAGTCATAAGATGACCGATTTTGGCTTCTAAACTGGCAGTCACTTGTTGCAGTTGGCCTGGCCACACTGAGCACAGGCCATAGAGGAAGAATCTGAGATAGCTGGCAGGAGGAGGATCCATGCTTGATGTCCCTGCCCCCGGACTGTAACAGGCCCCCCCAGAAGGCACAATAGACACGTGCCCTGCCATGCTGATCCACAACCCAATCTGCAGTCCTGATACCAAGAAGGCAGCAGTTGCCAGGCAACACATTTGCTCGGGCCATTCCAGACCTCTTGTTCTGTGCTGGATGTGGGGCCCAGCTGCTGGGCCAATAGGACTTTAGGGGCTTGGAGAGGGCCCAGAGCCAACTCTAGCCAGTAAGTTGTTATTATTGAGCATCCTTAGCCACTCTTTTTCTTTCTCTCTCTCTTTTTTTTTTAAAAGATTTATTTATTTATTATATGTAAGTACACTGTAGCTGACTTCAGACACTACAGAAGAGGGCATCAGATCTTCTTAGGGATGGTTATGAGCCACCATGTGGTTGCTGGGATTTGAACTCTGGACCTTTGGAAGAGCAGTCGGGTGTCCTGGAACTCACTCTGTAGACCAGGCTGGCCT
>NC_034598.1:45218282-45259828 GCF_900095145.1 Mus pahari
CTGGCTGTCCTGGAACTCACTTTGTAGACCAGGTTGGCCTCGAACTCAGAAATCCACCTGCCTCTGCCTCCTGAGTGCTGGGATAAAAGTCGTGCGCCACCATGCCCGGCTATGGGTGCAGAAGATTAAAGCAGGAGATTTAGCCATGCCAGGATTGAACCTCAACTTCATTTCCCCAAAGTAAGTTTTGTATTTATTTTTATTGTTTTGGTTTTTTAAAGAAAGGCTGTGTGTGTGTGTGTGTGTGTGTGTGTGTGTGTGTGTGTGTGTGTATTTCACCCTTCCTGTCTTGGAACTCACCCTCTAGACCAGGCTGGACTTGAACTTACAAAGATCCACTTGCCTCAGCCTCCTGAGTGCTGAGATTAAAGGGGTGCACCAACATACCCATCTATTAGTTAATTTTAAATTTTTTATCTTTATTTGTAAGCACGTGTGTCTGACCACATGAGTGCAGGTGCCCAGAAACGGTGTAAGTTAGAAGAGGATGTTAGGTCCCCAGGAGCTGGAGTCAGAGGACGGTGTGAACTGCTCAGTGTAGGTGCTGGGAACCAAATCCCGGACCTTTGCAGGAGCAGCTAGCTAGTGCTCTTAACCACTGCACACACACCCCCCCCACACACAAACAAACAAAGGCTCAGCGGTCAAGAGCACTGACTGCTCTTCCAGAGGTCCTGAGTTCAAATCCCAGCAACTATCATGGTGACTCAAAACCATCTGTAATGGGATCTGATGCCCTCTTCTGGTGTGTCTGAAGACAGCTACATTGTACTCATATAAATAAATAAATAAATCTAAAAAAATAATCTTAAAAAAATTGTTTTAAGCCTTTAGTCCCAGTACTCAGGAGGCAAAGGCATGTGGGTCTCTGAGTTTGAGGCCAGCCTGGTCTACAGAATAAGATCCCGTTTCAAAAAAAAAACAAAAACAAAAACAAAAACAAAAAAACAAACAAACAAAACTAAAAACAACAACAAAAAGAACGAAATCAAAAAACATTTGTATTAGAGTTTTGCTGCATGTATGTTTGTGCACCACTTGAGTGTCTGGTGAGTGGAGGCCTTTTGAGAGTGTTGGTGCCCTAGAACCAGATTTACAGGCAGTTGTGAGCCACCATGTGAGAGAGCAGCCAGTGATCCTAACTATTGAGCCAGCTCCAGAGCTCCAGACTTCATTCCTGAAATCTATTATTTTGTAATTTTAACTTAGAGAAATGGCTCATGATTAAAAGCACTGGATGTTCTTGCAGAGGACCTGGGTGTAACTCCCAGTGTAACAGGCCTCAGACCTTAGCACAACTGACTCCATGATGGAAGTACTTACTGCTCAGGTCAAAACTAAAGCACAGGCCCAACCCGTCAAGGTCTATAGTTAGGGGAAACCTCTAAAGTACTAACTTGTTTTTTAGCTCCCGTAGTTCCGTGTCTGGCTAACTGTTCTTGCTAACTGAGGTATATCACCTCAGGATGTGGTTTTGTGCTTACAAACTCACCCTGAGAAAGGCTCCAGGCTATACTGGGCTCTACACACAGAGAGACTATAGAGTAGTCCCTGGCCCATAAAAACTCTTCTCTGGTGGATCCCCCACAACACCAGAAGCTCAGGGCAGCTCACAGCCTCCTGTACTGTCAGCTCCAGCGGATTCGATGGCCTCTCCTGCCTTCGGTGCACATGGGACACACACATGTTATACAGACACACATGCAGGCATATAAATCATATATAATATTTTTAAATGTTAATGAGAAGAAACTGCATACTGGTTTCACAGGGCCTGAATTTGGTTCCCAGTCCTTGCACTGGAGAATCAAAGCCACCCACAGGTCTGGCTTTAAGGGCTCACTGCTGCCTCTGCTTGCATAAAATTTAAAAATAAAACATTTTTTTAAAATTTTGTTTTCCCTGGGCAGTGGTGGCGCATGCCTTTAATCCCAGCACTCAGGAGGCAGAGGCAGGTGGATTTCTGAGTTCGAGGCCAGCCTGGTCTACAGAGTGAGTTCCAGGACAGCCAGGGCTATACAGAGAAACCCTGTCTTGAACACAATCGAGAGGGAACATGAGCTGGACACAGGACACATGGCTCACGGGAGGTCCCTGGAGTCGGCAGAGCCCTCAAGACAGAAGTGGGTGGGTGTCAGGGAAGGGTGGGATCAGCGTCAGATGGGCAGAGCTGGAGTCAGATGGTGGAGACAGCTGCACACTTCTTCCATCCTTCATCTGGTCATCCCAAGAGTGAGCAGTGAGTGACACAGGATGGTGGGTGGCACTGATCTGTCTTGTTAGATGCCCCAGGGGCCCAAGTCCTTGATACTGGCTGGCATCTTGCTGTGTCTAGGCAACAGGACAAACCAACACCATTCACAGTCCTTAGCCTCATCCAGGATAACTGTGGTGTGGCTAGCCTCAGACATGGGCTATGGGCCAGGAGATGCAGAGGGCTGAGCACAGCGGATCTCTCTGATGACCTGGGTCAGATGCCTGAGTTGTGACTGGGCCACAGACCTGTCACATACTGAGACCAAGACCACAGCAGGCATCGGTGCCTGACCACATAGCCAGGTTCCCAGCAACCCAAAGGACACTGTGTAGGGGCTGGGCAGAGGGGACATGGAGGTGACAGGGTCTGCTTGATTCTGTGTCCTCAGGTAACTGGATGCTGGAGAAGGCTGTGCGTTGGTGTTCCAGTGGCCTTACCTTCTCTGGAGACATGTTGAGGACAGTGTCCCTGTAAGTATCCCAGTGTGAACAAAGCAGTGGTCACAGAAACATCTAGTAACATGGGCCATGCACCCCGGGTAGCCTTTGGGCCATTAGAAGGGCCACCTAAAGCTCCCACACTAGACACACAGTGTGTGCCAAGGCCAGATCCTGCCAGTCAAGGCCAGGCCAGGTGCCCTTGCCACAAGCCTGGGTGTCATTCCAGAAAAGACATTGAGGGACACTGAATTCAGGCTGCTCAGTGACAAGACCAGACAGAAAAGGCCACACAGTGGACAGGAAATGGCCAGAAGAGGCAAATCCAGACTCAGGGTACCATATCCACTGGGGAGGTAAGGGGATAGGGTGCTCATATCCCCTTGCCCACAGTGGCGCCTGTGCCTTCTGGCACGGGTCACTGTAACCTCATTGATTGAACATAGGCTGATCTTCTGATGTAGTCCTACAAAACCTCGGATTGGGGAAAGACAGTGCCTTTCAATAGTATTACTTCGTTGAAGTAGATCATCCGACCATGTGATGGGCACAGGCCATCTCCATCCCAAACCTGGGACACTCATGTCTCTTGTACATTTCTCCTTAACCTGTCTGACACTAAAAGAAGTGCTCTGCCCTCTGGCTCTAGCTACTCATCTCAAGGCCAGAGAAGCCAGGCAGGGAGGAAGCTGGGGACCAGCCCAGTGGCTTCGCCAGCACTCAGTGGCACTTTGCTTCCTTTGCCCACATCGCCCTCTATGAATGAGAAGTGGCATTGCAAGGGACACCTCTGAGCTGCCTCAGCCCACACAGGTAAGAGGAGACAAGCTGCAGAGGTGCCTTCAACAGCTGCTCCGGCAGGGTACACAAGGCAAACTTGTCACTTTACAATTTGGGAGGCAGAAGCAGGAGGATCGGATTGGCATGAACTGGAAGTCAGTGAGGTTTGTTTCAAACCACCTGGAAAGGCTACCAGATTTCTCTAAACAAAGTTGCTCTAACATTGGGATCTACAACCATAAAACAAACATGGAGATTCAGACGGCTGTCAAAACTGTATGCTTTTCACTTAAAACAGAGGGGCTGAAGGACTGGTGTGAACGCCCAACCTAAAATCCCCCCTGTGAGGGGTTGGGAGCATAGCTCAGAAGTGGAGCCCCGCCTATAATCTCCCAGTGAGGGGCCTGGGGGGCGTGGTCAGGAGTAAAAGGCAGAGAGGTGTCCTCTGACCTTCACCTGCACAGTGGCAACACAACATACATAATGCACATTCATGCAACAACAGGAAAACCCCATCTCAAAAGGAAAGTTGTCAGCTATACATCGAGTCTGCTCTCTATGTCATTTCAAGTTATCTTGTAGTACCTGGGCCCTTCGTGGTCGAACAGGCTGTTATCAAAGTTTGTCACCAGGCCATCGTTCAGGGAGGGAGTTGGGCAGAAACAACAAGGAGCAGCCCGCAGTATGGAGAGGACCACTTTATTCTTAGGTTGGCACGGAGGTGGGAGTGAGTGAGGCAGGTGGACCCCACCCTGGGCTGCTGGGATTTGGACTTGGCCAAGTCTTACAGGTGAGGGATACATTCAGTCAAGCCTTGAGGGCTGGTCCCCGACTCTTCCAGAGCTGGGTGTTGGGCGCAGTGACTGGGAAGGACGCGGGGTGTCTCTCAGCCCTGGGCTCAGGCATCCATGCTTTGTTAACTGTACACATTTAGTTAGTAACCAGAATTCCTCAGGGTCTTCACAGTGCAGGGGCCTCAGGCCATGAGGCTCAAAAGCTGGGGCTGGGGACAGTCACATTCTGCTACACCCTCCATGGCATGGCAGACAGGGGCTTGCTGGAGTTTGGTCCTGTGGCCCACAGGGGCCACACAACACACGAAGTTTTGCTACACACTAGGCTGCCACTGAAGAAAGAGAGGTTCCTGTCACCACCTTCCAGGAACTGCAGATCCCAGGGTGGGAGCCACAAGTTAATTCATTACTGGATCCCAGGTTGGACCGGACTCTGTTCCCAGGAGTGTGGCAACTAGAAACCGGTTAACAGCAATCTCAAAATCTCCAGATTTGCTGGCTGAAGCTTGGGAGGCAGAGGCAGGTGGATCTGTGAGTTCGAGGCCAGCCTGGTCTACAGAATAAGTTGCAGGACAGCCAGGGCTACACAGTAAGAGCCTGTTTCAAAACAAAAACAAAGACAAACAAAACCAAAAATATTTCTGAATGGACTGGGCTTGGTGTCTTACATCTTTAACAAAGCACTTGGGATGCAGAGGCAGGAGGATTTCTGGGAGTTCCAGGCCAGTTTCAAAACCAAACCAACAATGTAAAAAAAGAAAGGAAATGGAACCAGCTGTCCTCACAACAGAGCCGGTCTGTGTGGGCATTTGTGTGGCTGCCACTGGGGTTAACCATGGCCGCCTGATGCTCCCTGTCCCCTGTGCACCCTGTCTGGCTCTCCCAGGCTCCTCCATTGATGTGGGGGTCACACGTGTGCACTCGCGCTCATGTGGCAAACACCTCCCCACTGTGCAGACCCTTACCGGTTTTGTTTCTTTAAGACAGGGTCTCTCTGTGTAGCCCTGGCTGCCCTGGACTTGCTCTGTAGACCAGGCTGGCCTCAAACTGACAGATCAGCCTGCCTCTGCCTCCCGACTAGGATTAAAGGCCTGTGTCACCCTGCCTGGCTCCTTTACATTTTTTAAAAAAGACAATCTTGAAAAAGCCAGAGCCGGACGTGGTGGCACACGCCTTTAATCCCAGCACTCAGGAGGCAGAGGCAGGCAGATTTCTTGAGTTTGAGGCCAGCCTGCTCTACAGAGTGAGTTCCAGGACAGCCAGGGCTACACAGAGAAACCCTGTCTTGAAAAACAAAACAAGGAGGCAGAGGCAGGCGGATTTCTGAGTTCGAGGCTAGCCTGGTCTACAGAGTGAGTTCCAGGACAGCCAGGGCTATACAGAGAAACCCCGTCTCAAAAAACAAACCAAAAACAAAAACAAAAAGACAATCTTGTTATGAGACCCTGGCTGGCCTGACCCTTACTGTGGAGGTCAGGGTGGCCTCAAGTTTATAGCAATCCCCCTTGCAGCTGCCTGCAGAGTCCTGGGACACAGGCATGCAGTGCACCCTTCCTGACCTACAGAGACTCCCAGAATACCCAATACTGGGAGTCCTGCCCTGGGGTGCTTGGGGGGGGGGCGTGGCATGGCACATCAGTACATCTTTGGAGGTATGCTGGCTGCCTATGTGGTCACCCACACACAATGTGGCTGTAAACAGAAGAGACCTGGTGGCACCTTCCCTTCCAGGTTGGCAAGTAAGGGACAAAGCTGTCAAGGCAGAGTCATGGAGAAGGGACAAGGGGTGGTTGGCAGTGGCTCCAGATCCTGCCTCCTGACGGAGGCCGTGGCAAGCACAGTGTAACCCCAGTGGCGAAATCACAGTGTCCAGAATTCAGGTTCAGCCCCTGGATGCCTGCAAGGGCACAGGCTAGAGCCAGGGCCCGCAGTCACCACGAGAGGGGGCGGAAGCTGTGGTCTTGCTGCTCCTCAGACAGCGGCGTGATCGAGCGTGCCATGCTCCTGAGACACGGGCTGCACACAGCTGCCTCCCCAAGTCTCAGCGGATGGGAGGGGCCCTCAGTGACACATCCGTGATGTCATCTCCTTCTGTAGAGACCAGGCAGGTATCAGAAAACAGGAAGCAGGTGGCAGAGACCTCAAACAACCCAAGATGTCAGACGCTCAGCAGTGGGCATGGGTGGGCGGGGCAGCTCCCTGTGCTGGTCAGAGCCTGTGTCACTGATCTGGGGTGATGTGCTGTGAGTAAGTCCACCTGATGCCTGGACCTGAGCTATGGAGCAGCACTACTTGATAGAAAGGTCAGCAGTGGGAAGTGGACAAGCCAGGAGCCGTGGTCACATCTATCACGTTATTGCTCGGGACGTAGGGGCAGGAGGATCCCGAGTTCAAGGCCAGCCTTGGCTTTATGAGATTCTGTCTTAAAACAACCACAAAAGCAGGCTGTGGGACCGAGTAGATGGCTCAGGGAATAAAGATGCTTGCAGCCAAACCTGACTACCTGGGTTTGAGCTCCCGGTTCCATAGAATGGAAAGAGAGAACTGACTCTTGCAAGTTGTCCTGTGACCTTCAGGTGCAAGCCACATCAGCCATGTTCACACACAGAAATACACAACACAGAAAAACAAAAATGTAATACAATTAAAAATTAGAAAGAAGAAGCATGAGGCTGGAGAGTCAGCTCAGCCTCTGTGCACGGCTGTTCTGAAACAGGACAGGGTTCCACTGCCAAAACCCAGCACAGAGGCTGACAAGAGTCTGAAGCTCCAGTTTCTGGGGATCTCACTCCCCCTTCTGGCCGCAATGGCACTGTATACACGTGCACAGATGGACATGCAGGGAACATCTTACATAGAAAACAAAAGTAGGGGCTGGAGAGATGACTCAGCAGTTAAGAGCACTGACTGCTCTTCTAGAGGTCCTGAGTTCAATTCCCAGCAACCACATGGTGGCTCACAACCATCTGTAATGAGATCTGATGCCCTCTTCTGGTATGTTGAAGATAGCTACAGTGTCAGCGTACTCAAGTACATAGAAATAAATAAATCTTAAAAAAAAAACCAACAAAAAACCAAAAAGGTAAAGAAGTCAAGCCGGGACCAATAATCCTAACCCGGGAAGGCGGAGGCAGGTGGGTCCCAGGGCTCCAGGACAGCCAGGGCGGCAGGTGAGGGCAGGTGAAAGATAAGGCTGGGGCCGGTGATCGGGCAGCGGGAAAAGAAGGTGGGCTGGGAGTTTTAGAGATGGGTATAGAGTCAGAGAGGAAGGAGATGAGATGACGAACCTATAGGAGAGGAAGACTAACTGGATCCATGTGGCTTGAAATAGCCACAGGTAGGTATGGATACCACAAAAGAGCAACAGAGTAATTAATGTAGGGCAATTTGTCCAATCGAGGTAGGCAGCTTGCATCAATATTAAGTGAGTTTTGAGTTCTTTGTGTGGGCATTTTTGGGATTAAGAATTTACTGTTATAAATCTGACTGATAATTTAGATAGGGGGTCAGGGTTTAGAGCAAGTTTGTAGCAGACAAGCCGCAGGGGATGGATGAGTGGGAATAATAATTAATAATTACACACTACAAATAAGTCTTTAAAAAAGAAAGAAAAGAGAAAAAAAAAAAAAAAAAAAAAAAAAAAAGGAAAGACAAAACATTTTAAAGCAGACTGTGACCAGGCATGATCACAGACCTATGATCCAGGCGCTTGGGAGGCTGAGGCAGGAGGATCACCTCAGGTTCCCTGCTAGTGTGGACTATGTGGTGAATCATAGGCCAGTCTAGGTTATAGAATGGAAAAGGATAAAATCAGAAAAAAAATCAATCAATCAATCAATAAGTCACCCTTTGTTCTCCAGGAGGTGGAGCACAGGCTGCCTGTCCCGGGCACTGCTGTCTGGCCAGTGCCCCCACCATGGCCTGTGCTACCCACTGTGAGCCACATGGGATGGGATGGCTAACACGGCACCCTCTCTGCTGTGGTGAACCAGAGCATCTAGGACTTCTGTGTTCTGGGGGGGCAGGCATGCGGGACAGGCTATGCCCACCATTAGTATATGAGCCTTACTAGCATGGGGAACAGAGGTCCTAGGGGTAACCAGGCCCTGCGCCTTCTCAACTAGCGCCATCATACTGCCTCCTCACCTGTGTGACCCAGTGCTAAGGACTCCCTCTGGCTGCTGGCCCAGAACACAGTGCAGCAGAGTAGTGGTGGCCTGGACCCCACCCAGTAGGCCATGTGCCCGCCCCTGCTCACCAGGGGCTCCAGCTCTTTGGGGTCGATGAGGCTGAACTCGGTGACAAAGTAATAGAAGTGCTTGTAGCAGGTGTTGACATGCGCCTCGGAGCCCATCTGGGCGATGCGGTCGAAATGGTGGATGTACACATGCACGAACACGCGGAACAGCCTTGACAGGATCTTGCGCACTGCCTGCAGGAAGGTCTTGGGGAATGGTGTGCCTGGAGGTGGGCAGGGGGACCAGAAGGAGACCCGTCAGGGCCTGGCAGCCTAGCCTGAGATGTGCTCCACCTGAGCCACAGAGGTGAGAACAGATGAGGCTCAGAGAGCTCAAGGCACAGGCTCGAGGTCACACGGCCTGTGTCTAAGAACCAGTTTCCTGCCAATCCAAAGATCAGTTTCCATGGAGCGTGGCTGGTGTTTGCCTATGGCGCCTTCCTCCCTGTGATGAGGGCCCCAACCCATTCTGAGCTCCCTGCTCTGCCTTTTCCAAAGCCCTGGGGACGTCTCCTAGGCCTGGCAGCTGCCACCCTGTTACTGCCCACTCCTGGGGTTCTATATAGTCCCGAGGACACCAACAAGCGAAACTGTGACTTTATATGTGTTCCACAGCCAATGCAGCCAGTGTCACTGGATGTCCCCAGGGCCAGAGCGAGAGAAAGGAGGTGGGCAGGCCAGTGGTTCTTAACCTGTGGCTCTCGACCTTTTGGAGACCACATATCAAATATCACACATATATCATGATTCATAACAGCAGAAAATAACAGCTATGAAGTAGCCACAAAGAACTCTATGGTTGAATCCAGCACAACATGAGGAACTACCTGTATTAGTTAGTACTTAACTGCCTTAGGAAGGCTGAGAACCACTGAACTAGATAGATTGCTGTACTCTGGGCCCCAAAGTCCAAAGCATGTCTTCTCCAGTGGAGAAGGGAGTCTATAGGTGGACTCAAGGTGAGACCTTCAAATGGGGTCATCTGAGATTATCCAGGGGTCAGTGTCACCACAGGGTGTTGGGAGGGAGGTAGGAGGGTGTCAGGCAGGAGGCTGGGGACACTGTGCTGCTAGCTCTAAGGACAGAGCCTAGCATGATGTGTGCTACACATACACATAAAATAACAGGTATACACACACACTCATACATACACACACACATATACACACACACACACTCACACATCGCATGCATACCCCACACATCACACGCACACACCCCCACACACACCCCACACATCACACGCACACATCCCCACACACACCCCACACATCACACGCACGCACACACACACACACACACACACTCACACACACACACACACCAAGAAGCCAGGCAGAGCCCATTTGGCCCCTTCTGCTCAGTGTGTGCTCAGCAGACAAGGGGTCCCGGTGTGAGTCGGCAAGGGTATAGGCCTGACTCACCAACATTAGTGGGGAAGATGTCCTCGTTGTTGATCTGCACCTCTATCCAGTCCATAAGCAGGTCCATGTAGCGGGGTGCTGACAGCGCTGTGGGCTTCCGGAAGCGTTGCTCGTCCTGCCAGCGGTACTCGTACTTGGGGCCCCCGGACATGACTGGGCACGACTGTTCGGTGCAGCCATCGCTGATGGTGCCATAGATGAGGTTGACTCGATTGAAGAAGTCCACCACGTGCACGGCCACCCAGTCGTTGAGATCCTCGCCCGGTGGCAGCTGCACAGCCAGCCGCAGGTCCAGGCCCGCGTTGAGAGACGCCTGCGCACGCTTGTGTAGTTCGAAGCGTTGTGTGCCAGGCTCGAACTTGCGTTTGGGCCTGAATGTCTTGTCCTTGTTGAACACTTGTTTAAGGAATGGGTTTGACATCTTAGTGGCACCTGATTCTCAGAACAGGAAGCAGAGAGTGTGGCAAGATGGTGGCCTGTGCTGCAGGTCCCCAGAGGCCTGAAACCAGAAAGGACAGCATTAGTATTGGGCTCATGCACAGACTATCATCTCAGCAATCAGTATGCCGAGGCAGGAGGATCACAATCTTACACCAGTCTGGGCCACACAGGAACAACTGGGAGGCTAGTCATAACACACACTTATAATCCCAGTACCCAGGAAGCTGAGGCAGGAGGATTGCCCCAAGTTGTAGATGAGCCTGGGCTGCAGGGTAAGGATGTGGGACCTGTGTCAGCATAGGGACTTTTCTGAGCTGTTCTAGAAACAAACATCATGCAGGCAGACGTCTGGCAGGAAGCACATGGAGGTGACAAAAACAGGCGGTGTTGTCTGCAGCAATCAATGCTCAGGTCCCCAGCCCCTCGGGCATGACCCGTGTGAGCAGAGGTTCAGAGGTTGGGTACAGACTGGAGGAAGAGCCGACATGAGGTCACTGAGGTCACTGGGATTAGCTGAGCAGCCCTCCATTCAATGATCAAGTCTTTTCTTCCAAGCTGGGGACAGAACCTAGACTTCAGCCAGGTCAGTGTGCCAGGGAGGCCTCACTGCACCAAGCTCCCTGAGATGGGCAAGGCCATCCGGGAAAGGCAAGTTGGACCTTGTTTAGCCCTGAGATTAAACAAGTTGCCAGGGAAGACAGCTCAGATAGAAGGGGAAGCTGGGATGGGGAGTGGCATGTGGTGTGGGCCAGCCCCTCCCACAGAGGCAGCCTCACCTCACTCACAATGATAACTTGTGTGTCTTTTATACAGATAGGGCTGGCCATCAAGTCACTATGCAGCAGGGATGACCTGGAGCTCCCCCACCCTCTTGCCTCCACATTGTGAGCTGAGCTGCCACCCGTGTTTAACCCTCACAACACTCCCATCAATCCTCAGTACTTCCGCTTTTTTTCTTATATAGTTGTGGCCACCATGTTGTGCCTGCAGGGCCCCTCAAGGAGAGTGGACAGAACTGAAGTCACACCTCCACCCAGAGCTATGATGGCCCTGACTACAGAGCCCAGCTTTAGCCCGGGGTCCACAGATGGACAAGAGAGAGACATAGCCTGGTACCCACATGCTGGCTATAACTGAGACTTGCACAAGAGGAAGAAGAATCTGACATAGCTAAGTATGGTGCGAGCAGACAAAACTATGGAAATTTGTGACAGGAAATGTTGAGATGTGAGGGCTGGGGAAGGACATCGTAGTTCATAGGGTGACAGGATGTTCTAGAACTAGAGGTGGTGACTGAACAACTTAGCCGGAACTTAACACTCTGCTATGTGCCTTAGACCTGCGAGGGAGCCGCAGGGCACACAGTCATGAGAACCTCAAGAGAACGAGCGCTTGGTCTGCTCCCTCACTCGCACGCTGGAGACAGGGACAAGAAGCAGGGGTTGCTTCCCTGGGGCTGATGCTGGGTCAGCTCCAACATTCCAAGTCTGACTTTAGAGGCAACACCACTATGGAGAAGTTTCTAGGAAATAAGCCTGTTTCTATAAAGCAAGTGTGGCTCAGGTCCAGGTCCAGGGAGAGCTGGGATTCGAGGCCATTGAGCGCTATATACCTATTTCCAGACCAGCTCTGGCTACATGAGACCCTGTCACAAAAACAAAACAAGAACTTCCCATGTGGCACAGCCTGTGATCACAGCACCCTGGGGCAGAGGCAGGTGGATTTCTGTAATTTCAAAGCCAGCCTGGTCTACTGAGTGAGACCATGTCAAAATCAATAAAAACAAACGAGGTTGACAACTATCTGACAGAGAGCCTGTGGGGGTCACCGTGGACACTAGTCAAGGTAGGGTACCCAGAGGCAGGAGCCCACGGGCACAGAGTCTGTGGTCACCAGATGGCCCAACTTCCCCATAGCATGTCCACCGCACCCCACCGCCATCGCACACCTGACCACTACCTCACAGCCTTCCAGATAGTTCTCCTGACCCCAGACTGCTCTCCGGCCACAGTGGCCACTGGGCCACACGATTCATACAGGGTGTGCAGGAAGTATTCTTGGGCTCCCACCCAGTGCACACTGGGTATTGCCCAGTTCTGGACAGCCAACCATCCCCCACCATGACCTGGGGTCCCCTGGAGAGGTGGCACGGCAGCAATCCCCTGCCCCAAGGCCAGGGTGCAAGACTGATGGTTGGCTAGTTTGGCACACATACAGCCTGTGGGAGGAGCTGAGGCTGGACTATAACACACACTGTACAGGCTGAGGTGTCAGATGCCTCACGGAGCCTACTGACACATGCCTCCAGGGCTTGCCTGGCTTCTGTGACTTCCTGTTTCAACCCCAGGCCTCTGACCCATAGACAGGCAGACCAGCCTGGGGCCTCCCTGAGAGGCAATTACTTAATACAAGCCACCAGTTTTTTCCTTTCCCATCTTTCTGAGGCACAGCCTCGAATAGCCCAGGTTGGCCCTTACCCCTGGTCATCTTGCCTCCCCGGTCCCACATGCAGAGCCTTGGTGCCCCTGGTCATCCAGGGCTGGGCAGCACAGCAGTCAGGGCAGAGCAGTGCCCACAGACCTTCACTATGCCTGCTCTGATCTGCAAGTCATCCTGCAGGCACGGCGCGCACACTCCACCATCTCTGAACAAGCCTCAGTTGACGAGAG
Organism: Mus pahari; assembly: GCF_900095145.1. Lineage (NCBI taxonomy): Eukaryota > Metazoa > Chordata > Mammalia > Rodentia > Muridae > Mus > Mus pahari. The sequence continues at coordinate 45,231,322 of NC_034598.1, forward strand.
CAGTGGCTGCTGCGGCGGCAGGCCTTCTCCTACCACGGGCTGTCCATCTGTCTCAGGGCTTTCCTGGGGAAAACTCTGGGGAGTCCCTCCAATGCTGTCACCAAGCTGTGTCAAGCAGGAGCTGGGGCCACCATGAGCAGGTGTGAAGAGTCCTCTGGAACCTCGCAGCTCTGGGGCTGGCCTCAAGGGACTATAGGAAGGAACAACCCTCTCAGCTGGGTCTCACCCCCTCAAAGGGGTGATGCCTCCAGGGACCTAGACCGACAAGGTTCTGGAAGTTTCTTTCACTTGTCTGGTTCTTAGGTCTTATTTGAGACACTGCCTCAGATTTGGCTCTGAGCCTCCATCCTCCTGCCTCAGCCTCCCACTGGCTGGGTTGGACACCCCCATGCCAGGCTGCTGTAGGTCTTTTCCTCCATTTTCCCTGTACTCCCACCAAGACCTGTAGACACGGAAGTGGCAGAAGCATTCTGTAGCCCCCCTCACAGCCCTATGTCCTCTTAGGAAGTGAGAGGGTTTTTGGAGAAGCAAATATTTTCTTTTCTTTCTTGAGATAGTGTTTCTCTGACCTGGAATTCCCTCTGTAGCCCAGGCTGGCCTTGATAGCAGGGATCTGCCTGCCTCTGCCTCTTGAGTGCTAGGATTAAAGGCACGCCCCACTTCTGCCGGTGCAAATATTTTCTACAAACTATGGGGATGGGTGGAGTCCCTATTAAAATCAATTGTCCTTTGTCAGAAACAAATATTCTCCAGCACAGAGACCCAGGCTGGCCGCAGCCTGTCACCCTCCTCCCCTCAAAGCCCCTGGTCACCGTCTGGGCGCCTCCTCTCAGGTCCTCTTAGTTGACTCCCGAACCTGCTCAGAACTGGATGCCAGCACTGCACGGTCCTCTTCTCTGGGCTGTCTCACTGACAGACAAGACATGGCAGACACTTAGAACTTCTGGAAGGCCACCACAGGTAACCTAAGACTGCTCTCCTACCCTGGCACCCATAGGTTCTTCTTCCTCCCCTTCTGAAAACAAAGCAAGAAAACAGAGCTCTAAGAAGTAAGGCTCTGACCCCTCCCAGGCCAGGGTGCAGGGCCCAGGGTCACCCGCTTCCTTCCGGAGGTTTCCACATCTGATCGTTGCCTTGGGGACAAGGCCTGAGCTGGTTCCATGTGCTCACTCTGTGTCAGGGCAGCCCCAAACCTGAACAAAGCTCTGCCTCAAGGCCACCCCCACATGGAAAGGTCACTGGGAGTGGCTTGGGGTCAGTGCCTGAATCTCACACCCAGCACCCAACAAAGACAAAACAAAATTGAAGTGAGGTGTCTGCACACTTCCTGCTGTGCTTCTTGTTGCCGCTGACACTGTTCCTGAGCCCTTATTGGGGTGGGACTGCCTCCTGGGTCCCTCGAGGGACTCCTCTGTGACAATGACCATTTTCTACAGGGCAGTAGGCACAGATCTATTTTGCAGATGAAGAAACTAGGGTCAGTTCTCTTTATGTTTTGGAGACCGAGTCTCAAAGTGTAGCCCAGGCTAGAAGAGGACTTAATAGCTTCCCTAGTGTTTATTTGGAATTGTTTACAAAGTTGTACATTCTGGCTTTCTGATCTAAATACAGAAAGAAGGAAAAAACTATCATCAGATAACCAAAGGAAAGGGGTGGAACCCCGCCTAGAAGCCCACAGTGAGGGGCTGGGGCGTGGTCAGGGGTGGAGCCCTGCTTAGAATCCCCCAGTGAGGGCTGGTGAGATGGCTCAGTGGGTAAGAGCACCCGACTGCTCTTCCAAAGGTCCAGAGTTCAAATTCCAGCAACCACATGGTGGCTCATAACCATCCATAACTAGATCTGATGCCCTCTTCTGGAGTGTCTGAAGACAGCTACAGTGTACTTATATATAATAAATAAATAAATCTAAAATTAAAAAAAAAAAAAAAAGAAGCCCCCAGTGAGGGGCTGGGGCGTGGTCAGGGTGGTGCTTGACTGGCCCTTATTCAAGGGTTCCCTATGACAGACCCACTTGGGAAAGGAAAAGAAGGACCGCTGTAGCATGGTCCTCAGAAAAGGTAAATGTGTCCTCTGTGGGACTCAACTGCACAGAGTCCTCCTGCTCTAACAGGCTTTGCCTTTTCTGGCTAAGACATCTGAAGCAGGGAATTCTGAGAAAGCCAGGCCTATTCCCAACTCTTGGGGCTCGCTGGGAACTTCCCTCCGTGAAAGCACCGAGGAGGGGATTTCCACAGCCCGGCCCGGTCCCAGTGTCTCCATGGGGCACTGGCTGCAGAGACGACCCATAGGGACTTTTCAGAGTATGGGGGTCCCTCAGGGAGTTCAAGGTGAGCTGGGCCACCCCACCTGCTGAGAAGCACCGAGGTCACATGCAGAGGATCTGAACTGCCCCTGCCTCAAGCGCTAGGTTGACAGACTTGCCCCACCACGCCTGGCTTTTGAAGTGAGAGTTTGCAAGCTTCCTGAGAAATGAATAACAGGGTTTCAGCATGGAGGGGGAGGGCTGGAGGGAGGGGCCAGTGAGCCATCTCCATGGGTGACGGCCTACTGTCTGAGACACAGTACCACAGGAAGGAATCCACGTGGGGAAGAAACTAGGCTCTTCCCTCCTTTAACTGCCTCCAGCACAAAATAAACAAACAAAGAGATAAACGCAAACTTCTTTAAGGCTCAAATAAAACCCTCAGCACTGCATCCTGGAAGGAGAGGCGCAGTCACACTCCATGCCTGCGCCTCAGATGCCTCACTGCTGGGAGGCCTGGGGTAGGACTGCAGTCGCCAGGCCCTTCCTCCAGTGAGCCCACAAGGCAGGCAGTGTCCGACCCCAGAGTGAGCCCTAAGGACAGCTGCAGACGCACGCGGTCATGAAGAGGTTGCTCTGTGACCGAGAGCCAGCTCACCTCACACTCACTCAGCCTTGCTACAGACTGAAAACTCTCCCACCATGGTGGCGTTCAGGAAGCTGAGGCAGGAGGATTGTGAGTTCAAGGTAAGCCTGGGTCACAGAATAAGTCCATGGCAGTCACAATAATTCAGCAAGAGGCTCTGCTTCAATTACAGTGAACCTTGTCCTGCCTGGGTATAATGTGTGTAGTGTGCAGGGTGTGTGTGTGTGTTGGGGGGGGGCTGAGCCACGCTGGACCCCAACAAGACAACACTGTCTCTTTAAAAATAACAACTCCACGCAAGACTGCACCGACCCCACTAGAGTCCCAGTGTGCACTGCTGAGGTAACAGGCCACAGCCCTGACTCCACAGCCCTGACTCCCAGTGCCACAGACGGAGAGCCAGCTCCCAGACATCCTGTGCCATCTACACCTGAGCAAGTGCTACACATGCATCACACAGACAAGACCCAATAGTAAATAACTTTAGGTTTCTTTCTCTCTCTCTCTCTCTTTTTTTTTGAGACAGGATCTCTCTGTGTAGCCCTGGCTGTCATAGAACTCACTGTAGACCAGGCTGGCCTGGAGCTCACAGAGCCATTATAACTGGCTCTATCCATTCGTGCAGTTCTAGTTCTTGGGGGGCTGAATCAGGAGAACTTGACACGGTCCCGGGCTACTGAGGGAGTGAAAAGCCAGCTGGGGTGAATACACCACATGATTCTTTCTCAACGTAAGTTAAAAAGAGGAGCTGGAGCTATAGCTCTGTGCATTAGAGCACTTGGCTGCTCTCTCAGAGGTCTGGGGTTCAGAACCCTGCACTCACACGGAAGCTCACAACCACACGTGACACCCTCAGAAGAGACTCCTGTAGGCAAGTGGCACACATACACACACAATAAAAACTACATTTCTCCTAGGTCAGAGGCATACCATCCACACAGTGCCCTGCAGTGTCGTCCTGGTCTCAGGGTGACACAAAGGTGGGGGGTGGGGGTGCTCTGCTCAGTCCTTGTCTTTGGTCCCAGACAGATAAAAGTCAATTCAAACATATGTTTCTATCACTTTCACTCCACCCTAACACTGAAATTAATTCCACTTTGGGGCAGTGCTTATCATACCCCCCCCCATACTGGGGAGGAACCCAGGCCCATACACACCCTAAATTAATGTTCTGCTCCTGAACCCCTCACTGGGGGATTCTAGGCGGGGCTACACTCTGGTTACACCCCCAGCCCTTTTGCTCTTTTTTTTTTTTTTTTTTTTTTTTTTTTTTTATTTTATATATGTGAGTACACTGTAGCTGTCTTTAGACACACCAGAAGAGGGCATCGGATCCCATTACAAACGGTCATGAGCCAACATGTGGTTGCTGGGATTTGAACTCAGGACCCCGGGAAGAGCACTAGCCCCCTTTTGCTCTTTTTTTTTAAACTCTTTTTTTTAATTTTTTATTTTTTTAATGATTTATTTATTATTATATGTAAGTACACTGTAGCTGTTTTCAGACACTCCAGAAGAGGGAGTCAAATCTTGTTAAGGATGGTTGTGAGCCACCATGTGGTTGCTGGGATTTGAACTCTGCACCTTTGGAAGAGCAGTCAGGTGCTNTTACCTGCTGAGCCATCTCACCAGCCCCCTTTTGCTCTTTTTGAGGTGAGATTTCACTAAGTGTCCCAGGCTGCCCTTGAACTTAAATGGCACTGGAATGGATCAAGATGGAGAAACGACAGACATCAAGAAGCCCCAGGGGTGGAACTCTCAGCCTTGTCACCTCTGCTGTTCACTGAGTTCTAAAAACAAGCCTGGGACAGGGGGCGGTTAAAACCTGGTTTCCGGAAGTTCTCAGAGCTGCATTATCTGCTCCCGCCTTTGTCAATGGTTAAGTCCGTGGTCTCTTTCGCATCCTCAGAAGCCCCATCACTTACAGAGCTAGTAACTGCTTCCTCCATGCTGAAGGAAGCACTGGCTGACCTGAGAGTCCTAACTGTCCCCGTGGTGTCCCCTGCCACTCCCACCCTAGTCCCTGAACTCCCAACTCTGCATAATGGTAGCAAATCAGAAACCAAAGTTACAAGGATACACGTGGGCTCTGGAATAATAATTGCCCTGCCTTAACACTACGCCATCCTCTACTTGACTGTAGGCACTTTATTCTATGGAGCCTAGGGAAGGGGTGGAGGGAGGAGGGAGGAGAAACAGCAAATGTATTGGCGCAGGCCTTTAATCTCAGCGTTCAGGAGGCACAGGCAGGGTGAGCTCTCTTAGTTCCAGGATAGCCCGGGCTAAATAGAAAAGAAAAGGATGAAAGAAAAGAAAAGAAAAGAAAAGAAAAGAAAAAAAGAAACCGCTGCCAAAGTTAACTTTCTGTGATCTGTTTTTGAGTCTCTCCATCCAACCTTTCAATGGCTTATAGGGGAGGCAGGGGAGTGCTGAAGAGGCAGAAGTAGGGATAGAACTCAGGGCTTTCTACACACAAGACAAATGCTTCACTCCAGAGCAAGAGCCCAGACCTTCAATGAAGTTTTACCAGAAACCTGATCATTTCAAACAAATGAGCGGAGATGGGACGGAGGATCCTATCCAGCAGCTGGAGGCTAGCCTGTGCTATCTGGGACCTCAAATATTAAACATGCTTTTGATCCACGACGCTCCCTTTCCCCCTCCTTTTGACAGATCCAGGTCCCCAGCGCCCACTCTGGGCCCGTCGCTGTACACTGTCACCCTGAGTGATGAAATCCCGCCGCCAGCCGCCCTCCTTGGCCCTCGGAAGACCCACCTGGACGTCCGGAGCCGTCTTCCGCCTCGCCCAGTCTCCGGCCGCGCCCGCAGAGGGACACGCCGCACGCCCCGCCCAGGCCGCGCCCGCCAGCCGGATTTACTTCCCTTAAAGGGAAGCGGCCCGGATGGAGGTGTGGCGCCCGAGCTCCGAGGATCCCCGCATGAAAGGCAGGCGGCACTCCGCGCCCCTGGAGACCAGGTCGGGCGCTGCTAATTGGCTGTAGTCGTGCGGATGAGGGGCGGGACGAGCCCTCCCTCGCTGGCTCCGGAACCGGCGCCAGCCCAAAGCGCATGCGTGAGGCGCTGTGGCTGGGGAGGAGCCTGGGGGCAGACGGGCATTACCAATTGCCAATTGTAACTGGAGAGATTCAGTTACAATCTCCTGGGAAGAGTCAGGAGTAGAGCCAGCCCTGGGACAGAAGTACGGAAGGTGGTGGGGTGGGTGTGGTGACAGGCTAGACAGGGGCCATCCGTGGGGCGGGACCAGGCCTGGGTCTGGAGTCTAATTGGGGCGGGGCCGGGTAGGGGCGGAGCCATCAGTGGGGCTGGCGCTGGATTGCAGGCGGGACCAGAGTTGGAAGCAAGATCAGGCCCGGGCCGAAGCTGGTACGGCCAGGGTCCACAGCGCGCGCTGTGTTGGTGCGGCGAGTTGGGGCGTGGCGCGGGAGGCGCCGTTGGTTGGTGCGCGCTGGAGGGCGCGGCGCTGGCGGCGCTGATGTTTGGGCACGGCGCGCTGGGCCAGGCCATGGCCCTGCTGTTGTTCCTGGGCATGACAGCGGCGCTGGCCCGGGGCTGCCTGCAGTGCGACCCCAATTTCGCGGAGAAGTTCTCCTTCTACCGTCACCACGTGAACCTCAAGTCGTGGTGGGTGGGTGACATTCCTGTGTCGGGGATGCTGCTCTCCGATTGGATCCAGAACACGATGAAGGAGCTCCATCTGGCCATTCCCGCCGAGATCAGTGAGCGGCGGAACCCATTCCAGGGTCAGAAGAGCAGCAGGGACCAGGGCAGGGCCACTCATTTGCTTCCTTTTCCTCCTGCCCTTAGCCCGGAAGAAGCTATATCAAGTGGCAGAAGCCGTGTACCAGAGGATGGACCAGCTGTACCAGGGGAAGATGTACTTCCCAGGTAAAGAAAGAAACTGAGGTGGGGCCGGTGCGAGCCGCTAGGCACCTGAACTTGACCGCTCTGCTGTGACTCTCACATCAGGGTATTTCCCCAATGAGCTGCGGGCCATCTTCCGGGAGCAAGTGCGCCTCATCCAGAACGCCATCATAGAGAGTGAGCAGGGGGCTCCACAGAGGGGACGATGCTCATGGCCTCTGGCACTTCAGGGCTGGGGGCACTGGAAATAGGACACAGGAAGTGACTCTGCAGGAGGCCCTTTTGCATAAATGGTCGCTAGCATGTCCATCATCCCCTTATTTCTGTCAAACTAGTCTCCTGGTGGCACCTAGGAACAATGGAACCACCTGTCCCTTAGGTTAGCCCCATCTTTCACTGGAACTGACCCCTTCCCACACCCATGAAACTCATGTAGCACAAACCTGTAATCCCAGCCCTCAGAAATGAGGGGATGAGGCAAGAAGATTGCCACCAATCCCAAGGCAGCCCAGGCTACCTTCTCTGTGCTAGGGTATCCTGGGCTACAAAAACAGAAGTGGGGCTGAGCTGTTGAGCTCTGGGCCTTGTCAGAAGGCACTATCCTGTTATGTCCTCCCCTCCCCAGGTCGCATTGACTGTCAGCGTCACTGTGGTAAGTGAACTATGGTCCAGGCTAAGGGCCACAGTGGCAGTGGCCCAGGCTGGGGAGGGCCCAGGGGAGTCTGGGGCTGCCTCTCATATATTGCAGGCATCTTCCAGTATGAGACCATCTCCTGCAGCAACTGCACAGACTCCCACGTCATCTGCTTTGGCTACTACTGCAAGTACGGCTCATGCAGCAATCCCACTGCCCCTGGGGTGCTAGGCAGGGAAGGGGACCAGGGTCTTGGGGATGCCCCACCGCCAAGTCTTGTGTTCCCCCTCCCCCAGGTCATCGGCACAATGGGAGTCAGCTGTACAGGGCCTTCTGAAATACTTGTGAGCTGGGGCTTATTGGGTACCAGGATGTGGAGAGGGAGACACCAAGGGAGGTCACTTGGTCCCCTGACTCCAAACCTACTGTCATTGTAGAAACACCTGGCACAAGTAAGCTCCTGCTGGAATCCAAGGTTGTGTGTGCCTTATGATGAGGGTTTGAAGCTTGCCAAGGTTCAGGAGGACCTTGCCCACACCCTTCATGGGTCTCCAAGCTCAGCTGGAGGAAGGGGCAAGCCATCCTGGCTGAAGGGGCTTCGTGAAACCTATTCTTCCCTGAGTTGGTGTGGTGGCAGACCTGGAGAGTCTAACTGAAGCCCCATTCTATTTCAGACAGGATGAAAAGATGAGGTAAGACCAGGCCTTCCACTGGAGAGGGAGGAGTGAGGTGAGGAGAGGGGATATGGGGAGTGGGGAGAGGGATGGAGTGTGGGTAAGAGTGGGAGGGGATGCTGGGCAGGGCTGTGTGCCTGAGGGCACACTGGCCATCTGTAGTCACCTGCCTGTGTGTGGTCAATGCATTGCCTGAACCCATGCTGTGTTTCTTCCCTGCGGCCTCAACTTGGATGTGCAGAACCACCCCAGCCTTGTGAGTGAGCTGGGGAATAAGGCTCCAAAGAAGCAGGTGACCTGTGGAAAGCATAGGATTCTAAAGTCAAGTGGCCTCTTCACCACAGACACCCCCCCCCCAATGTCCTGGCAAGGCCTGCCACTGTGGGTGCTGGGGAGGGTCCCTAACCCACTGGCACACTTTAGGATTTAAGAACAGGCAGGGGCTAGGTGTAGTAATGCATTCCTATAACCCCAGCCTTCCAGGAGCCTGAGGCAGGAGAATCTTAGGGGCTAGCTTGGACTGTATTAATGGGCGATGGGAGGCAGCTTAGGGAGGGAGGCAGGAGGGCATGTGCAGGCAATGGGCTTAGAGCACCTCCTCCTCATCCCCCAAAGCCTTTCACCAAACATAAAGTGTCTGGAACCTCAGCATCTGGTCAACCTGACCTTGGAAAATGCCTCTAAGTGTCTGACCCAGCACTGACAGTGGCTGCCAGCCCCCAGCCTCGGCAGGGGCCAGGACTCAACTGCACTGTAGCAGACTATGCCTCTGGAGAGGCTGGCTGCTGTCTGCCTCAGGTTACCCCTCCCACTCTCATGGAGCCCAGGCTGGGTGGGGACAGGGGAGGGCAGGGAGATGGGCTTGTGTAAGATAGTGGGGAACCCCCCAGGGCAGGGCCCTCTGAGATATTTTGATTAAAATGCCCTGACATTTCTCATGAAGAACAATTCTTTTAACTGCCAAGAGATCTGGCTGGGTTGTTAATGTAGCTGGTGGCATGCATTTCATCTGAACATGATGTGCAGGTGTGGAGGGGTCCCAGGCTTCTATCCAGAGGGGGAGGGGCAGATGACTTGAACTCCTGATGGTCCTGCCTCTTCCTCAGTGCTGGATGACAGGTATGCTAGCTGGGTCTTCCTGCACTGAGCCTGTCTGTAGACTGACCTTGAATTCTCTCGGCCTCAGGGGCAGGATAGTGTGTGATCCAGGTCAGACACAGGTGGACCACACTGCGGAGAGCACCTAGCAGCAGATGACCAGAGATAGGCTGGCTGGGAGAAGTTGATGCAGGAGACCAGGGGCTCCTTTTTGTTTTGACGTCTTCCACTTGGTTTCCTTGTCACCATGTCCCCTGGCCCCAGGCAGTAGCATCTCCATGCACATTCCTATAGTTCTCCCTCATGGGACAGGCTGCAAGTTAGTTTTGTTTTTAACAAGGAATTCACATGGCAGCATCTAGAGTCCCTCCTTCCTCCAATGGACTGGACAGAGCAGTCTGAACAGGATGAATAGGGACACTGGGTGTTGTGTTGGGAACTCCAGCTGCACTGTGGCCAGTCATCAACCACACCAACGGGCACACTGTAGCTACCGTCGCCTGCGGAGAACTACCTCTGTGGGTCCTGGCTAGGGCTGGCAGGATGCTTGGAGCAGTGGGAGAGTGCTGCATGGCTTCAGATGGGGCACTGGATGAGGCCTTGGGCACAACAGTATTTGGGGACTTCAGTTGCAGTTGAGAGAACTTGAAGAGTTTACTTGCAAAGGAGTTTTCCAACGAAGTGGAAGTGAGCCTCCAAGATAGAGCGAGGGCCTCTTTCTTTCTTTTTGATGTTTTTGAGACAGGGTTTCTCTGTATAGCCCTGGCTGTCCTGGAACTCACTTTGTAGACCAGGCTGGCCTTGAACTCAGAAATCAGCCTGCCTCTGCCTCCCAAGTGCTGGGATCAAAGGCGTGCGCCACCACCACCCTTAAGGGCCCTTTTCAACTCAAGTTCCTGTTCTCCCCTTCACAGCCACAGGAGCAGTTAGAATGCTGTGGAGTGGAAAAGTGGCTCTGTGGTTAAGACTCTTGCAGAGGACCCCAGGTTTTCCAATACAGGGTGGCTCACAACTTCCAGGGAACCCAGAGCCCTCTCCTGGCACAAGGTACAGACATTTTTTTTTTCTTTCAAGATCTCTGAAACAGGTGTGGTGGCGCACACCTTTAATCCCAGCACTTGGGAGGCAGAGGCAGGCTGATTTCTGAGTTCCAGGACAGCCAGGGCTATACAGAGAAACCCTGTCTTGAAAAACAAACAAACAAAAAAAAAAACACAAAAAGATAGGCCTGTGTCACCTTGGCAGTCCTGGAACTTGCTCTGTAGACCAGGTTGGCCTCCAACTCAGAGATCCCCTTGCCTCAAGTGCTGGGATTAAAGGTGTGTTACCACAATTTTGAATTCTAGCATGGCAGGTGGAGACCAGAGGAAGATAATGATATAGGACAACTGTCTTCTGGCTCTGCACTCACATCAAACTTGTAATCCACACACACAAGGCACCTACAGTTGGAGGCTGGGGAAATTCTCTGGTCTGTACCACCTGAGCTTCAGGAGCCTAAATGATACACTGGGGACTGCTCTGGGGTACCATGGGGGACACAACACACAAACATGTTTTTTGACTCTTTAATGGGTCATTGTGACACTGATCGTCAGCAGCGTGATATATCTCTCTTCACATGGGAATGTCGACAGCAAATCAATCATGGAACATCACAGAGCTGGAAGGTCACATGGGGTCGGTAAGAGTACTCTACATGCTAGTGACAGTTGTCCTCAATGGAAGCCAGAATGACTGTAGACCACCGTCACCTCTGAGGAAGGCTCAGCTTGTGCCCAGCTACCCAGTTAGAGGTTTCTTCACCTTACCCAGGAAAGCTGGGGAGCGCCCACTGCTCCCTGGATGCACACCCTCCACTGCAAGGCACTCAGCCCTCCACAGCTGCAGGGACAGGCCCACCATGTGTAGTGACAAACTGAGAGTCATACATTGCACTCTTCCACTGACCCCCACAACAGAACCCCAAGACAGACCACAATTCTGTGGAACAGAAGAAAATCAAAGGGCCATCCCTGCTGTCAGCAGCTGAGCTGCGGAGCCACCCACAAGTATACTTTGTCCATTTGGCCTCACAGGCTGTGGGGAGAAGCATTAACAGCTGGCCTTATCACCTCTCCAGGGGCCACCAGTTGGGATATTTGGGGACAGCAGCATCTGGAAGGGTTCCTCCAGAGACAGCATGGGGTCAGAGGAGTGGGGCCACATCAGTGTGTTTGCTGTAACCCTGCAGTCCACAGCCACCTTTGAGAATGGGAAATGGAGCAGCCCCTTTCTGGCTAGGGTCAGGATGGCCTTCCTTGCCAAAGGAGTGAAGGTCGGAATAAAGGATAATAAAATAAGTTGATGCAACATAGGACCTCAGGGTCACACAGTGGAGGCCGGTGGTATTAAATTAATGCTGGGTGTGAGACAGTACACGACAGGAGAGGTAAGACGCATCACATCTTTCTGTGGTCTGTTGTACATCCTGAACTCTGCAACTCAGCACTGAGCCAACGTGGTCTTCATTTCCTCCAGCAAGCTGCTGAGCAGCGTGGCATCGCTGCACTTCCCGTCTACTGACACGGAGCTCTCGCCCTAGGGGATAGGCACATGCACGCACTGCTTATGTGTGCGCATTTGTGTGTGTGTTTGGGGGGGGGGCGCTGCAAATGTCACCTCTCCTACCCTCGCTGGAGCCTAGACCTCACTTTATTTTTTTGAAGCTATGTAGCTCCAACTTGCCTGGAATTCAGTAATCCTGCCTCTGCCTCCTGAGTGCTAAGATGGCAGGTGTATAGTGCACAGCCCTCCAGGACCTGAGACAGTTCTGAGCCCACCCTTTCCTTCCTCTTGCCTTGTGTCCCCAAACCAGATGCATCTGAGGGCCTGGTACAACTGTGAGGCCTCGTCTAACTGTGGGAGACGGGTTGCACTCTTGGGATGGGGACCTTAGAGGGCAGCCCTGGGTAGGAAGGCATGTGCAGGGGAAACCCAGCCTCTTGTTGAGAACATCCTGGGTGGTTGCAGAACAGCAGGTACTGGTATGAGCTCACCTTCTTCACCAGCAGGCAGACATGGTGGCCCTGGATAGAGCGGCTGTACATGGAGGCACAGGAATCTACTCGCTCCACAACTGCGATAGACAGGGGAGTCAGGTCCATGCTCCCTGGAGGACCCTTTCCAGCCAGGTCTGCCAGGACATGGGCTGGGGCCCATGCTGTGAAGGCACTCAGGCTGCAGGCCAAGGCCTGGTGCAGGAAGGGTCTGACTAGGGGTGGGAGAGTAGCTTCTGTCATTTCTGGTATAAAATCACCACATCACTGTAACATTGCTTACCGGAAAAATGGTGGTAGAAGCATATCTTTGCCAGAAGATTCTGGAAAGACATACTAATGCCATCGACTTTGATGGAGTTCATGCTCAGGTCTCCTGATTCTAGCAACTTTGCAAAGGCATCGCTGTGGGGGGACAGAGAGAGTGTGATGGCAGGGCCTGGGTGTCAGCAGTCACCTGGCATTAGGAATGCTGAGGCATTGAGGGTAGCTTCAAACTCCAAGGCAGCCTGGGCTACCTACATGTGAGCATCAGAAACTGACAGGCACACAGGGCAGTCCTCCGGGACAGAGAGGCAACCATCTGCAGTGTCACCTGCCAGGAGAAGTGGCCTCAGGTGGAGGCGGCACCTGTGATGCTGGTTGAGCACGCCCATGTTGCCCCTGCCTCACAGCCCACATCAGCAGGCTCTACCCCTCCTGCCCGCCCCCTGAGCCACACACCTGTAGCAGGGTGTGGTGATCAGGTAGGAGCTACAGCTGAAATGCAGCCGGAAGTCCAACTTCTCATGGGTGGCTCCTTCATCATCCTGCAAGGAGAAAAGGTGTAGGGTGGACGTTCCAGACAGGCACTTTCTTTCCTGGGACGCCTGACATCCCCTGGGGAGTGGGAGGGGAGCTGGACCTTAGCATAGAGTGCATACCTTGGCAATGAAGGACAGTGTGCCTTTGAGCTTCTGGGCCATGACGATGCTCTGAATGGTGAACACAAACTGGGCCTCATTGGAGACGCCTGCTGGGAGACATGGCACTCAGTGGGCCAGCACTGACCCCGGGGTGTCTGTCCTAGCTGACTGGGATGCTAGAGTGACAGAAACAATGGGCACTGCTGCAGCCCAGCCCAATGGCCCAACATGTGCCCCAAGAGTAGCACTGAGACATGGGACATCCAGAGATTGGGGCCTTTCACTTCAGCTGTCCCTGGGAGCTCTAGTTAAGCTCACTGTGAAGAGCCAAGGTGGCATGATGAAGGCTAGGGCTGAATGGTGGGCTCACCGGGAGGCAGCTGGAAAGGTACGGGCACACCATCATGTACTGATGAGCCCTCTGGCCTGGCCATTTTGGTGTTGAGCGAGTCCAGCACGTTGAGCTCCATGTTCTTCAGGAAGCTGCTGCTCTGATTCTCCAGGATGATGGACACAGTCACCTGGCTGTCCTTCTGTAAGCTGGCTTGGATGTCATATGTCTGCATGAGCAAGGGCAGGGTCAAGGTCCAGGGACCAGCTGAGGGGAGGGAGCTCACTGCCAAGATCAAGGACAGTGATCCTCCTACCCCCTGTGAAAACTGCCTATGGGGCCCAGGCCCTCAAAACGCACTCTTCATGAAGCTGCACCCCAGTTCCTGTCTTTTTGATTCCTTGAGACAAAGTCTTGTAATGCAGCACAGGTGGGCCTTGATCTTGCAATCCCCCTGCCTCGTCCCAAGGTGTATGCTGCCCAGCTGCTCGCTCTGTCTTGCTAGCAAAGCTGTCCTCAGGTGGCCTGGTCACACTGGGCTCTCCAGCTGTGGCTGGGCTGCAGAGAGTGAGCGCCCTACACTGATGCGTGAGCTTGGTGCCCAGCTGCTGCCTGCCGCCTGCCGCCAGCCCCACAAGGCTTCTGAGGATGGGTCTGCTCCGCCAATGGCCCTCCCTGTAGCAACCAAGTGTCACTTACCACTTTAATGTAGGGACTCTCAGCCAGAAGGCAGTAGCTGGACATGGGCTGGGGAGGAGAGACAAGCTCGTCAGTTGTGGGTGACAGGGACTAGGCTACAGACCCATGCTTGGGGATGGCCAGTTCTCAAAACATGAGAGCCACCAGATGTTGCAGGTCATGGGTCCCTCACCAAGCACAGGTCACAAAACAGCTTGCAGAGGCCCCTGGGTCCTCTCCAAACAGAACCCAGGTGGCACCCTTGGGTTGGCAGGCTGTCAAGAAGGCTCACCGGGATGGGCTCTTCCTCCTCCTCTGCTGCTGCACCATTCTCCAGCGGCACCACCTGCTTCCTCTTAGTTTTCTTCTTGTCTCGTGGCCTCTCCTCCTTCTCCTTCTCCTTCCTGTGTTTCTTCTTCTTGTGCCGGGATGATTTCTGAAGCAGAGTCTGGGCTCAGGTCCATGTCTCCCACAGAGGCACCCTTTAATCAGTGTCTTCCTCACACTACATGGTGGGGATCTCAGGGGAGCAGACAGGAACTGCACAAGTCACTATGGCTGAAGGAGGCCAGGCCTGGCCAACACTAGAACCTTGGGGCTGACAGATGAGTGGCAGGAGCTGCTCAGAGGGAAGAGGACTGCACAGTACAAACCAGCACAGGAAGGATAGGCCTATTGGCCACACCACAGAGGAAGAAACACTCAGCAGTGTGCCTATATTCATATCATCCAGGGGCAAATGGCTAGCACTATGGTTGGCTGACAGACACAAGGCCCAGTCCCACATTGGAGCTGCACATGGCCACGAGTAGGAGCCAGGCTCCAACACAGCACACATGGAGGCTTCAACGTGGGGCTTGGAGCTAGGTTGATGGCTTTGTGGTTAAGGGTGCTTGCTGTTGAATCAAGAGGACCTCAGATCCTACGCCACACACAACTAAAGTTATCTTTAAAAAGACAAAATAAGGGGCTGGAGAGATGGCTCAGTGGTTAAGAACACTGACTGCTCTTCCAAAGATCCTGAGTTCAATTCCCAGCAACCACATGGTGGCTCACAACCATCGTAATGAGAACTGATGCACTCTTCTGGTGTGTCTGAAGACAGCTACAGTGTACTCATATAAATAAAAATAAATAAATCTTTTAAATAAATAAATAAACAAACAAGCTCTCACTGAAAGCCAGACATTAGAGGCCACTGAGTGTTAGACTCCATGAAATGAGCTGTCTAGAACAGGAACATCCAGAGACAGAAAGGAAATGGGAGATGACTGGGGTCTAGGAGGGGACATAGCAGACTGCTCACAAGGTGAAGCTCCCTACTGGGGTGATGGAAGGTTCTGGAATGAGATGGTGTTGTGGTGCATTGCTTAGAAACTGCACTGGAAGTACTAAATCCCTTTCAGAGGCTAAAGCATGAGGACTGCAGCTACCTCTTGAGGACACCACTACTGTGACCCCTTGTGAGCAGCCTACTGTCTTGGGGTTCAGGCACAGGCCTGCCATGGGCCCCTTGCCACAGCCTTGGGGTGGCTTGTCTTACCCTTTCTTGGTCATGATCCACGTGGTCCTCCTCGTCCTGGGGCTCTTCCCCTTTGAGAACCTCACACTCATCCTTAGGGGAGGTGATAGTGCTCGCAGCAAGTTCTTCCTGCAGTCAGAAGGGGCAGGGTCAGCTTTTGGGGAGGGGTGCAGTAGTATTCCAGACTGTTCAGGGGTTCCAGCTTTAGGAGCAGTAAGAGAACTTTGAATGCCACATAACCAGTGCTGTCCCGCTTGAGGGCTGGGGACATCCTCCAAGGGATGCCTTGGGGACAAATGTCCTGCTGGCTACCCCTCTGCCTCACTGAGCCCTGGCAAGCAGAGTCCCACAGGACAGAAGACATGGACCACAAAGTACAGAAGGCCAGCCCACCAGGCTTGACACCAGTCATTTATTGGCACTTGTGTGTGGCTCTAGGGATGCCTGCCACTCGCTGGCTCCTGGGGATACAAATGAGACCCTGAGGACACATGGAGCAGGCACTTACCGTGGATGGGGCAGGAATGGGGGCAGCAGCAGGTGGCGGGGTGGTGGACAACCAGAAGTCTAAGTCCTCACCCTGAAGCCACAAGAAAAGGACTTTTGGCAAAGGCAGGGAGTGCCAGGGGCAAGGGCTGATCTCCAGCCAGTTGCCATTCTCCCCTCCCTACCATAGGCCAGGCCTGACACTGTGCAGCAGCCATGGTGAGTCCTGCTCAGCTGCTCAGCTGCACCACCTCAGTCACCAGCCAGGCAGAGGACAGCTAAGGACTGGAATGGCATCATGGCAAAGCAGCCGGGCTAAGCAGGGGTGTGGATGTGTTTTGAGACAAGTTCTCACAGGCTAGCCTAGAAGTCAGGGCAATCCTTCTCCCAGTCTCCCGAGTACTAGGATCTGTCAAGTGGGCAGGCGGTGCAGCCTGGGATCCTGGGCTTGATCCCAAAACCCAAAATGTAATTTAGTCAGGCCTATTATCTCACCTACTCAGGAGGCCAAGGCAGGAGGATTCAAGGCCAGCTTGGAAGAACTAGTGATACCTATCTACTCTCAAATGGAACGTAAAAGCAGCATGAGAGCCCGGTGTGGTGGCACATGCCTTTAATCCTAGCACTCGAAGGGCACAGATCTCTGTGGATTTTGAGTCTAGCCTGGTCTACATAGTGGACTCCAGGATGGCTAAAACTATATAGTGAGACTCTGTCTCAAAACAAACAAAATAAGGGCGGGGCTGTGTGAGGGGGAAATGGAAGGAGGGGGGCTGTGATCAGATGTAAAGTGAGTAAATAAATTACTGGAAAAAATGTGGCCCAGGGATGTGGCAGAGCAAGTACCCACCTAGAGTGTAACGTGCAAAGGGTTCCAGCATGCCCTAGTCCTCCTCCCAACCACCCAGTTTGAGAGGCCTGGCCTGCAGATAATGGCTGGTTCTCTTCCTCACAGCTTCCTGCTTTGCCCCACAACCCACATGCAGCTCTAGCCTCACAGCCAGGCTCGAGTCCCAGGTGCTCGCCTTCTTGTCCTTCTTCTCTCGTTCTCTCTCTTTGGGCTTCTTCTCCTTCTTCTTGGGCTTCTTGCTCTTCTTCTCTACCCCGAGCACACCCTCCTTCTCTGGGGACTTCACTGCCTCCGCATTTCTATGTTTCTGGACAGGCAGCTTCTCACTGTCAGCCAGGGGTCTTGGGAGAGGAGGGGATGTGTGGTCACTGGGCTGAGCTACAGCCCACCCCTTGGACAGCTGGTTCTATGAATCTGGAGGCTCCAGCAAGTGTCCACCACAGCCACAGTGCCAGGAGCCTAGACCCTGCACCCTTCCCAAGTGCCCCAGTGTTCCCTCCTACTTTTTTTCTATGTGACAGTGTATGTCCATGCTCATGTGGGATGCGGGTGTGTACAAGTTGGTGCACACATGCCTATGATCACAAGGAGGGCAGAGGTGGATGTCAGGTGTTTTTTTCTGTCCCTCTCTACTTTATCTTTTGAGACAGGATCTCTTACTGAACCTGGAGCTTCCTAATTTGGCCAGGCTGGCAGCCAATGAGCTCCAGGGATCATTCAGTGCTTCTGCTGCTAGGGTTTGATCTCAGTGAGTGCTGGGAAATAAACTCAGGTGCTCACGCTCACACAGTAGGTGCTATACTGAACCACCACCACAGCACACAGCACCTCCTCCCACCCCCTGAGTGTTTCCAAGCCCATGTACTTTCCACCTTAGGCTAAGGACTCTCAGCATCCTGGGAACGGGGACCTTACCACCCCAGGCACAAGCTCACCCAGCAGTTTGTTCTTCACCCCTCACTTACTTATCCAGGTCAATGTCCAGTGCCCTGTAGGGGTCATTGGGGTCTTTGTCATCCTCGTCACTAGGCAAAGCATTCTGAGGGAATGGAGAGGTCAGAGTTCAGTCAACTAACAACCATGGGCTCTTCTGGAGGCTCCTACTCCAAATAACAACTGCCCTGACAGTCTCACACACACACACACACACACACACACACACACACACACACACACACACACACACACACACCAGGTGCCCAGTGTCTTGGGCTATAGCTCAGCCTGGGAGCACAGCCTTCAGTGGCACACACAGCTGGGGCTGCAAGCTCAAAGAGTAAAATACTGCCCATCATGGAGGGCTTGTGTAACAGGTCAATGTATGGCTGTCTGCGCATAGGGAGCCTGCCCTTTTAGGGACACACAGACAAGCCTGTTGTAACCAAGGCTAAAAGAGCTGAGAAGGGGCTAACCTCTGGCATCTCCTCAGTGATAATGTCCACACGCTGGGCGGGGGCAATGTCCTCATCGCTCTCCGTGGGCAGAGAGCTGTGGCGCCGCTTACCCTTCTCCTTCTTCTTCCTTTTCTTGTCCTTCTCCAGCCGCTGCCGGTGTCGCCGCTGCTCCTCCAGCTTCACATACTGGTCTGACATGGGCATACCTGTGGGGAAGCGTGGATGGCCACAACTCAGGGACCAAGAACCCCATCAGGTCCTGACCATGAGCTTAGAGCCAGCAGACACTTGCCTGGAACTTTCAGAGGCACTGAGAGGTCAATCTGTACCACAGGAATGTGCTCCACGCCTGGTGCATCCTGGTATCGCTGAAGGAAGAGCACAGGGTGTCAGTGAACCTCAGGGACTCAGGAGGGAGGAAAAGGGGACCCTGAGAGTAAGGCTCCCAATGCAGCCTGGGAGCACTACCCATAAGGTAAGCTGCAGGCTCACAGACACGAGCAGGGCCCTGGAATGTGATGTCACAGGGCTGCGAGGAAGCAGAAGCTAACTGTAACCTTGGTACAGTTAGGGTTAGAGCCAAATCTATCCATGATGGTCTTTTCTCTTTTCTTTCTTTCCTTTCTTGGACACAGGGATTTGGGGGACACATAGTTTCGCTTAAAACTATGAAGCCAAGGGCAACAGTAATAGAAAATCCCATCTCTACCTCTTGACTGCTGAGATGACCATACTTGGTTGAGGTGGTGCTGTGGATGGACCCCCAAGGTTCATCCATGCTACACAGGGGCTTTATCCTAAACCACTGTAGGGTCCACCCACAGAAGCTGAAACCTCCTAGGAACATGAGGATCTAACAGGCCAGGCACCTGCCCACATGGAAGCAGCACTTCCCGTGGGTACAATAAGCTGGCTGGGTAGAATGCCTTCCTCAAGGCAGTGGTCACTGCCCCTGGGGCCTCAGCTAAACCATTCAGGGCTCTCCATCAAGACCTGGATGCAGTACAGCCCTGCTCAGCTACAGCTGGGACTACCAAGGCACAGCCCCCCGGCCCCCAAGGCACTGCCATGATTATATCACTCTCTTAGGGCTTCTGCATGGCAGCTAGTGAGGGATGCTCAAGGATACCACTTACCTTCTGCGGGGATGGGGAGCTCTTGATGTAGAAGGGGTTGTTGGCTTGTTCCTGCTTCCGGGCCTCTCGCCGCTGTGGGAATAGGACTGCACATGAGCATGTGTCTCAGAAACATGCCCGTCCAGTTCCCAAGACCCCAGGTTGGCACGGAGGGGTCACAGTAGGAAGTGTGAGGACCACCTCCAGGGGCAGAGCTCACGGGTGGGCAGACTGCCTAAGGTTCCTGCCTCCTGGGAACAGAAATGGCCTGGTGTGCCCACTCTGAGCCTCAGCCTCGGATCACCATTCCTACTTCTGCAGGCTCAGAAGCCTAGTCTAGTGTTCCTGCTGAGCGTCCAGAAAGGGGAGTTCATGGGAGGTGGGGGCTGCACTAGACAAGAGGACAAGGTAGAAGTCAAAGGTCCTCTGGCCTCTGTGTCACAGGCTGTGTGTGGCAGCATAGCTGAGCCCCAGGAGCCCCTAAGCCTGACAATCAGCTACTCTTGTGAGTAGCTTCTGCCCTGTGCTGGGTGCTACTGAAATGGCATGCTTACCCGAGCCAGCTCCTCTTCATCCTCCTCAGGCTGCCGGCGCCGAGTGTGCCTTGGCTCCTCTTCATGGAAGATGGCCTTGGGTTTCTCATCCTCAGACTCACTGTCTGAAGGTGGCTCATTGATCCAGGCATCCAGGTCTAGGCTGGAAGTACAGAGGGGATCACACAGTGTCCTTGTCTCCTCTGTGTTGTCCTACCATGACCACTGTAAGCATTAATCCTTGGCAGAGGGCCACCATGCAAGAGAGACATCTTTCCATACCAGTACCCCAGGGATTAAGCAACTAGGGGTGCCACAGCCTCCTGACAGGAGACACAGAGATGGAAAGGCAGGAAGCCTGGGAGGAAACAACAGAATAGGAAAACTACAGGAATCATGGCATCTGGCAAGGGGACTCCTAGAGGAACAGGAACAGGGGGTGCGGCAGTCTCTGGATGGAGTGGCTTTATGTGAGTGAGCAAGGGCAGGCTGTCTAGTCCCAGGGCCACTTCTTGTCACCTTGGCTGATGGCAGGTCATGGGGTTGTGAAAGCCCTTTTCTAATTTCCTAGATCAGGGACCATTTCAGTGGCTCCAGCCATCTCTCTTCCACATCCCCAATCCTCACCCTTCAGGAACTGGGACCTTTTTCTGAGCCTTGGGGGCCACAGGATTCAGTTCACCAGCAAACAAAGCGCTCACTTCCTCAGCCACCGGCACACCTTTTGCTTGCAGCTTCTGGACATGCTTGACCAGCTGCAGTATGCAAGACGCCTAGGAGAGCAGCAGCCAAGAGTGGGTACCTGTCCAGATCCACTCAGCCACTTGGAGAGGATTCGGCCAGGTACCTGAGCATGGAGTGCTGGTCCCTGCCCTCTATTCATGTACATCAGCTATAGACTTATTTCTGTGACTATCTCAGACAAGGAAAGACAAGCCCTATCAGGGTCAGAACAGGAGGGAGCTCAGTTCAAATGGAGAAGACTACATGAAATGTCACCTCTTATGGAGCTACCTATGGCCACTCAGTCCTGTGCTGGCTCTAATTCTGCACAGACACAGCTGTACTAAGCAGCCCTTGCTACCATGCCGCCCAATCAATCCCAACAAACACCATCAGTGTGGGTTCATACTTCCCACTGGGCTCAACCATGGATGAATCACCACTCAGACTTAACCTCTTCAAGGAGGGTCCCCTGAGACCTAGCAGAAGCCACATGGCACCTGGTTCAGTGACAGCCTATATTAGCATGGGGTACCAAAGCAGCCTCGGCCACTGGACCCCAAAACTCAGGTATTGAGTCACAATGGCCCAGGATCTTTGGCCCATTGTGACTCAGTGACACAGCACATGCCTGACACACACAAGCTCCTACTTTAGGACAAACAGACAAAGATGGTCCCAAATGAGCTTTCCCACAACAGCAGCAGAGACCTACCCACCCATACCACCTCCTACCCAGGCTCTCGGGCCCATCCACACCCAGTCCCTGCTTACTGACGCCAACCCTCAGGTTGGCAGAGCTAGGATAGAGACTCAAACAACTCACTTCGGAAAAAGGAGAAAAATCTGTCCCATCTACTAGCTCTGCTGAGGCCAAGGACCTGGAAGGGGGCCAAAGGTGTCTCCAGAGTGTCCCTGTTAACAGCACTGGGGTTATGTGCTATGCAAGGAGCTGTGGAACATGTAGGAGGCTGCCTGGCTGGAGGACCTCTGTGGTGGTGTATGGAGTGTGGGTTGTGGGTGCCCACAGGGCATGAGCACACACGGCCACTGCCAGGTTAAGGTTAATCTCAGCTAGAAGCAGAACCCCAGTTTGCAGCCTTACCCGCTCCTGCACCTCCAGGTCGGCGCTCTGCACAAACTGTGGCAGCCGCTCCACCAGTAGCTGGGTGACCTCCTGTGCAGCCTCAGTGTCAGCGGCCTGCTCCTTCTGCTGCAGGATGGACGCGTACAGCTTTACCACGTTCTGCACATACACAGCCTGGATATGGCCGGGCAGTGTGGTGACCTTGGGCCGCAGCATGGCCTCCAGGGTTTGCTGGGGCCCCTGTAGGTGCCTGGGGGACAGGGGCTGCATGAGGCTACTGAGTATACCCACACACCCATCTCACAAGTATGTCAGGCCAGGCAACGTGGGAGCTAGGTTTCTCAGCTAAAGCACAACCCTGGGCACCTGTTCTTACTACGCACAAGTGGGAAACCAAGAACCATGAGTTCCACAAAGGGACATTGTTTATGAAACAATAGCAGGGCTGGAGAGATGGCTCAGCGGTTAAGAGCACTGACTGCTCTCCCAGAGGTCCTGAGTTCAGTTTCCAGCAACCACATGGTAACTCACAACCATCTGCAATGGAGTCTGACGCCTTCTGGTGTGTCTGAAGAGAGCAATGGCGAATACGTAAAATTTAAAAAAGGAAAAGGAAACGATAGCAAAGATGTGACTGCCACTCATAGTAGACACAGAGGGCAGAGGACCTACGTGATCTATATGGCTGATTTGCTGCCATTGATTTGTTCCTGGTAATGAGCATTTGCCTGATATGAACAAGACCCTGAGTTCGATTTCTAGCACCACAGAAACTGAACACTCATCAATAACTTCCCCTGGCATCCATGTGCTGTGCTGTGGAGTTCAAAGAGGAGGCTACCACTGGATCCTCAAAGGACAGCTCATACACAGCCTCCATGGGCTGAGCTCTGGGGCAAGGAAAGTGCTGGGCAAATTTTGTGTTTTTTCCAGAGAAATGTGCTCCCCAGGAGATTTCTGTGACAGACAATAAATCCACACCTCTCTTGGTCACAGCTGTCATGTGTCCTCTGAGCAGGTGTAAGAGGTGGAATGGAGGTGCTGTAGCCACCCCAGCCTACCCACCTAAACAGTCCTGGAGCCTGGTGTGAGGAGCTCACTATCAGCACCGTATGCTGAGTCACCTGAAGCAGACTGGAGCTGCCTCACAGTCTAGAGGGCACCCTCTCCACAGCCAGTGTGACCCAAATTGGCCAAGCTACTCCATGGAAGGAGACAGGAGATCACTTGGGCAGAGCTGCTCAGAAGTGACAATCGTCAGGCAAAGGGTCTGTCTGCCTATATGTCCCCCCACTAGGCCACCTCCAAGGGCCGCCCCAACTCACTCTGAGAACTCCCCGCAGATCCAGGCAGCAGCATAGAGCACCTCACAGATACCATTGCGTTGGGTGCTGCTGGCTACCAGGTGAGCACTGTCAAGCAGTGCGGACATCTGCGACACAGCAAATTTGCGAATGGCCTTGACCCGGATGGCTACGTCCAGCATCTGTGCAGCAATGAGGTGGCCATGGCGGGTGCCCTCCAGTCTTGTCAGCTCCACAAGGATGCTGATGTACCACTCGAAGTTGGTGATGTGCTGGTAGTTGGACTGGCTACAGATGTCAATGATCTTGGTGAGCAGTTCATCGCGATAGGTGGTACCCTCGGCCTTGTCCACGTGAGTCATGAGCTTCTTCACAATCTCCATCAGGTTCTTCTTGGACACCTGTGGGGTATAGGCAGATGTGACCAGCCATGAACACGGACAACCAAGATGGAACTCACGAGCCCAAAACAGATAGCTTCCTCCCCAGACAGCAGAACTGTATCAGACCAAGGGAGAGTGACAG
Source organism: Mus pahari (assembly GCF_900095145.1). Lineage (NCBI taxonomy): Eukaryota > Metazoa > Chordata > Mammalia > Rodentia > Muridae > Mus > Mus pahari. Next base: position 45,254,989 of record NC_034598.1, read on the forward strand.
AGATTCTCGTATTGGGCATCCAGTTCCATCCCCTATAGCCTGGACAGGTGCCACTAGCTGACGGCAGTAGGTTCAGGCTGCTGTCTCAGCCTGGATAGGAATGACCCAAGTACCGAAGCTTCACAGGCCCCCCCATCCTGGTCACAGGGACACATACCATTCCATAGAGCAGGTCAAGGGCACGCAGGCGGATGGACTCGTCCTTGTCATCCAGGCACTGCAGGATCAGGTCCTTGTGGGACTGCACAGACTTAGGGTGTGTCTTCAGGATTTTAGACATGGCCAGCAGCCCCAGGTACTTTACTGTGAAGACCAAGTGGCCATTAGCTTGGGGACAGCAAGTGGAATACCATGACCCATGGGCGTATCAGGGGTGCTGCCTTCAGCTGATGGCCACATTTGTGAGCCCCACCTCACCCAGGAAGCCATGGTGGAGGCTTGTACCCAGCCTCTCACAGCATGTCTACAGGCTCTGGAGACTGGAGGACCAGGATGGTAAACCTAGCTCCAGAGTGTTATAAGCTCCGGTCTCCACAGGCACTGGCCTTCCAAGCACAGACCCACACACGGACACTCAATTATGAATGACAAAAACTTACAAGTAACTTAAAAATACATATGTTATAAAAAAAAAAATGAACCCTGCTGGGAATAGTGTTGTACACCTTTCATCCCAGCACTCAGGAGGCAGAGGCAGATGGATGATCTCTGTGAGTTTAGGCTAGCCTGGTCTATAGAGTTCTAGGACAGTCAAAAAAGGAAAAGAAGAAAGAAAGAAAAGCACCCTAATGATGTATCTGAGAACCCTGCCCACAAGCTCTAAAGGTCACTGCTAGCCAACATGACAGTGGCTGCTGGCCCAGTGCAGGCCTCATGAAAAATGAAGGGAGAGGCTGAGCAGGAGCCACAGATGACACCGTGCACCTGAAGCCTCACTTGGGACAGGTTTGAGGTAGTCACATCAACAGACGGCCCAGAGGTGCTTTCCAACAGCATGGACCTGGGAGCTGCCGAGACTGTGGTGTGAAGTAAGGATGAGAGCCCCTGGGCCCTATGAGCAGTCTGTCAGGCCTGGCTCTATCATAGACAACAGCCTGCCACTTGGTCTGATAAGCAGCAGGTGACACTGACACAGACCCCATTCTGGAGCAGGTTTAAGCAGAGAACAGTGTAGGGACATATGGAAGGCAGCAGTGGGTTGCTTCATGCTCCCCTGGGGCTCAGGGCGAGGCTGGCCAAACTGTGGTGAGGGCTACCACTCTATCCACAAAGCCTTCCAGCGGGATCAGCATGAACACAGCAGAGGGTTGAGGACCAAGGAGCATTTGGTCCCCTAGGTGTGAGATTTCTGAATCCCAGGCATGGCATTCAGGCGTGACAGCCAGGGAAGGCAGCAGTGACAGCCAGGGAAGGTAGCAGTGACAGCCAGGGAAGGCAGCAGTGACTTACAGTTCTGGTCGGAGTCTTCTATCAGTATCCTCAACTTCTGAACACATAGCTGAGAGGAGGAAAGCCACACTGGTCTGCACCTCACCATCATGCCCAGCAGCCCACCACCAGCCCTGACCAAGAGCATGCATCTGGGGATAGGGAGGGCAGGTGACTGCAACCTTTGCTCTGGGGACCCTGCTCAGCATGACTAAGTGGACTGGCAGGCGCCAGTGAGGACAAGTAGGAGCAAGTACTGGGAACACAGAGTGTCCACAGCAGCTGCCCAGGCAGGCTGACTCGGTCCCCACAGGGCAGGTGGGAGTATAGTGGAGAAAGGAGGTGCCTGTGGGAGGGCTGGGGCTGGAGGACTTTCTTCATGCTTCAAGCTGTTCAAGAAAAATGAACTTGGAGGTGACCACTGCAATCATTTCCAGACTGGCTGAGGAGCCCCACTCATGCTGATGAGCACAGGCCCGGAGAGAGACACACCTGGATGCTGGCGCTGTGGTTGGGCATCCCAGAAGACAATGAGATGAGCACTGGGACACATGGAGGTCAAGGTTAGTGGCCCTGGGTCAGACACTGACACCCTATTGACCCATCCCACCAACAGGGACCTGGCTGCCTGGCTCACAGGAGGCTTGACGCTGCACGTTCAGAAGGCAGATGGACAGGTTGGACCTTGGGAAGCCAGGGGATCTGGCCTGGGTCTCCCATCCTCCCTAACAGGAATGGCTCTTAGACCTAAAGTACTGGTACCTAAGACAGGATCACACAGCTCCTATTCCTCTCTAGGATCTGGGGTGCAGATCTGTGCTGGGCAGAGTAGGCCGGAGACCCCTTAAGAACCCTGAATGCTCATGGTTTTAGGGATGACAACACTCCACAAATCCTAGGCTATAGCGGGGACATGGAATGAGCTCACTCCCAGGGAGGGGTCCAGAAGCCCTACCTGCTCTGCCTGTGGCTGACAGCCGGGTCCTGTCACTGGGGTACAGCTGCAAGGATAGCCAAATGACCTGGGGACTCCCCTGTGATCACTGTGACCTTAAGACCTTATCTTAGAGCTCATATCTTCAAGGCACCTTCCCCTGTTCCCTTCCTGTTCCTTCCACCCAGGCAGGACAGCATGGGAAGAAGGCCACGTTCAATCATAAGCCCAAGGGTGCTGAGCCCACATTCTAAGTCTTTAGGTGTGTTGCATGTGCATGTGTGTGAAGACAAAGGTAAAGAGCAGGCCTCTTTGGCAAGCCTTCCTACCAGGATTTTTTGAGCCAGGTTCTCCTGCTGATCCTGGAATCACTGACTGGCTAAAGTTCCTGGGATCTGCCTCTCTTGCCTGCTGGCTTCCCGGTGCTAGGGTTACAAAGCCCAGTCCTGACCTGTGGTGTGTGTGCACTCAATCTCCTATGCCTGCAGAGTGACCACACGGCCACCTCTCAGGTCTGCTCCTATGCATCTGTGGTTGACGTAGATATCTCAGCTCAGTTCTGCTGGAGGAGCATGAAAAATGGGATGTGGCCTGCAAAGCAGAAACCTGTGGGTCTTGGGCTCTGACCCCAAGCGGGGGATAACCTCTGAAGTTTGCAAAGTAGCCTTAGGAAGGGCTAGAAATGAGCCATGCAGAGACCTGAGTTTATGCCACCCTATACAAGAAGGCTTGGGCAGGGGACACTAGCTGCCTCATCCAGAGGATGCTCTGGGTCCTGCCACTCAGGCTTCTCCGCTCCTCCCAGCAGGAGGAACTGAACCTTCTCCCAGCTCTGTAAGAAGCAGAGAGCGAGCTGTTGACTCCACCCCACCTCCTAGCAGGGCAGTCAGCACACTCACCTGCAATTACGGTGTTCACACACTCGTACAGCAGGGACATGGCAGAGGTGCTGAGAGAAAGGAAGAAATGAAGACCCAGCCCAAGTGTCACACACAAACAAGGTTGCACTGCTGGGCTCCATGGGAACAGTACCACTTCCACCCTTCTAAAGCCCAGTGACACCATGATTCCTGTGGCTCCTCTCAGGCAGGGATGCAGGCCAACACTGACTTCTCCCACCCCCAAGCCTGTCCCTGTGTGTGCCATGTGTGTGCCATGATGGCCTGCAGCTCCTCCGGTGCCACTCTTCCAGAACTCAGTTCAGAGGGACACAGCACAGCTCTGGGGCCCCAGGATGGTAAAGGACTACATGAATGCAGGGCTCAGTGTGAGTCCAGGTCAAAGCTGACTCAACTGAGTATAGGGGTGCACACTTAAAATCCCAGTTCCCAGGGGAGTTGTGTGAATTTCAGGCAAGCCTGGGCTACAAAGCCAAATTCCCCCCCCCCAAAAAAGAAACAAACTATAAACAGAGTGGCCTCGGTCAGACAGGAGGGTTTGGTGGACAAGGGTCGTGTCAGAATGGCACCAATGTCCCTGCCCAGGGGTGGCAGCCAAGGAATAGTTACCTGTGAATGAGGTTGGTGAGAGGCTCGATCAGCTTCTTGCCCAGCCTGGGCTCCAGGGGAGTCAGGGCACCGAACTACAGGAACAGGGGTGCTATGGTCACCAGGAAGGCTGCAGGCCATGGCCCCAGGCCCAGCACACCCCACCCCTCAGTACTTACCAGCTTGATGATCTTGATGAGGACCCAGTTATTGGTGGAGGATGTCATGAGCTTGAAAAACAGTGGGGCCAGAGACAGGTAGTTTTTAGGGTTGCGGCGTGCCAGCTCACAGATGACATTAACAGCCGCAGACTGTACCCCTGAGGACCAAGAGAGGGGTCCACATTAGCAAAGAGTGAAACATTCTACTACCAAAGTGGTACCTCCATCAACAAGGGCATCCCTGTTTACAGGGACTGTCGCCATCAGTAACAATGATACCCACAGAGCAGAACATGTCTATCACAGCAAAGAAGGCTTCCTATCTGTGCTACAGGACTTTGGAAGCCTAAGGATACACTGGAGATTGTCACCATGCACATGACTAGCTAGAACCCCAGGCATGTGGCACAGTAAACAGTTCCTGGACTGCTCTGAGCAGAGGGGAGCTGAGGAAACACTGCTCCTGACTAGTATAGACATGATTTCTTTTATATCCTGCCACTTTAAATAATATTTATTTTTTGTGAGCATTTGCTGACATGTACACCTGTGTACCACATGTGTGCAGAGCCTGGAGACTGAAAAGGGGCATCAGGTCCCCTGGATCTGGAGTTATAAATGGCTGTGAGCCACCATGCGGGTGCTGAGAACTTAACCTGGGTCCTCTGCAAACGCGGCCAGTGCTCTAACCACTGAGCTGTCTCCAGCTGTACTTCTCTTGGGTACAGATGTGGGAAAGAGGCTTCTCTATGGTGTAGGCAGCCTTAGGTTACCCATGTTCATGTGAGCAACTGCAATGAACTCTCAGCCTTTTTTTTTTTTTTTTTTTT
>NC_034598.1:45260692-45274328 GCF_900095145.1 Mus pahari
TGGGATTAAAGGCCTGCGCCACCAGGCCCGGCTCTCAGCATCTCTTGCACCATGCCTGCCTGGATGCTGCCATGTTCCTACCTTGATGATAATGGACTGAACCTGTGAACCTGTAAGCCAGCCCCAATGAAACGTTGACCTTATAAGACTTACCTTGGTTATAGTGTCTGTTCACAGCAGTAAAACCCTAAGACGGGGCCCCAGCATTTATATAACCTCTGAAAAGTCCCCAAAATTCCAAACATTATACAATCACAGAAACTATCTGCAGCTGGTAAAACCACACTTCTGCTCATAGCATGAGGGAAATCATAGCCAGCTGCTACAAACAGTCCAGAAGCAGCCTCATATCCCACACCTGGGATTAAAACAAAACCATTCTTACAGTATTTCTATGCATGGTCACTACTGATTGGGATTGTTTCTTTGGTCTGTCACTGCTGCCCTGTGTGGAAGGGGACAGACTGGACATGGATGACATTTGTTCTCTCAAGGAAAGGTTCACATAGCCCTGGGCTAAGCTACCCTACTTCAGTACTCACATGCTCACAGAAGCACAAACTGATACCAACCACGCTGGAACCCCTTAGCCTCCACTGCAAGGAGCCTCCGAAACTTCCAGGGTAACAGCTCTGCTCTCAATGCCTCTGCCTCAGGATGACACCAAAAAGACTGTCCAAGGCATAGAGGGGCTAGAGACAGGGAGGATCAAGTGGCCAACGCGTACCAGTTGTCAAATCTGTCCTATCTAGTGAAGCCCCAGTAAGATCTGTTTCCCTAAGATGGGAGGACAGCCGGACGTGGCGGCACACACCTTTAATCCCAGCACTCAAGAGGCAGAGGCAAGCCTGGTCTACAACGTTGAGTTCCAGGACAGCCAGGGCTATACAGAGAAACCCTATCTCGAAAAACCAAATAAATAAATAAATAAAAAGATGGGAGGAGCACTTCTCACCAGCTCAGCAGCTGTACGGGGCAATGAAGAGGGCACTGGCATGCCCAGCCTCAGTCACTGCTTACTTTTCTAAGGCTGGAGCTAGGCTGGCCTTGAACTCCTCCTGACTCTCTGCCTCCACTGCCAGGTATGTGCTACCATGCCTGCTCTTTATGATGCTGGACATGGGATCCAGATTTCCGTATGTGCCAGGTGGGCATTCTATCACCGAGCCCAGCCTCTGCTTTTCTACTTCTTACCTGTGACAAGATCTTTCAGTCTATAGCCCAGGCCATCCTAACAGTTCTTTTGCATTATTGTGCCAAACACCCGAGGTAGAGTGAGCCACCAGGACAACTGGAGCCCTGTCACTTTCCAGGCTGGAAACAGCTGAACTAAATGTCTGGCCCACTGAGGGGCAGTGCTCCCTGCAAGCCATGTGCTCTGGACCTCATGTATTCCTCAAGAGGCCAGGAGGGACCTGGTTCCACAGATGGCCAGGTGGCAGCCAGCAGGCTGGGAAACATGAGGAAGGACCTCTTACTCTAAACACACCCTGCACAAACACTCATGTGCCCCATGAATAAAATGCAAGGTACGTCTCTTGTACCCCAGTCTCACGGATCTGATGGCATGCTGGGCTGTATGGCTGCTGTAGCTTGTGGTCACAGGTCACAGGACCTGCTCTACTGGGAAGTATGCTCTTTTTTTTTTTTTTTTTTTTGGTTTTTTCGAGACAGGGTTTCTCTGTGTAGTCCTGGCTGTCCTGGAACTCACTCTGTAGACCAGGCTGGCCTCGAACTCAGAAATCCATCTGCCTCTGCCTCCAGAGTGCTGGGATTAAAGGTGTGCGCCACCACGCCCAGCTTGAAGTGTGCTCCTCTCAGCAGGCCTGGGTGTTTCTGTTTCTCAGGCCACCATGACCCCTTACTCATCTCCTCCCAGTTCTGACTCACACAGCCTGAGAGTGGGTTTTGACCACAGACCACACTGTGGTGCTACAGTCTGTCTCAGGATGTTGCTTCCAGAACACCAGGCAGCACAAGCCCATGAGGGACACAGTCATCAGTTCGCTTGTGTGTACCATGAGGGAGGTGCTCATGTGCTCAAATCCTAAATGACCACAACTTTGATCAAAGGACATATGCTCCCCTTCATATGCTCCTCAGCGCTTCTGGGCTGGCTGGATGTAAGGTCTGCTGTACCCTCCTGCTCAGTCAACTCTGCAGAGGTGGGAGGTGGCAAGACTGACTGCTCACTTGCCACAGCTGCACACTCCCAGGGACTCCTGGGGCCCTACTGGCTTCATAATAAGCTGGCTGTGCTGGACATGACTATCCACTCAGACAAGGAACCTGTGAGCCATGGGGAGTCCCAACTAACTCTGTGTACTATGGCCTGTGGCTGTCAGTCCATCACCAGCGCAGATCAAAGGGGATTTGCAACAGGGACCCATATTCATGTTCCTACCATCCCCCATCCTCCCATCCTCCCAGGAGCTGGCTGGGCAGAGCTTCCTGTCATCAACCTGGGTCTGGGTCCTCCAGCTTCTCCTTAAGCCGGGGGAAGGCAGGACGCAGCGACTCAGGGTACTTGAGGAACACTTTGTACATGATCAGCACTGCCTTCTTCCTGATGTACGGCTTCGTGTGAGACATCTGTGGAGACAGAAGGGTGGCTGGTGACCCACTCACCTGGTCAGCACCTATGACTCTTCCACACCTCACTCCCTCTTAACACACCTAGAGCAGGCCCTGTCCCTGCCCTCTGTAACTGCCTGCCTTAAGAGGTGCTAGGCCCACAGGGAGATGCAGTCACTGTGAAAACTGATCTGGTTATAATGTGTGGTCCTGTTCCCAGGCTGCACTCCCTCAAGCCTCCTCCAGGATAGTTTTTGCACTGGCACTAGTGGTGGTGGGGTTACCCTTTGGCCCATCAGGCTCCGTGGGGCTCTCCATGCAAACCCGAAGAGCTCTCTAGTCCACAGGGCTGGCAACTATCTGGAAAGCCTCACAAGCTATACATCTACTCGGTGGGCTGGGCAATCTGTCACAACAGCTGCAGTCACCACAAAGGGGTGGATGCGCATGGAGGGTCCCAGTGGAGCTGTTTACAACAGGTACCTGCTAGATCTGGAGGTGACAGTGGGCTCTGCCCCCTCGTGGTATTCAACTTTTAGACCACCAGGCAGGATCCAGAGGACAAACCCAGGAGGAAGCAAGGCTGACTTTTGCTCTGTCCCAATTACCCCAGCTACACAGCAGCCACACTGAGGGCCTTTTTGCCTCCTCAGAGCAAGGGCTCAATACTGGGTTCTGGGCATCACTGGATGAAGGTAAACAGTGGCATAGGCACACAGAAACTCACCAGGGTCATGATGTCATTTGCCAGGTCTCTGGCAAGATCTGGGGTGACAAAACAGGACAGACCAGTCAGTGCCACTCCAGTGTCGTACTGGCTGGGGCTGCTCAGGTCCTGCAAGGGGACAACAGGAGGGTCAGTGGCAGTCCCTTGGGACTATCTGTATGTCTGTAACCCAGCACGAGGGAGCCTCTCACAGCTCCTCTACTGTCGTCAAGAACTGGAACACAGGTCAGAGGCAGAGAACACAGAAGAGCTCTGTGTAGAAGCTACCAGGTCTCTGGGCTCCTTGGGGACAGAGGTTCCTTTGCAAGTCACAACTCCTGGAGCCTGGCAATGCTATAGGGACCTTTTCTACTCAGCAACTCCCTCATGATACCAGGAACAGTCCTTTGGCTGTTCTGATCTGAGATGCTCTGGGCCAATTAGGAGTTTATCCTTCTAATGTATAGGGCCCAAGGCAGAAGTCTATGAGGCAACTTCTTCCCAGTGCCCTGACTCCCCACTCAAAGGCAGTGTACCTGGTGCGAGAGGGTATACCTCAGTTATGTTGTACATGGGGCATGCTCAGAGTGCTGGCTCATGATTATTAACAGAATGTTGTGAGCTTTAGGGACTTTCCCAGGCTCAAACAGCATCAGAAGCTATGATCAGCCCTTTACCCTCAGTGTCCAAAATTTGCAGTGCCATCTCCCAAAGGGACAGAAAGGAAAGCAGTGGAATCAATGAAAGCACTGCCCCCTTACTAGGAAACCACATCAGGAAGACACAGATGACAGGACGGCCTGGAGCTTAGCCTTGAGAGATCCATGCCCAGATCCCATGCTGGTCTAGACGACACAGAGGCTGCGGAGGCCAGGGACATGTGCCCTGCTGTGTGGGCAGAGATCTCAGCTGCACATACACCAGGTCCCAACCAGGACATCAGCAAGGTACTGCTATCCTTAGTAGGAGGACGCCTTCAGAAGCTGAGCTCCTGTGTCTTAGAGAGGAAGGCCTGACCCCAGCCTCACACACTGCAGGCATACAGACAGTGAGATGCTGTTGTGGCCAGAGGCCAGCCTCAGCCTCAACCCAACTGCTCACCTCTGTATCCTATTCCCCTTCCTCCCACAGCCTGGCCACTCAAGTCCAGCTTCTTCTCACAAGGCTCATGCATGCAGGAGCAATGCCCAGGAGCCTCCCTTAGAGGGCCCTAATCACTCAGACCCTCGCTATTCTCAAAGGCCTGGCCAGCTAAGGTTGTCTGCTCCCCCAAATAGCTCTGGGTCACCCAGGCCTCCTGCCTGACCCCATAACCCAGAGACACTGCCCATGTGGCTTGCAGCATAACGCCACTCAGCCCTGCACCTCCCACCTCACCCTTGCCCTCAGCCAGGCTCTATCCTCATCAGCACCATGAGCGCAGCTATGTTACTGTGGCTCCCATATTCATTCCTCTTCCACCTGACAGTTGCCTATAACACACGCCTGCCACCCCACACTGAGGGAGTCCTTGCTCCAACATTTGAGAACAGAGGGGTGCACTTTATGGCAGGAATTATAAAGGGGCTGAAACAAAGAGCAGCCAGCACCCTGTGGTCTTCAGCACAAGGTAGGCAGAGCAGGATGGTGTCAAGGAGGACTCATCCACTCCCTCCCTCACTCTCTCACACTCCAACACTTCCTCCCTTACACTCCCTCCCTCACACTCACACCCACTCCCTCACACTCCCTCTCACACACTCCCTCCCTCACACTCACACACTCATACCTACTCCCTCACACCCACTCCCTCACACTCACACCCACTCCCTCACACTCACACCTACTCCCTCACACTCACACACACTCCCTCACACTCACACCCACTCCCTCACACTCACACCCACTCCCTCACACTCACACACACTCCCTCACACTCTCTCACACACTCCCTCACTGACCATCTAGAGGCCTGGGAGCCAGCAGGCAGGCAAGAGCCCAGTGTGGACAGGGACAGGCTGTAGCAGTGTGCATTGAGCAGGAAAGGGAGGAGGGGCGTGTGCTCCAGCCTGAAGCCCTCTAGAATGTGAAGGCCCATGCTTGCTGAGACCAGATCTCTCATCTGCTGAGAAACAGGGGATGAGAGTAAGAAAGCCTTGAAAAGCTACCCCAGGAAGGTGGGACTGTCAGCTAGCTGATCTTCTGTGGCTCACTTGAGTGGCAGGAAAGCATCAGGGCCTACCTTTCGGATCTGGTTGGTGGTCAGCATGATGACGTCAGTACCTTCATGGAAGCACTGGGAGGCTGCAAGGTAGCCAACACGCTGCAGAGTCAACAGCCACAGTGTCAGAGCCAGAGCTACCTAAAGCCCCACCAGGAGCACTCAACAAACACCTGGAGCACTGAGGGTGACATCAGTAGGGCACCTGGCTCTCCAGCTGAGCACTGGGACTCAGGGTTCTGAGTCACCCTCACCTAGTGCTCCTCCCAGCACATGCAGATGGTTCTAGCTTCACTGCTGTACACACACGTGCACGGGGAGGCAGCACCCTGGTTCTCATAAAGTACCATTCCATCCCTCAAGGCACTTGCTTAGGGGCTGCGTGCTTTCAGCGTTATATGGCACACATACATGGAATAAAACAGGTAACAGGAGAACATGTCTAAAGGGACCAGTGTGCCCATCTTTGTCAACCAGAGGCTGGGAAATGACCAGTCGTGACAATGACCCCACCACCAGGTTACCAGAACTCTTGGGACAGCAGTGCTGATCAGCCTTAGCCAGGGACGCTCCAATCACACAGCCACTGCTGGGCACAGGGCTGCAGCCTGTGACTGCAGTGCTCAAGAGGCAGAGCCAGAAGACTGGCATTCAATTCAGGACCAATCTCAGCTACAGGGCATTCAAAGCCAATCCACAGTGTGGGGGACTGAAAACAACGGCTGCCCTAACAGACCACTGTTAAGCCATGTGGAGTGGCACAAGCCTTGAATCCTAGCACTCACTTAGCAAAGACAGGTCTCACACCTCAACAGCAGGGCCTTTGGCCAGAGGACACACCCTCAGGGTTACACCCATGCTTGAAGATCCCTCCTCCCTCACACAGAGCACATCTGCCTGCTGTGCATCCTAGGTCCTCACCTTGAATGTGAACTTGGAGGCACTCATGACTTCAATGATGTTGAAGGCAGCCCAGCTGATGTCATACCCAAGCATCTGTAACTGTTAAGGGAAGAATGGTGAAGGTGATTAGTACTCCGGAGACACGGGGGCAAAGGTTGCAGCCACACCAGTTACATTCACACCACATATGGAAGAACAAGATACACTCAGTCTGAACACATAAACTTCATCCATCACAAACCTCTGGGGGCTTTTATATCCTCTTCTCAACAAATGGCTCTGACAAAACTGGACATGGTTCAGAGAGAGAGAGTGTTCCTTAGGGGTGGAGCCCTGCCTAGAATCCCCTAGTGAGGGGCTTAGGGGCGTGGTCAAAGTGGGACCCTGACTAGCCCCTGGCTAGCAATCCCCCAGTGAGGGGCTGGGGGCGTGGCTCAGCAGGAGAGTCCTGCCTGGCAAGTGTGAGAGACTGGGTTTCCTATCTAGCACTTAAAAAAAAAAATACCAAGGAAAAAGACTATGGAATATCTAAGTCTAAGGGAACAAGTTCACAGACCACTAAAAGATGATGAACATTCACAGTGGAGAACATGATGCTACTGTCTGAAGTCCCAACATCACGGCACACAGCTATGTTGTCTGTGATCTGAGCTTGTCTGTGATGGAGATCTAAGGTAGAAAGACTGAAGATTCAAGCCAACCGAGGTCATACATGCTATAGATATACACACAGGCAAAATAGCAATATGTATAAAACAGACCTTTTAAAAAATTAAATAAATAGCCAGGTATAGTAATGCACGCCTTTAATTCCAGCACTTGGAAGGCAGAGGCAGAAGGATCTCTGTGAGTTTAATTTAAGGTCAGCCCAGTCTACAAAGTGAGTTCCACGACAGTCAGGGCTACACAGAGAAACCTTGTCTCAAAAAACAGAAAAACAAAACCAGTGTTAGTGTGAGGAGGTAGAGCACTTGCCTCTGGAGTACCAGGCTCTGAATTCAATCCAAGCACTGTTTAAAAAGCAAGAGGACTGGGTAAAGGTACCTACTGCCAAGCCTAGTGAACCGAGTTCAAGTCCTGCCACCAGGCCCTGAGAGGTACCCTTCATGCAAGCACCAGGGCACACTTGCACACACAGCAAAGAAAGAGCTGGCATGGTGAAACACGCCTGGTAACCCTAGCCCTCGGGAGGCAGAGGCAGGCAAGTCTGAGTTTAAAGCCATTTTCAGGACAGCCAGGACCAGAGAAACCCTGTCCCAAAGATAAACAAGATTAAAAAAAAAAAAAAAAAAAGTAAGTTTTTCTTTGAAAGAGTGAAGTATCCTGTGCCACCCCTGTGGTATACTTGAGTACTGAGAACCCAGCATGGCATGGTATGTCGCCTCCCGATCTAAGAAGGGATGGAGGCAGATGGCAATCACACTCATATACACGTGCAGCCAAAAAGGATGGTTCAGAGTCTGAGGTTCCCCACTAGGATCCCCAGCACCTCACATGCCCAGCCTGTATCCGCAATAGAAGCCATCAGGCAGGACTCTGCATGAACCTTGTGCTGCGCACAGCAGCAATGTCTGATGGATGGATGATAGGCAGGCAGGCAGGTGAGGCAAGAGGAAGGCACTCACGTAGGTGAGCTTGCAGACAGCGTTGGCCTTCACGGCGATGTTGTCCTGCTTCAGCTCCTGCTTGATCTCGTCAATGCACTGGGAGATGTACTTGGCCTGAGTGGAGACAGCAGTGTCAAGTGCAAGAATCGGTGTGATCTGGCTGCTGACCGTCAGCAAGCAGGTGCTCATGGGGAGGACGGACAGTTCCAGCTAGCCTGGATGAGGAGACCTGGCAGCTTTCTCTTCCTTCTCTGCAGCGTAGGGACCTGAACCAGGGCTGGTGCATGCCAAGCAAGCATGCTCTCCTGAACTGTCTCTCAAAGCCCAACTGGGCACCTATTTTCCACTGATAGGAAATGGCTATAACAGGAGACTCTTAGAGGTGGGAAGTGGACATGTGGAGGTGAGGGACCACAGTGACTGCTACTGCTCTGGGTGACAGCCTTTAGCTAGTTGAAGGTGAACTATTTTGGACCTAAGCAGTGGTGCCAGTCACACGGCATTCTACTGTATGGCCTGATGCCTATGGTCTACCCACACTACAGGTCCACTGGATCCCCTTTCCCTCCCATAGGCTGCGTTGCATAACCCCGCTCACCACTAGCATGCACCCTTGGCGCCCCCTGCACAAGCTCAGCAAATCTTCCAAACAACTTCTTGGGCCAGACAGGTCCATCCAAGAGAATTAGGGCACAAAGACCAGAGCAGAGCAGATGTGGGCCTAGGGAGTGACTCCTACCCCACTACCAGGACAAGCACAAATGGAGTCAAGCCAAGCCCCAGGAATGCATGAGCAGGGAGGAGGTGTTGAGGTATACCAGGGCATGGAATGACCCACCACCACCACCACATCAGCTCCCATGTGCCAGGTGCTGCGTGAAGAGGAACCTGGATCTTGGCTTTTTTTTTTTTTTTTCTTAAAAGATTTATTTATTATATTTATGAGTACACTGTAGCTGTCTTTAGACACACCAGAAGAGGGCATCGGATCTCATTACGATGGTTGTGAGCCACCTTGTGGTTGCTGGGAATTGAACTCAGGACCTCTGGAAGAGCAGTCAGTGCTCGTAACCGCTGAGCCATCTCTCGAGCTCTCTTGTCTTGTCCTGATAGTTAAACAGGTAGTCACCACTGACACTATTCCTCACTGTTCCTCAAATGCAGTCCAGAGCTGACCCACTCCAGGTGTCACACATCAGAGCCCTCCCCAGGCAAGTGTGGATATCAGGCTCCATCCCAAGTCCCTGTGAAGTGGACCTAATAGGATGCTTGTGGGGTCATCACTGCCCAGGACAGTCTCTAGCATTGGGTCAAAGGAACTACAGCTGTTAAGCACCCTGTTGACAAAAGATCTTTTTTTTAAAACAGGGTCTCATATAACCTAGACCACCATGCAATTGGGCTGGCCTTGAACTCCTGTCCTCTTTATGGAATGACAGGCATGGGCCATCAAGCTTGGCTTATCAGAATACTTTCCTGAATATTTTATGATCTAGACTGAGCCCAATGGAACAAATGTCAACTGTCACCACAACCTGCCTCAAGTAACTAAATGCCACTCAGGGATCCTCAGGAATGACTTTATCTCTCTTCAAAGATGCCAGGCTGTTAATGACTGAAAAGAAAACGAACTTCAGGCCAGACTTGTGGAAAGGACAGACTCTCAGCTGGACATGGGGTAGGGTTTGAGACACTCAGCAGATAAGGGCTCAGGCAAGGGTCTGATTTCCAGTACTCACATGCCCAGAACTCACCAGGGGTCAAGCAGGACCCAGGAGCTGGATGTCTGAAGTCCCTGTAATATCGCCCTGGTTTTCAGGAGAGAAACACTGCTGTCCAAAACACAACCCAAAATGACTCAACAATCAAGTCTGGTAGGCACACCTGTAATCATAGCACAGGAGGCTGAGGAAAGAGGATCGCCTCAAGTTCAAGGCCAGCCTGTGTTAAACACACCCTTAATCCTGCATTCTGAGGCAGTGGCAGGCAGATCTCCATGAGTTCAAACCCAACTAGGCTACATATTGAGTTCCAGAATAGCCAAGACTACATAATGAGACCCTATCTTGAAAAAGAAACAGCCTGGTGCAGTGGCGCAGATTTAACCCCAGCACTTGGGAGGCAGAGGTAGAAGGATCTGAGTTCAAGGCCAGCTTGGCCTACAGATCGAGCTCTAGGACAGCTAAGGCTACACAGAGAAATCCTGTCTTGAAAAACAAAAAGAAAAAAAAAGTAAGAAAGAAGAAAAGAAAGTCACAATTCAAGAAACAGCAAGGAGCTGAGACACTCGGCAGATAAGGAAGGGCTCAGGCAAGGGTCTGATTCCCAGTGCGCACAATGCACATTCACAGGCAGGCACTACATACACATGGCGCACAAACTTGCAGTCTTCATCACAACTGTTACGAGACACCAATGCCTCTGCCGGCTCCTTCTACGTAAGTCTCTCACCCTGCATGTGCCTACAGAAGCCGGTTAAAGCTTCCAGCTAGGCATGGTGGCACTTGCTTTTAACCCAAGCACTCAAGAAGCAGGTAGAGAAGCTGTTAGTTTGTGGCCAACTTGGTTCACAAATCAAGTTACAGGCCAGCCAAAGCTGTACAGTGATACCCTATCTCAAAATATAAAACAAAACACTACCAACAACAAAGACATGCTCCTGAAAACCAACTCTGCAAGCTGCCTTTGATTTTTGATTTCTACACACACACACGCCCCTATGTACATACACACAGACACTGACACAAAGTTACAGATGGTTATAAGCTAGGTCCTAGGACTCAAACCCAGGTCTTCTAGAAGAGCAGAAAAAATGTTAAGTGCTAAGCCATCTTTCTAGACCCCAAGACATTAAAACAAAACAACCACCACCAAAAAACCTCCTTCCAGCTGAGGCCATCCTCATAGAGCTGCAACTCTGTCTTGGAAGGCAGGGCTGGTCTCTCCTGTGGCTCCAGGTTCATCCCTTTCATTCCAGTACTTAAAAGAGAAAAGCAGAGGATGTCTCCGAGTTCAAGACCAGCCTCAGTTATCACGTGAGTTCCTGTTTCTAAAAGAAATGAAAACCAAGCCTGACTCCCTGTGTTTGATCTGAAAGAAGATGGTGGAAGAAAAAGGAAAAACACAACAAACCAACCCAGGGCAGACACATTTCTTTAGGAGCCCAAAGCAGCCTTTTGGCATCCCAGTGCCTGCTCATCACAGTGCTACCCCACAGCCCTTGGCCTTTCCTCACTGTGTAGTTTAAGCTGGCATTAACGTGGAACATTCTGCCTGGGCCTTCTTACGGCTTGAGGTGAATGCCAGCTGGCTTTGTGTAAGATGGCTGTTTTCTCAGGCTGATAAGAAGGCAGCAGCCAGACCTGGAGAAGCCAAATAGTAACCAACAGCCCAGCTGGGACTTCCGGGTTGAGTGCCAAAATCCTGGGTCCCTAGGTGAGCCTGGCAAGGGTGTTGTTATAAGACACAAAAAATACCCTCAAGTGCCTGAGAACCTCCAGCATCTGCCCGTGAGCAGACATGGCAGGAGGGCTGGCAAGCAGTGTGACTCACATTCTGGGAGAAAGGCACACATTGGTGGCAGGTAAAGAGACACAACACACAGGAACTGGCCCATGTGTGCATATCCTCACAGATCTGGAGCCTTGAGCTTCACTGGGCTTCAGTCTAATAGTGACAAGGCTAGTGTCCTGAGGTTCCAGGAAGCACCCACATCCTGCTTGCCCTAATATCCAGAAGCCTCACATCTTAGTTCATGGCTCCTTCTTTCCCCTAGACCTGGCAGCAGTCTCCCAGGCTCTGTCTCTTTCCTCTCCCTGCATCCCTAGAGGACCTGATGGCAAGAATGGGTCCAGATGATCCAGAATGATGCCCAGCTCAGAGGCCCCTGTTTGACCCGGTATGCACAGTCCCTTCTGCCACTGAAGGACACAGGTCCACAGGTCTCACAATTAGCACAATGGTACCTCTGGTGGACAAAAGTCACCTCATATCACCCAAAGTCAGAGCAAGAATGAGCCAGGAACTGTGGTTCCTATGGCTACAACAGAGAAGGCAGAAAAAGCTACAAGACAGATAAGTCAATGTGGATGCCTGGGGAGCCTGGAAAGTAAGGGGAATTCTTGAGACTAAATGGAGCCAGTCCCAGCCTGGGGCCCAGAAAGCAGCATAGGAAGACTAACACCTGATAGAAAAAGGAGCTTATGCCTCTGCATAAGCAAGTAAATAGAGCAGAGAGAACAGGACCTAAGGAGTTGAGGCAGGAGGATCTTAAGTTCAAGGCCAGCCTGGGCAATTTTTGCATAACCCTGTCTCAAAATGAAAGTAAAGAGAGGGTTGGAGTGGGACTCAGGGGTGCAGCCCCTGCCTAGAACCCCCCAATGAGGGGCTGAGGGTATGAGGTGGCTCAGGGGTAAAGAATATGCCTAAAATTGGTGCAGACCAGCCAGTACCACAAAAAGGCCAACCTGGGCAACACAGCACAACTGTCTAAAAGCAAAATATTAAAATAAAAAAAATAAGAGAGCACGAGCCATTTCTGCTGGGCACAGAATGACCATTGTAGAGCAAAGGACATAGGCAGCCTGAGGTACAGGTCATCCCAGGGCTCAAGCCTCAGGAACAGCTGAGTTCCCAGGTCTCCAACTGACCCTTGGAGTTACCAGCCAAAGGGGAACAGCTAAAGCCCACAAGATAGCTACAGCAGAGTTTCAGAAACAACTAGGCCGCACTGATCACACCAGGCAGGGGTTGGGGCTGGGGCTGGCACAGGTTAAACACAGTCAGCTATGCTGGGATCTGGCGGACTGCAGAGAAACTTACTCCAGGGGCAGTAGGGGGTCCCTGCAACACCAGGGATACTCAGCTTGTGTTTTAGTTTTCTGCCAGGTACCTGACAGAGATGTAGGGGCCCTCATGGCTGCTTATAAACACTCATGGAAGCTGTGGATTTGAAGGAGTGGGGGAAGGTGAGTAGAAAGGATACTTCCTGTTTTTATTTAATAACATCAATTGTATGTTTAAAAGAAAATTGAGGAAGAGTAAGCCTGACATGCCTTTAATGCCAGCACTCAGGAGGCAGAGGCAGGCAGAACTCAGTAGGATGGAAGCCATCCAGAGCTACATAGTGAAGCCTATCTCACAATAAAGATGGAGGATGTGGGGTTGGAGAGAGAGATGGCTCAGAGGTTAAGAACACTGTCTGCTCTTCCAGAGGTCCTGAGTTCAATACACAGCAACCACATGGTGGCTCACAACCATTGTAATGGGGTCTGATGCCCTCTTCTGGTGTGTCTGAAGAGAGCAATGGTGGTGTACTCATATGCATAAAAATAAATAAATAAATAAATCTTTTAAAAAAAAGATGGAGGATGTAGCTTAGCAACAGAGTGCTACCAATGTCTACAGGCTCTGAAGTCAGACAGTGGAACGTGGTAAAAATTAAAGGGTGGAGATGGAGAGATGGTTCAGCAGTCAACAGAGCTTGCTGTTCTTGCAGAGGACCTAAGTTGGATTCACAGCACTCATGTTCGGTGGCTTACAACTACCTCTACCTCTAGGTCTAGAAGATCCAATAACCTCACCTGCCTCTGCAGGCACCTACACACACAACGGACACACAAATATACACGTAAGAAAAAGGAATCT
>NC_034598.1:45274704-45281721 GCF_900095145.1 Mus pahari
GTACTCACATACATAAAATAAATAAGTCTTTTTAAAAATTAATATATATATATATATGGATACACTATTACTAAAAAGACAAAAATTTATTGGGTATGGTGCTGTACACCCACAATCTCAGCACTGGGAAGCAGAGATAGCCGAGTGTCTGTGAGTTCAAGACCAGACTGACCTACAGATTGCGTTGTAGGCCTGCCAAAGTTACAGAGTAAGATCAGCTCAAAGGGGCTGCAGAGATACAACAGAAGAGGACTTGCTGATCTTCTAGAGGACCTGGGTTTAATTCCCTGCACCGACTTAAGGCTCTCCACCATCCACAGCCAGGTGCTACCACACCTGGCAACAATATTTAAAAAAAAAAAAAAATCATCTCAAGCTGGGCAGTGGTGGCACATGCCTTTGATGCCAGCACTCTGGAGGCAGAGGCAGGCAAATCTCTGTGAGTTAAAGGCCAGCCTGGACTACAGAGTGAGGTCCAGGACAGCCAGGGCTACACAGAGAAACCCGGTTTCCATTTTTTAAAAAAGGATCATCTCAAAAACAAACCAAAACCGCACAAAACTTCCAGAGTACACGCCCTGCATTTTTTAAGTACTTATAAGGCAGAAGGATTATTACACCTCCCTGGGTTACACAGTGAGACCTAAGTCAACCAGAGTGTAGAGCAGAGAATGGTCATTGCAACTTGTGCTACGAGGTTGGCAGAAGGCACTGCACTACACCCGCATCTCCACAAGAGTGAGTACCTGCAGTCCACAATGAGCCCAACAATGCACACAGGAACTTGAAGATGTCCCTGAGGAGGGATAGAGGACCCAAGCAGTCTCAGACTGGCCAGTCATAGTGGGAGAGATGGCTCAGCAGTTACAAGTAGACTCACAACCAAAATCTTAGAATGGCTGAGCAGTCAGCAGCAGGAGCCACATAGAAGCTGAGGGCTTGGAGGGCTTTCTGTGCCTGCCTAGCTCTGCACTACTGAAAGAGCTTTCTGCAGCCTATACATGCAAGACAGTACAATGAAACTCAGTATCAAATGTAATACACACCAATTTTTAAAAAGCACCTCCACCATTACCCCACAGACACCTGTGGGACAGGCACAGTCTATGCACACCGATTCCCAATGAAGATTTGAGACTTGCGGGATGGGAGGGTAGGGGACGTGAAGAGCAAAACATAACAGAGGCCTTCGGCCATGGGCACACACACCTTAAAATCAGTAATCCCAGCACTAAGACTGAGGCAGGATAATCATGAGCTTCAAGCCAGCCCAGGTTATGTCCCTAGCTAGAGTCTGTTTCAGGTACTCAAACTAGAATGTGACCTGTCCCCAGGGTCCTAGAACAGTGCCCAGGGAACATTCTCTGTACAGCAGAGAGGGCCACGGTACAAAGGAAATTTCACATAGGGCAGTCCACACCCAGCAAAACGAAGGCCAACCAGCTATTTCAACCGAAGTAACAGCCAGGAAGGGGGGGGGGGGTGTACAAACCACACCAGGTAGGGTAGAAGGAAAGAGAGCTAAAGAGAAATGACTGTCCCAGACAGGGACAGACACCCTCTTTCAGCATGGCCTTCCTGGCCAGGAGGAGGCCTGCGTCTTTCCACTGAGCCACGCACTAAGCAGCCACTCACTCTATCACTTCTTCCTTAATCTAGGTCACGGGCTGTGGGGAAGAAAGGAAGCAGCGCTCGGAGTCTCAGTGTAACTTCTGGAAAAATCGCTTCCACGCCCTGACTTCTGCCTTCTTTGAGCTTCAGTTTTGAAGTCAGGCTTCCCCATTCCAAGATGCCCCTAGGTCCTGCACACACTAATAGTTCAGGGGATCTGGGGCAGGGAAACCTGGCAGGGTTCCCAAGGCAGCCCGAGACAGCCACTTGGACCTGTGCTTTCCTGACAAGGGGATTGCTCCATGGGAGACACGTAGACCTATGACTGCATTTTTCTGTGAGGGTCCCCGATTCCTCCATATGTGATCCAGAAACAAGCTCAAGTGGGAGAACCTTTGCCTAAGTCAGTCTTCTTCGAGAAGGTAAACTCAGGCTCCAGCAGGGGCACCCAACTGCCAGACCTAAAACGCTTAGGCCTTGAGGGCAGCGACTGCTCCAAGTGGACAATCTGGAGGTTCAGGGAGTGGCCCCCAGTTACAGCAGACGAGACACCTGAGCCATTTTGGACAGCGCCTGTTTCAAGCTGCTGGGGGGGGGGTAAACTGAGGCCAGGGGAAGGAGAGGCTGTGCAGAGCCGCAGCTCCGGAACAGGCAGGCCGGGCAAGGCGATGGGGTCGAGAAAGACGGCTCCACGGCGGGCCAGAGGCCATGGGGGGAAAGCCGGGCAGCCCCGCTCCGCGCCGGCTCACCTCGTCCTCCTTGTGGTTGCGGATGCCGCGGACCAGATCCTGCAGGTTCTTGTCGAACATGCGGTCGATACTGCCCTTGACCATCTTGAGGGCCATCGCGGCGGCCCGTGGGCTGTGGCCTCCGAGGGAAACGCCGCTGCCGCGGCCCTAGAAGGTGCGGGGACCCGGCGAGCGCCCCTCGGGCGAGCGCCCCGCTGCGTTCCCGGCCGCCGCGGAGGGGACGCCGTGGAGGCCAGAGCGACGGCTGAAGCCGGAGACCAGGCTGAGGAGAAGGGGCAGCCAGGAAGCCCCCGCTCCCACAGACCCTTCCCAGCTCAGGGCCGCTCGCAAATGGCGGCCAAGATGGCGGTGGGTCAGCTGACGGAGAGCCTGGGCGTCCCGGAAGCCCCGCCTCACCAAAAAAGCCCAGCCCCACACTGCAGTTTCCTTGACAACCACATGCCACCCAATAGGAAAGCAGACACCACCCTTTGATGCCTGGCAGCCCACCCCTTCCTCTGCAGTGCCTTGCAGCCTCATTGGTGAGCAAGGACCCCCACAGACGTCCTAACCACGCCCCTAAGGGAAAAGCGCGAGCCGGTCTCCCCACTCAGCTAAATGACAGCAGTGGGCGTGGTCTGGTCTCGTGTGGGCGTGGCTAAGTGAGGGCGGAGCTCCACGTGGAGCCTTTTCTGCAAGGTCCTGGCGAAGTATATCCTGCCCTGCCTTTTCTGAACTTAAGTGGTGACTTGGGAATCAGGAGTCAGTCACACCAGCAATCTAACCGGCCGGCCTGTGCTGTATGAAACGCTGTCTGAAAAGACCAGCACAAGGCTTGGATGGTGGACACCATACAGGAGGAACTGTGGTGGGCAAGTGAGTTTGCTGGAGATGGTCCACCTTTACACAGCTGTGATGCATGCGTTCGTCTCTGGATTGCTTCTTGCTACTGCTGTGGCTCCGCATGTTTCTCATTGCTATATGCCTCCTGTATCTAGTACGATGTGAATGGGCGTGGGGAGACCCTCACTGCCTATAGTCTGCTGTGCTCTATTGGGCAATTCTCCTGCAGTTTAATATAAAGATGAACTTTCATAAAACATGAATTAATTATTTTATAGAATTTCTCACTTGATTAAAATAGTTTTGAGATGTTAGGGTAGTTGATAGAAAGTTTAAGGAGATGGTTTAGATTGTTTTGCCAGAAAGATATAATAAAGTTAGCGTTAAGCGTAGGATGTGTCCCCTCCTTGGGCTGCAAACGTTAGATAAGGAGCACAGTGAGCTTTCGTGTGTTACAAGCACGTAATTGTACTTGAAAGAGAAAATAGGCTTCGGACTAATTAATGATAAAAGAAAACATTCATTCTAGGTTAGGTCGGAGTTCCTGGACCGTGTGATACAAGAATGTGGTCCCACGTTTAGAGTAAATAATTCAGCTATGAGTATAAGAGTAGAGAATAGATAATTAGCCAGTTTAGCTGAACAAGACTTCAAAAATAACATGAAAGATAGATGACCTGTTTCTTGATAAATACAAATTGTCATCACCTAAGCATCGGGAAAAACTTGCTAATAGAGCCAGGCGTGGTGGCGCACGCCTTTAATCCCAGCACTCGGGAGGCAGAGGCAGGCAGATTTATGAGTTCCAGGACAGCCAGGGCTATACAGAGAAACCCTGTCTTGAAAAAACAAACAAAAAAACAAAAACAAAAAAACTTGCTAATAGAGATTTGGCTTGGTTAAATTTTGTTAAACATGGCAAAAGAATTATATTGCTTTGGGGTTACATTGAATTTGTGGAAAAAAAGATGAGCTGGGCGTGGTGGCACATGCCTTTAATCCCAGCACTTGGGAGGCAGAGGCAGGTGGGTTTCTGAGTTCGAGGCCAGCCTGGTCTACAGAGTGAGTTCCAGGACAGCCAGGGCTATGCAGAGAAACCTGTCTCGAAAAAAACCAAAATAAATAAATAAATAAAATACATAATCAAAAAATACATAATAATCAACCCTGCTGTAATTTCCTTTTGTATGATTTTAATTTGTTTTTAAGGAATTTGTTTTCATGATGGTGGTTTTTGGAAAATATGTATCTCGTGGCCATGAAGTAACTTTTCTTCTAACAGAGAGAAGTTTTGTCTTACATGGTATAAAAAGGCTAAGAGAAAAAGCAAAGCTATTGGAGCATGCAGAACCTTGCTTTCTCCACTCTGTGTGTGTGTGTGTGTGTGTGTGTGTGTGCGCGCGTGTCCACACACACACACACACACACACACACACGTGCATGTCACACCTTTCTGCTGGCCCCAGAAACGTCAGTTTTACTCCCTCAGAGAAAAGTCTGCTGAGTGATTAAGCCCCACTCCATGCCCCTCCTCAGTGTACCTGAGCAGTCAGAGCTCCTTCAGGACTTGGGGCTCACTCAGTGGGTCAAGCTCTGGATTCCATCATTGACCACAGTGCCATCCTCAGGAGGAAGAGGCAGGAAAAGCTGGAGTTCAGTACCAGCCTTGAATGCTGTCATGGTTACACACAAATGTAAACAGAAAAGTTAGGGACTGGCTCAGCAGACACACCCCTGCCTCGAGTCCTCCTGTGTGAGGCTGTGGCCTGGCTCAAGGACCATGAGTCTGGCTTCCAGGAAGCCCTATAACAAATCACCAACCATGAGAAATGAATGACAGCAAACAGAAGGGGGGGCTGGAGAGCTGCTCGGTGCATGGACAATGTCCTGTATGGGTACTTCACCTGTCTATTAAAGCCTATAGCCTAAAGCTTAGGCAGAAATCAGGAGGAAAAAGAATTCTGGTATAGAGCCAGGCAGGAGAGCAGCTGGGAAGATGTGAGGAGCCAGAGCACAGGTAACCAACCATGTGGCAAAATGGAGGTTAAAATCGTTGGGTTATCTAAGTTTTGATCTTGTCAGAGAAAAGCAATATGGCCAAGGTATTGTCTGAGTCTTATTTCTGGGAGCATGGAGCTGGGAGGAAGAACTGGACCTAAGTTTTAAAGCTCTTCTAGAGAACCTGGGTTCAATTGCAAGCACCCACATGGTCACTCAAGAACATCTGTAATGCTACCCAGTTCCAGGGAATTCCTAGCCAGCTGCCTCAGGCATTGTCTTAGTTAGTGTTTTATTTCTGTGAGCAGACACCATGACCAAGGCAACTCTTACAAGGACAGCATTTAACTGGGGCTGGTTTACAGTTTAGATCATTATCACCATGGTGGGAAGCATGGCAGCATACAGGAAGACATGGTGCTCTCGAGAAGGAGCTGAGAGTTCTACATCTTGATTCCAAAGCAGTCAGGAAAAGGCTCTCTTTGCACTAGGTAGAGCTTGAGCAGAGGACCTCAAAGCCCGTCCCCAGAGTGACGCACTTCCTACCAGGTCATGCCTAGTCCAGCAGGGCCACTCAGCCCAATAGTGCCACTGCCCATGGGCCAAGCACATTCACACCACCACAGGCATCAGGTGCAAGCATGGTATGGGGGACATCACCTTCATTACGCTTTTAATTCTGTAACAAACACCATGACTAAAGCACCTTATAGAAGAAACCATTTTTCAGAAGGCTAGAGTCCATGAAAGCAGAGCACAACATTGGGACAGGGACAGCTGAGAGCTCATGTCTGAGACACAAACAAGAAGGAGAGAGAGAGAGACCAGAATGATGACAGTCTGTGTTTTATTTTGTTTTTGTTGTTGACGTTGTTGTTTTGAGACAGGACCTCTCTGTGTAACAGTCCTGGCTGTCTTGGAACTTACTGTGTAGATCAGGCTGACCTCAGATTCACAGAGATCCACCTGCTTATGCCTCCAGAGTGGGATTAAAGGTGTGTGCCACCACAGCAGGCTGTGAGAACCCTCAAAGCCCTTCCTCTGTGTGACAGACCTCCTCCAACAAGGCTACACTTCCTAATCCTTCACAAATAATCCCAGAAAGCAGGGGCCAGGTACTTAAACATAGGAGTATTTGAGAGCCATTCTCATGCAAACCACCACAAACATACACAGGCAAGATATCTGTACACCTAAAAGACAATTAAAATTACAGCAACCACATGGTGACTCACAACCATCTGTAATGAGATCCGATCCCCTCTTCTGGTGTGCCTGAAGACAGGGACAGTGTACTCACACACATAAAATAATAAATAAATCTAAAAAATAAATACCAATAGGGGCTGGAGTGATCACACAGTGGTTATAAGACCCAGAACAGCTTTTGCAGAAGAGTGAAGTTTGATCACCAATGCCAATGAGAGCAGTATTCATAGCCTCATATTAACGCCGGGTCCAAGAGATTAAACTCCCTTTGCTGGCCTCTGTGAGGAATTACACACCATGGTGCACATAAAATCCCTGTGTTTGATAGCACTTGGTGCTCTTCCCGAGGATCCAGAGTCAATTTCCAAATCCCAGGGTAGGCTCACAACTGTGTAACTGCAGTTCCAAGGGATCCAAACCCTCTTCTATCTTCCACAGTCACCAGGAGAACACACGGGGATGTGGATATATGTGCTGGCAAAACACCTAAACACAGAAAATAAACAAATAAAAGGTATTTGGGGGGTTCTTTTTTTCTTTTTAAAAATTATTTTATTAGATATTTTCTTCATTTCCATTTCAAATGCTATCCCGAATGACCCCTATACCCTCCTCCCATTTTTTTTTT
>NC_034598.1:45281901-45283343 GCF_900095145.1 Mus pahari
CTGGCTGTCCTGGAACTCAATTTGTATCAAAGGTACAATTTTTAAGTAGTATTTTATACATTTTAACCTGATTGACATGCCGAGTTTCAGGGCACAGTGCTCAACAGAGAGACAGTGTCTCAGTCAGGTGAGCATGGGGGTGTGGTGGCTCAGGAGGCCAAGGCAAGAAGATCAGAGACTGCAATCGCACAGTAGACAAAATGAGAAAGGCCAGGCGAAAATGTTAGCCTGCCATCCGATCCCTGAAGAGATGCAGGCAGGAGGCTCAGAAGCTTGGGTTTTATTGGGGCTGCAAGGTGAATTTAAGGCCAGCCTGAACTACATGAGACTAAATTAAGTCAGTTATGATGACCTGGGCCTGTCATCTGCCCTGGGAGGCAGAGGCAAGGAGTCTCAGTGGATTTGAGGCCAGCCTGGTACATGATGACTTAGGCCAGCCGAAGCTACATAGAGACACACTGCGGAATCCAGAGGGTGTGTCCAGCAGTCAGGAGTCTTGGGTTCCACCCAAGGGAAGCGGAAACTTCTGGTTTCTGTGGAGAGTTAGTTATGTCAAATGATGGTTTGCTGGGGCTCACAGGTGTGGGGATGCTTTGCTATATCAGACACATGAAAGAATGCATGATAAAGGAGTATAAATACAACCCCACAGCCAGTGGGGCTCAAGCATTGGCTTGCTTTGCTCTGCCTTGCTATTCCTGGCCAATGACACACATGTTCACCTTACATTGAGTTCCTGAGCCCTGCTTGTGGTGATACTAAGGAGAAACTTACCAAAGAATTTCTTATGCGGTTCCTGCAGCTTCTTGCAGCTTCTGCGGCCTCACACCGGTGGGCAAGCCTTAGAGTTTCTTCTGGATTGAACTGCCCTTGCTAGTTCACGTGTGACGCCAGCCAGGGACTGGGCTGCAGCTGCTGGTTCCTGTTTGGTGTTTCGCTAAAGGACTGGACTGCTGATATTCTAAGAAGATTGGGCTTACCCTAAAGAACCTTTTCTAAACAGTTCTCAAAGAAGAGGTAGGGGAATAGTTCAGGCCAGCCTGGGCTACCTGACACACCCAAACAAGCAAACAAAGCCATTGGGGTTACTGAAGGCAGAAGAGCTTTTGCCAGACCAATCTGACCCGCACTGGGGCTTCAGGAACTAGCACATCCCTCAGTATGGCCAGCAGAGGGCAGTGCTTACCAGGCACAGAGGTGGCAGCAGCCTGAGCTGGTGGACCTGGCCAGAGAGTCAAGACTGTGTTTGTTATTAATCACACGGAATACCTTCACTTGTCCATAAGCACTCCTTCCACCTACCCATCAAAAATCTATGTACCCCGAGCTATCCATCCATTCACCCACCCATCCACTCATCCATCCACCCATCCATCCATCCACCCACCCATCCATGCATCCACTTACTCATTCATCCATCCACCCACCCATCCATCTACCCA
>NC_034598.1:45283888-45296376 GCF_900095145.1 Mus pahari
AAAAAAAAAAATGTACTGTATTCCAACTTTTGCAATGAACAAAGATCAAGGAGACATTTAGAGAAAGAAGAAAGTTCTGGGAAAAGCAGGCAGGCAGACATGGGAACAATGTGAAGTTCAGAGAGGCTCAGGGATGGTGACAAAACCCAGACTCAAGTTTGTCCAAGATGGACAAGGTCCTAGGTTCAAGGTCAAGCAGAAAACAAACAAAACCAGCTCAGCCTGTGAAGGAGCAGTGAGGGGGTGTGCAAGCTGATGGGATACACTGGCTAGTGGGGCCACAGGAGCCACAGTTTCACAGGGGCTTCTCTGTGGGTGGGAGGTCACCCTGGCATACTAGGCAAGTTCCAGATCAGCCAGCGCAGCATAGTGAGCCCTGTCTCAAAGCAACAATAACAAAGGAATTCCTGGAGGAGGGCTCTGAAGAGATGGCTCAGCAGTTAAGAACATTTGAAGCTTTTCCAGAGGACAGAGATACAATTCCCAGTACCCACATGGTGGTTCACAACCATATATAACGCCAGCTCCAGGGGATCCAAGTCCTCTGACCTCCATGGACCCCAGACACACACAGATGTACATGCAGATAGAACACACATACATATAAAATAAATTGAAAAGAGAAAATAAAAAGCAGGTTGAATGTACCCATCTTCCCATTTAAAAAAGTCCCTGATGCCCCGTGGAGCCTCTCGCCCCGGGGGGGAAAAAAGTCCCTGAGGTCCTCTGGTGGCTCCCTGGCCCGGGAGCCCCTTTAAGAGGCATGGATGAAGGAAGCCTCCCACGGGGAGCGTCTGGAGCTCTCCTTGGTGCTGAAATTCCTTTTCTCTGGTCTCGCCACTGAAAGCATCCCTCCCTCCCACCCACAACGAACTTGCTATTTCCCGTTTCCTAAGGATTCTCAGGGATAACCCAAGATTTTCTGTGCATACGTGTCCACGTGTCCACGTGTGAAGGTCAGAGTTCAACCTTGGGTCTGGCCCCTCAAATCACACCCAGCTCTTGAAGTCGTGGGTCAGACAGACTTGGCCGGCCCCAGGGATTCCAGGAATCCTCCCGTCTCTGCCTCCTTAGCTCTGAGATCGATTACAAGTGGGCGCCACTATTTCTGGGCCTATTGTGGGTTCTGAGGATCAAATTCTGACCCTCACGCCTGCATGGTGGGCACTTTACCACCTGAGCCATGTCCCTAGCTCTCTGGTATTTGATTAATTTTTTTAAAAAAATAAAAAAACAAACAAACCAGGTATAGTGAGTGTTGCATGCCATTAATCCCAGCACTCTGAAGTCAGAGGCAGGAAGATCTCTGTAAGTTCAGGGCCAGCCTGATTTATGGAGGGAGTTCCAGGACAGCCAGGGCTACACAGAGAAACCCCGACTCAAAACAAACAAATACTTTGAAAAACTCTATTACATTTATTTATTTATGGTGTGCATGCTTGCTTGTGTGCGTGTGGAGGTTAGTGGGGAATTCGCAGAGGTCGGTTCTCTCCTATCCATTGCCAGGGTCTTGGAGGTTAGACTCCAGCACGCCAGCAAACACCTGTCTACCTCAAGTATCTCCACAGCCTTGGTTGGCTTTGTCCTGGGTAGGTGCACGTCCACTTGAGACAGCTACAGTCACCTGGGAAGACAGAGTATTGACTGGGTAAAGGCCCTAACCAAATTGACCCTGGGCCATTTTCTTGGCAGAGGTCCAGTAGAGTGAGCAGGCCACAGGGGCCACCAATCTGCAGTCCTCCTCCATTGCCTGTGCCCCAGGTCCTGAATCCTCTTGGTGATGTGCTACACCTGCAGGATGAAATAAAGCTCCCTGTCCCAACACCTTTGCTCAGGTGTTTCAGCATGGATTTTTAGTGTGTTTGTTTGTTTGTTTTGCTTTTTGTTTTTTTTTGAGACAGGGTTTCTCTGTGCAGCCCCGGCTGTCCTGGAACTCACTCTGTAGACCAGGCTGGCCTCGAACTCAGAAATCCACCTGCTTCTGCCTACCAAGTGCTGGGATTAAAGGTGTGCACCACCACTGCCCGGCATTAGTTTTTGTTGTTGTTTTGTTTTAAGAATTACTTTATATATGTGAGTACACTGTAGCTGTCTCCAGATACACTGGCATCAGATCCCATTACAGATGGTTATGATCCACCATGTGGTTGCTGGGAGTTGAACTCAGGACCTCTGGAAGAGCAGTCAGTGCTCTTAACCTCTGAGCCATCTCACCAGCCCCCTTCTCCCCCTTTTCAAGACAGAGTCTCTTTGTAGCCCTGGCAATCCTGGAGCTTGCTCTGTAGACTAGGCTGGCCTTGAACTCACAGAGATCAGCCTGCCTGTCTCCAGAGTGCTATGATTAAAGGCGTACGCCATCACTCCTGGCCTGTTTTCTGTTCTTTAAACAGTTTATTTATTCTGTATGTGTGTGTTGGCGTGTGCCTGCAGGTGCATGTATGGGTGGGCAGGGCATGGAGGTCAGAGGATAGCCTCGACTGTGATCCTCAGGAATGCTATCTTTTGAGCCAGTTTCTCCTAGCCTGGAATTCATCAATTAGACTAGGCTGGCTCCTGTCTGTGATTTTCCAGTTCCTGAATTCCAGGGGCATGCCACCACCCCAGGCCTGGCACTTGTGTGGGGGCACCAGGACTAAAACAGGATTCTTGTCTTTGAAGACAAACTCCTTACTAACTGAGCCATTCTTCTGGCCCTTTTCTTCTTTCTTTATGAGAGTATGTGTATTCAATGTGTATGGAGGTCTGAGCTTGAAGTCCTGCGTCTTCTTCCATCTCTTTCCACCTTAGACATGGACATGAGGTCCCTCTTTTTTTTTTAAAGAAAGAACAAAAGAAAAAAAGATGTATTTAATATATGAGTGCTCTATCTCCTGCACGACAGAAGAGGGCAGCAGATACCCTTGTAGATGGTTGTGAGCCACTATGTGGTTGCTGGGAATTGAACTCAGCAACTCTGGAAGAGCAGCCAGTGCTCTTTAAGGATCTTATAAGTCATCTCTCCAGCCCTATCTCCCCTCTTTTTAAAAAGCAGGGTCTTGTGTAGACCAGGATGATCTCAAGGTCGCTGTGTAACTGAGGGTAACCTTGAACTCCTAACTGCTCTGCCTCCACCTCCCAGTGCTGCGGTGGGTGAGAGGCTAGTTCACCACACCCACTTTATGAGTTTTGTTCCGGTGATACAGCTCAGGGCTTCTTCCCAAGTTCCAGGTCAGCTCTCTACCCACTTATCCCATATCTGGTGTTGGTCTGGAACTTAAACTCCCCACTCTTGAGAGTACTTGGGAGTCCAGGCACAGTGCTGGCTGGGAGGGAGTGGCCGATGGCAAACCCCCGGCTTCCTTGGCTATTACTCAGGCTTCCAGAAATAGAGCCGAGTGCGCACACATATAGAAGCAGAGGTTATTTTAAGATGTGACTCACAGGATCTCGTGGGCTCTCAGCCCAAAATTAGCAGAACTGGCCAGCAGCCTTGAAACCAAGAAGGTGCAGGAAGCTGTAGAGGAACTTCTAAGACAGGGGCTGGGGATGTGGGGAGACTTCCCGTTCCCTCTGGACTATGGTGTGGGCGAGGGGACTTACCTTTCCCTCTGGACCCAGGTTTTCTTTTTTTTTTTTTTTTTGTTCTTGGACCCAGGTTTTCTCGTGCTTGTTTTAGGTGATGAGCTGAGTTTGCTAACAAAAAGTAAAAGGATATCTGGGCACGGGTGGGGGTGTCTTCTTGAGGTCCTGAGCATACATACCTCCTCACATCCCAGCCTCCTCGTGCCCGCATGGAACCCTCCATATCCCAGCACATAATCCTTCAAATTCCAGC
This sequence comes from Mus pahari, assembly GCF_900095145.1. Lineage (NCBI taxonomy): Eukaryota > Metazoa > Chordata > Mammalia > Rodentia > Muridae > Mus > Mus pahari. The sequence goes on from NC_034598.1 coordinate 45,287,703, forward strand.
CCTTGGGGTGCCGGAAGGCGACATATGGACGCTAAATCTTAAGCTTCCGTGTAGAACACCCCCCCACCCCCGTGAGGAAGGGGCTGGTAGTGTGGGCAGGGCTGGAACTCTACCTAGAATCCTCCAATGAGGGGTTGGGGCACGGCTAGGGTTGAGCCCTGCCTCCTGGGGTGGAGTGGGGAAGGGAAATGGGTGGATTGGGGGCGTGGTCAGGGGTGGAGCCTCACCAGAATCCTCTGTGAGGGACTGGGGGCGTGTTCGGCGAGGAAGTGCTTGGCCCTAGCTCCCAGGAGGCACCAAGCTAAGCCCTGTTAGCTCTGGCAATGAAAGCATGCTAGACCTGGGAAATTCTCTTCACTACCACTGAAGTTGGGACATTGTCTTGTAGGGAAAAATGAGCCTCGCTCTGGATAACACAAGGAGGCGTAGAAAGTAATAGTCACAAGGCACGGAGGATGGCCCTGTGTAGGAATCCCCTAGAGTGACTAACAGGATTGACCTTCTCTCTAAAGGGCGTGAGGAAGTAGGTCAGATATAAAGAACGTTCACACTGGGGACTCTGTCACCGCAGCAGCAGGATTGGGGGCTGCTGGTCAAGGTCTGCTCTTAGACTAGCTTAGTGGGACAGTATTTGCTCAAGTTCATTTCCTTAGCGGAGCAGGAAATAAGAAAAGGCGTTCAAGGTCATTCTGGCCTACAGAAGACTGTCTCAAGAACACCACCAGCAACAACAAGCTGAAGCTGAGTGAACATGGTGCCTCCCGAGGGCTTTATCTCAGCACTTGGGAGGCGGAGGCAGGCCGATCTTTGTGAGTTTAAGGCCAGCCAGGGCTACTTATCAACTTTCTTTTGTTTTGTTTTGTTTTGTTATTCTTTTTTCGAGACAGAATTTCTCTGTGTAGCCCTGGCTGTCCTGGAACTCACTCTGTAGACCAGGCTGGCCTCGAACTCAGAAACCCGACTGTGCCTGCCTCTGCCTCCCGAGTGCTGGGATTAAAGGTGTGCACCACCATGCCCGGCTGTTTTGTACTCTCTCTCTCTTTTTTTTTTTTAAAAAAAGATTTATTTATTTATTATATGTAAGTACACTGTAGCTGTCTTCAGACACCCCAGAAGAGGGCATCAGCTCTCATTACAGATGGTTGTGAGCCACCATGTGGTTGCTAGGATTTGAACTCAGGACCTCTGGAAGAGCAGTCAGTGCTCTTAACCACTGAGCCATCTCTCCAGCACCCTGTTTTGTACTCTTGAGAGCCTCTGACCTATAGGGTCCAATTTGACTAATGATTTATTAATTAACTTATTGCAGGGTCTTCTCTTATTTTTTTATTTAAAGATTTATTTATTTAATGTGAGACACCAGAAAAGTGCATCAGATCCCATTGCAGATGGTTGTTGTGAGCCACCATGTGGTTGCTGGGAACTGAACTCAGAACCTCTGGAAGTGCAGTCAGTGCTCTTAACCGCTAAGCCATCTCTCCAGTCCCTAGCAGGGTCTTCTTATGTAGCCCTGGTTAGCTTGAAGCTTGTTCTCTAGCCCAGGCTGGTTTCCAGCTCACAGAGATCCCTGCCTCTGCCTGCTAATGGGGACTATTATGGCTATTTCATGTTTATAAGGCTTTAAAAGATGGATGTTTTGCTTGAATATGTTTATGCACCACATGTGTGCCTGGTGCATGCTGAGGCCAGGGGGCGCCAGAATCCTTGGAATTACGTTATAGATGGTTGTGAGCCACGCTGTGAGTGCTGGAAACTGAGCCCAGGTTCTCTAAAAGAGCAGCAGCCCGCAGTCTTAGCTACGGAGCCATCTCTCTAGCCCATTTTATGTTTTTGTTGTTTTGTTGTTGTTGTTGTTGTTGTTAGGAATGATTTCATTCTGTAGCTTAAGAAGGCTTTGAATAGTGTGATCCCTTGCTTGTTTCCCAAGAGCTTGGATTACAGGTCATAGATTTATGGTTTTGATAGTGAAACCGCATAGAAAGTTGGAAAATAGCTTCAAAAAGAATGAAAAGAAGCCGGGCATGGTAGTATGCACCTTTAATCCCAGCACTCAAGAGGCAGAGGCAGGTGGATTATGGTAAATTCGAGGTCAGACTGGTCAACAGATCCAGGACAGCTAGGTCTATCCTGTCTCAAAAAAAAAAAAAAAAACCCAACAAATAAGTAAGTAAATAAACAATAAGCAGATAGGATAGAAAAGTGAAAAAAAATAGAAAAACGAAAGAAAGGGAAAAATTGAAAAAAAAAAAAAGAAAGAAAAATAACCGGGAAAGCTGAAAAACAAAAGGGACTGGAAGGGAAGAGAAAGAAAAAGAAAAGGAAACGGAAAGAAAATTAGAAAGCAAAGCAAAGCGAAGGGACGCGAAGCAAGCCTGCGCATTGGGATTTGAACTTGACCCCGCCTGGTTTCTCTCTTTCCCCCGCAGGGTTTCCCCGGGTCCCCGCTTCCGGCTGGCGGTGGCGTCGGAGGGCAACCGAGGACGTGCGTGCGCCGCTGCGTGCGTAGCTGCGTGCGTCGGCCGGAGGCGGGCGAGTCCAAGGGGGCGTGGCGTGCGAGGGGTGGTGCGCGCGGCGCGGCGGGCGGAGGCTCTGGACGCGCACCGCCTCTTGGCTCCCGGCCTCCCCCGCGCGCGCGCGCCGAGTGGTTCCGCCCGACCCCCCGGCTCATTGTGCCTTCTCCTCACGCCGGCCCAAGATGGCGGCGGCGCTAGACGCCCCGGCTCTGTGACTCCTACAAAGAGGGGAGCTGGGGCCACACGGGAGCGGCGGCCGAGGCACAGGCCCGGCCGTCTGTCCTCAGCCGTCCGCCCCGCGCCCGCCCGCGTCCGCCCGCCCGGCTTCCCGCCGGCGGCCCCTCCCCTCCCCCAACCGCCCGCCTAGCATGGTGCGGCGACCGCGCGCGCCGACATGGGCGAGAAGCTGGAGCTGAGGCTCAAGTCGCCTGTGGGCGCCGAGCCCGCCGTCTACCCGTGGCCGCTGCCGGTCTACGTGAGTGTACTTGCGGAGGACGCGGGGGTAGGAGTCGTGGGGCTCCGCGGCGGCGGCGGGTCCTTGGCCGTTCCCGGCCCGCGCCCGCGCCTGCCGTTGCCCTGACGCGGTCCGTCGCGCTTTCGCTGTCGCCGCCGCCGCCCGCCCGGAGCCCTGCGGCTCCAGCCTTTGAGGACCTGAGTCTGGGCCGACGTTGTGGGCAGGGGTGTAGAGATTGGGAAGTTGGGGACGCCTTGCCTTTCGTGGCGACCCCTCATGTTGTCACCTCAAGTGCCCTCTTCCAGTCGTCTGTTTCTTATCGTGCTGCCTTCTATTGTCCCCTACGCCCTTTCATGTTGTCACCTACATGATGTTGATGGGCAGGTGCTAAAAAGAACCCTAGGAAGTCAGGGAGGTTGGTCCTTGATGTCGGTTTGGGTTGTCCTCTCCACATTTGTGGAGTGGTAGGAGGGCTCTGAATAGTTGTTTCTTCATGTCAGGGGGCCCGGCTGAAAGGACCTGAGAAGTTAGAGAGGTTGTCATCTCAATTTGTACCTCATGTGTCGTTTGACGTTGGTGGATTGGCCTGGAGGTACAGTGGGATGCTGGAGCAGCTGTCTCTTAATGTTGGTGGCATGGCTAGAGGGGACTTAGGGAGTCTGGAGGTTGTCCTCTCATGCTGGTGGGCAGGGCTGGTGGGACTCTGGAAAGTTGGGGGTGTTATCCCCTAAAGTGGAAGTGCCAGAGGCAAGCGGGTTCTGAAGTCCAGGAGAGACTGCGGAGGTCAGTGTCCTGTCCCCTGGTGGCCCTTTGTGTGTTTTGAGTAGAAGATACAGCAGTGGGGTTCCCTGGAGCTGCTGAGTTCACATCCTCCCTGGGGTCCCATGGAACATGTGTGTCCTGGGATGCCCTTGCACCTGTCTTCTGCCTCTTCCTACTAGGCAGCCCTGTGTGTCCTTGAACATTCCCACAGGTGTCCACTCAGCTCTCCCGAGGTCAGCAAGATGGCTCAGCAACAGTCTTATAATCTCAGTTCCATTTTTGGGACATGGGCAGAGGGAGAGTACCGACTTCCACCAGTTCTCTGACCCGACCTCACTGTGTGCACAAACACAGCCACTCACAAATGTAATAGGAATTTTGAAATACTTGTTTGTGTGCATGCTGGTCACGGTGGCACACACTTTTAGTCCTGGCACTTGGCAGAGGCAGAGGCAGGAGGAGTTCCTCACCAACCTGGTCTATACTTTGGGTTCCAGGTTGGTGGCCTGCCTACAAAGAGTCTGAGAAATTGGGGAGGCTTGTCCCTCTTGTTACCACGACTGGAAGGACTGTGGGAAATGGGAAAAGTTGTCCCCTGGTGTTGGTGGAGTCTGAAGGAGCCTTGGGAAGACTGGGAGGCTGTCTTGTCTGGAAGAGAGGAAGAGCGCACTCCTTAGTGCTTTTCCTCTCAGACATGGCTGTTCTGACTAGCCACCCTCCGCAGGGTAGTTCTGTGAGTTGTGGCCACAGTCACAGTTGAGGTGCAGCATGCTTAAGCCACTTCAGCCTCCCCTCCACTGTCCTGTCATCTGCCTCCCACCTCCTTGGCTGTCACATTGTGTTCTCTGCTTTTCCAGAAAGTGCAGTGAATGAGCAGCTCTGCAGTGTTCACTGGGAGAATGTGTCTGGGGCTTGCCCACCCACGCTGTCTGAGGGCTTGAGGCTGCCCCTTGTCTTTCTTTTAGCTGGGCAGCATCCTTTGGGCAGGGAGCCAAGTTTGGTGATGATTCTGCTAGTCATAGAATGCCTGTGCTGGCCCAGGGTTTTCTTTTTCTTTTTTTTTTTAAATATCTTTTTTTTTTTTTTTTTTTTTAGATTTATTTATTTATTATATGTAAGTACACTGTAGCTGTCTTCAGACACTCCAGAAGAGGGCGTCAGATCTTGTNACNGATGGTTATGAGCCACCATGTGGTTGCTGGGATTTGAACTCAGGACCTTCGGAAGAGCAGTTGGGTGCTCTTACCCACTGAGCCATCTCACCAGCCCGGGTTTTCTTTTTCTATTGTTTCTTTGGTCTTGTTATATAGTGGCTGATTTGGAACTCATTCTGTAACTCAGGCTGGCCTTGAACTTGCAGTGATATCCTGCTTCTGCCCCAAGTGCTGGTTGGGATGATGGGTTTGTACCCCTGTGGGGTGGGTGTGTGTGTGTTGGGGAAGCAGGGAGTTAGAGCTCTAGACACCTGCAGTGACCTTGTTCAAGCTGAAGCTGTCATTGAGGAGACCAAGAAATGGGCTGCTTGGTCTGTACTGAGTAGACAGTTACAAGGCTGTACCCTCAAAGTTGTCATATATGAGTCTGAAGGGTTAAAAAACTACCACAACCTTGTTGGTGCCCATTTGAATGGTGCTTCTAGTTTGCCTCTGCCCTGTCTCCTGGTGATGGAGGCTGAAAGTTCACCCAGTGAGGCTAGCCCAGTCACCCCCTCATGTGAATCAGGCCTTCAGTGGAGCCTGGCGGGAACTGGCTTTCCAGTGGCGGGGCTGGGAATGACCGCCCAGTGCCTTTCCCTTGCTGGCCCAGATCTCATTTGGCAAGGTTGGCTCTGCTGGCCCAGCCCTGTGTCTGACATCTGCAGGCCCTTTCCAGCTGTGGCTGTCAGGCTGCTGCTCTCTATCCAGGAGCCAGCAGGTGGCAGGGTGGGGAAGGGGTGGGGGTGGTTAGCTCTCTCAAAGCCTGAGCAGAGACAGCAGCTCCACAGTGCCCTGTTCTAATACCATGTTCCACGGAGAGTTCTGCTTCTTAGGACATCAGAACCTGGCACAGGCCAGTGTCAGGCCTGCCATGCTAGCTCCCAGGGAGTGGAGGCAGAGGATCAGAGTTCAAGACAGCTTTGACTATATAGTGAGTTCCACACCAGCATGTCCCACATCAGACTCTTGTTTCAGGTCCCTTCCTCCAATCAGGCAAACATAGAAAAACCTCCTGTTACGCTGTGATCCCATTCCTGAGGTATTGGGAGAAGGCTGGGCGCTCCTGCCTCTGAGGACCGGAGCTCAGATCTCACTGTGTGCCTGCCCATCTACAGGCCTTCTCAGTCTATTCCATTTGTTTTGGGATGGACTCTTAGCATAAACCAACTGGCCTTCATCCTCCTGCCTCCCTTCAGAGTGCTGGATGCCAGGTGTGTGCCACCAGGTCTGGCTTTATGTCCTTTGTAAAAAGCATCTGCAAGCTACCTTTGGTGTTCCTGGGCACAGAGGATAGAAAGACATTCATCACTGCAGGCTCTGGAAATCGACAGACAGATTAGGAACTAAGTATGTCAGTCATGGGCCTGGGCTGGTGGCCCAGCTTCTTAGAGGAATTGAGCAGCCTTGTGTTCACACTCAGAAATACCCAGTTTGGGGACCAGGTTTGGACAAGTGACAGGTGGGAGGGGGGACCATCCTTACAGCAGTTTAGGGCTCTGGGACCTCACAGAATGACCCCTTTGGCAGAAGTGATGGAGATGTCATTTTTAGCTGTTTGCTTGGCAGACAGCTTAGGGGACAAACCTGAGAGGGAGGACTAGGGTGGCCTTCCTGTTGGTGACTCAGTAGGCCATGTGTGGTGGTGTGTCCCTTCTGATGAGTTCAGGAGTCCCGTGGGTGGCTGGGTGAGTCGTGCTGTGGGTAGAATGAGCCAGCCCCAGTGTGACTCAGAAGGTATTTTCTCCTGCTGACCTTTTCGGATAAGTGTCCAGGCTAATCATCTGCTCACACAGGCAAAGGTGGACTGACCTTTAGCCTGCCTGTGTGGGCCAATGGCCTGTTCCAGCAGGGAAAGGATGATAATGGTGGGCTTCCATGTATGACCGAGGGAAACATGGGCTCTGTACTTGCCTTTCAAACCACTTACTGTGTTCATGATGAGAGTGGGGGACTGCCCAGGAACCACCAGCTGGGTGGCCTCTGCATGGGACCACTGCCCTTTTCTTTTCTTTCTTTTTTTTTTCTAATTGACTTTTCTGAGATGGTCTGATTCTGTACCCAGGGCAGTTTGGCACTCACCATGTAGCCCAGGCTAACTTCAAACTTAGAGCAATCCTGTCTTATTCTCTCAGCTGCTATGAATATGGGTATGAGATGTCCTGCTGGCTTCAGGTTACATGTGAGGTAAAGTGAGGACGGACCACCTCTCCCTGCGGGGTATGTGACACTCTGGCAGGTGTCATTACATGGAAAGGTTAGCCAGCCATTCTTATGGGGGTAGGGTCTGTCTTTAATTGACACTTGGTGATGCCTAGTGACATTAGTTTTTTTTTGTTTTTTTGTTTGTTTGTTTGTTTGTTTTTTGGTTTTTCGAGACAGGGTTTCTCTGTATAGCTCTGGCTGTCCTGGAACTCACTTGGTAGACCAGGCTGGCCTCGAACTGAGAAATCCGCCTACCTCTGCCTCCTGAGTGCTGGGATTAAAGGCCTGCGCCACCAGGTCCGGCTGCCTAGTGACATTTGTGGTTGCCATAATTGGGAAGTGGGGAAACTTGGGCACTGGGCCCCTGCCGAGTTGAGTTCTGGATATCAGAGACACAGGTCTGCCGCCCCGTATCTCAGAGTGGATAAGTGGTTTGTTTGTTAGAGCAGACCTGTCCTCTTTTCCCGGGGTCCTCGTTATGCAAGCCAAGCTGGTTATCTTTCCAGAACAATGTCTGGTGTCCAACCACCTGAGCGTTGGTCTGATACTAGCTTAACCCAAACACAGTTGTCCATTGTGTGTGGGCACCAGCTCTGGGGCTGAGATGTGACAACCTTCTGAGTCCTCACAGGCTAAACTACCGCTGGCTGCTCTTCTGGTGGTGTAGATATGCCTGGGGCATAGGCAGGATAGGGCTGTTCAGGGAGGGAGTGTCATGCTGTTACTGGAGCATCTGCCTCCTTCCTTACCCTCCCTCTTCCACTTCTTCCCTCCCTCTCTCTGTGTCTCTAGACTCCTGACTCTGCCTTTACCTCCAGAGTGCTGGTTTACACGGTGCTGGGGATGGAGCCCCAGGCTTTGTACACTCTAGGGAGTGCTAGGCCCACTGAGCTATCTTCCAGCTCAGAAGGGGAGCACCTGCCCACTTGTGGGAAGGCCCAGGTTTGTCCAAAACAAGTACCCTAAACGGATTACCTGACAGGGTCTGTGGAATAATCAGAGGTCAGGCAGCTATTATAGCTCTCTAGTTCTAGAACAGTCCATCACCCCCATGAATAGTCATCTGTTCCCAGCCCATGAGTATAACTTTCTGTTTCAGGATTATCTGTTCTGGACATCTCTTATTGCCAAGCTACACACTGTGGTCCTGTCACCAATGTTAGAACCCTGTGCTTCTGCCTTTGCCACTGGCTTGTGGTATTTGAGTGTGGAGACAGACATCCAGGTGGCTTCGGAAGACGAACTTGTTTCCTCCATACTAGAGTAGAGTGACAGGATAGACTGGGGTGGCACCAAGATCCATAAGGGCATTCATATACACCAGGCAACTTTTTAAAAAAGTTATTTACTATGCACAGGTATTCACTAAGTGTGAGGGTAGAAGACAGAAGAGGATGCTGTGCCCTCTTATGTTACTCTTTGTCCCTTTGAGGCAGGGTCCTTTGCTGGACCCGATGATTTGCCTTCTCAGGTAGACTGGAAGCCAGCTGGCTCCAGTCCCTGGTCCCCACACCTCTGCTGCAGGAGCTGTGACTGCTTGACTTGTT
>NC_034598.1:45296461-45346436 GCF_900095145.1 Mus pahari
ACAGGGTTTCTCTGTGTAGTCCTGGCTGTCCTGGAACTCACTCTGTAGAGCAGGCTGGCCTCGAATTCAGAAATCCGCCTGCCTCTGCCTCCCAAGTGCTGGGATTAAAGGTGTGCGCCACCATGCCCAGCTGTTACCTTCCCTTCTGATTGCAGGGCAAGTGCTGTGAGTTCTTGGTCTCTCTGTGGTCCCTGCAGTACTCGCATGTCCCAGTGCCCGGATGCAGTGCCATGCTATCTTGCTGTTGTCTGGGCAGGACTGCTTCCCTCTCCTTGAAGGCTTGTCCCAGCTCTCCTGAGATGAGGGTAACCAAGCCCCTGTCCTTTGCCCTCATACCCTGAAGGAGGAGTGGCCTGCAAGAAGGAGGACACGATGGTGAACATGCAGTCACTCTTATCTATTGACTAACCTATATCACTTAATAGACCTGGGTTGGTGGTGTCAGTCCCCTTTGAAGACCTCAGAGGCCAGCTTTCCATGGAACATTCAGCAGAAACCCTTGTGGCCGCAGGGCAGGCAGCTGGCACAGATGGGCCAGCTCTGGCCTCATCTCTGTCCTTGTAGCTGAGCAAGGACACTTCTTCTTTTGTGGACCTTTGATTCCCCATCCCATACTCGCCTCCTGCCTTCAAGAAGATGGGCAGTCAGGAAGCTGGGTGTCCCCATCTGTGCTGTGAATTAGTACTCTGGAGCTGGGCCCGACCCTGGGTCCCTTTGTGGACTTTTGAGTTCAGAGTCAAGTCTTAAAAAAAAGTTCTCTAGGCTGGGTGTGTCTGGTCCCAATTGCCTGGGAGGCTGGGGCAGGGAGATTGCATGAGCCCCCACTATAAAGCTACCAGAAAGTTATAGACTGAGTGTCTCCCTTCCCCTCCTCCTCCTTTCTCTGCGTGTTTATGTGTTTACATGTGTGTGTACTTACACACGTGTAAACAGACATACCCCAAGCTTGGAATGTGGTATGCATTCTTAGGATAGCCCATCAGGTTGAGCCTGTATATGTGATATGATCATAACCCTGTGTGGGCTTTTCCAGGGTTCTTAGTTCTTTGTTTTTGTTTGTTTGTTTGTTTGTTTTTTTCGAGACAGGGTTTCTCTGTGTAGCCCTGGCTGTCCTGGAACTCACTTTGTAGACCAGGCTTGCCTCTAACTCAGAAATCACCCCGCCTCTGCCTCTCAAGTGCTGGGCTTAAAGGCGTGCGCCACCACGCCCGGCCTTCTTAGTTCTTTGTGTGGGAGTATGTTTGCTAATGACTGAGGTCATGGTTGCCTTCATGACTGAGGCTTCCTCAGGCTTCTCTGCTGGATGTACGCTTTAGGGTCACTCACTGGGGGATCCCAGGGGTCATGCTCTCTCCCCCACGGGTCTTTGGCGCTGGGATGGAGATGTAGACCCCTTTGAGCTGATCCTTGATCGAGGAACCTGTCCTGGGATTCTGTGTGAGGCTCCTGCCTCTCTTGTCCTTGTACAGGCAATACTCTGTTTGGCTGTCCGTCACCCTGCATGTGATCTGAGCAGTTGATGGTCATCAGTTGAGGCAAGTTCAGGAGGGTTTGGAACAGCCTCCCACACCTTTGCTGTAATGGTATTTGGCGGCCACAGAAGAGAGTATTTTGTTTTTCCACACAGGGTCTCTCCTTGTTTTTCTGACTGTCTTGGAATTCACTTTGTAGACCAAGCTGGCCTTGAACTCCTGTCTCTGCCTCCTGAGTGCTGGATTATAAAGGGGTGAACCACCATGCCCTGCCTACCTGCTGCTTGCTTCCTTCCTCCCATCCCTTTCTTTCTGTAACAGGGCCTTTCTCTGTAGTCTTGGTTGACCTTGAACTCACTGAGATCCACCTGCCTCTGTCTCTGCTGTGACTAAAGGGGTGTGCCACTGCCCCATACCACTTGGGTGTTGCTTTGTGGAAGAAATGAGCTGCTGTTGTAGTTTGTTGACAAGAGTATAGGTAAGTCTGGTGCAGTGGCACGTATGTGTGACCCCAGCAGCACTCAGGAGGCCAGGGCAGGATTAGGCATTTCAGGTTACCCTGGTCTATAGTGACCATCCTGCTCACAAATTCAAAAAGGACTGAAGTCGCTCAGCAGGGGTTTGCAAGATCTGGTGCTTCATCCCTAGCACTGGGAAGAGGGGCAAACTGTTTTAGGCACTCAGCAGTGAGCTCCTAGTGCTGCACCAGATGTGGGCTGTCTCTGTACAAAGAGACTAGCATTTCTCATGAAAGCAGGCTCCCGAGGCTGTGCCCAGCACAGTCCCTTCATTCCCAGGTACCTGCATGCCTGGCCCTTTCCTAGGAACACAGCTGGAAGAATCAACTCCTCTTAGTTTGTAAGCTCAGGACCGAGTGGACATAGTGTTGGGGACTTAGAGCATGGGTGAGGCAGTGGCTTCTCTCCTGAGTACACAGGTCCACACCAGTGCTGGTGTTTTTTGTTGACAGTACTAGGGCTGGAATCTTGCCTTGTGCATGGCAGGCAACTGTGTGCTGAGCAGGCTTTCTATAGAGACCAGCGGTGTGTTTAGAGCCCTTCTGATACTATCCAGAGCTGTTCTTAGCCTAGAGAATCTTTTCTCCCCTTCTCTCTCCTTTCTGTCCCACTACATCCCCAAAACAAACCCACAGGGTTTCTCCGTATAGTCCTGGCTGTCCTGGAACTAGCTCTGTAAACCAGACTGGCTTTCCCACAGAGATCCTTCTGCTTCTGCTTCCTGAGTGCTGGAATTAAAAGTGTCTTATTCCAGGCCAGCCTGCCTGCCTGCATCCTGCAGAGAGATAGGATGAGAAGTGGGTGCTGCCAGGTCCAGCTTCCTCTGCTCTGTTTTTAGGCAAAGTCCCATTATGTAGACCTGGTGAGCCAGGCATTTCTTTTTTCTTTATTTTTAATTCTGTGTATAGTTGTGCTACCTGCATGTTTGTCTGCACCATGTCCATGCAGTGCCTATGGAGGCCAGAAGAAGGCATCATACCCACTGGAGCTGGAGTGATAAGCTCTTGTGAGCCACCATGTGGTTGCTGGGAATTGAACCTGGATCATCTGCTAGAGTAGCCAGTGCTTTAACCACCTAGCTGCCTCTTCAGCTGCACAGCATTTCTAAGCCTAAGCTTGTGCTGTGACAACCACCTGGGTTGAACGCCCAATAAGTTACCAGAGAGTAGCCCAGGCATGGGTATCGCATGCTGTAGGCCCTCTTTCCAGCAGTGTTGGAGTAGATTCTCTCTCTGTTCTTCCCAGTCTCCAAAGCAAGTCAGACCAATATCCCAGGCTCTGGGTGCTCAGGGGTAGTTGGGGTAACCTTGGGACAAGGCTGATCTTGAAGAGACTGGGTACACTGGGTATTCACAGTTGGTAGAACACATGAAAGTGTGTGTGTGTGTGTGTGTGTGTGTGTGTGTGTGTGTGTGTGTGTGTGTGTATGTGTGTCTGCCTGCCTGCCTGCCTGCCTGCCTGCCTGGGCATACATCCATGCACACATTGTCTGGTGCCTTTGTTATACAGTGAGAAAGACGAGGTGAAGCATTGGGGAATGGTAACATCACATCTTCCCCGCTGCTGTGTGGCTTCTCTGGGAGACCTATGTGTAGTCATTGCTTCACCCCAGACAGGGCACCAACCACAAACCACAGAATTGATCCCATAGTTTAGGAGAACTGGGAGTTCACTGGGGTTACTTACTGAGTGTGGGTGACTCAAAGGCAGCTTGGGGTTCCCTCCACCAGCTGCCTGGTTTAGACTTCTTTCCCTAGCACATGTGAATCATGGATATTACATGCACTTCCTCAGCTCAGACTTAATGGGCTTTCCTACCATGAACACCCCCTGACCCCTTTGTAAGTGTGCTCATCTCCATACAACCGCAGCAGGAGACTGTCTAGAGACTTAGGGTTGTGGGCACACTGTGAGAGCCCATATTAGTGTTCAAGGGCTACTTGACTTCTCATCTGTATGTAGTTTGTGGCTGTGCTGGACACAGCACTGAGTCCTCTTCAGCAGGGGTGATGACCAGGACTCAGGCAGAGTGAAGAGCCTGGGCTCTGGAGGCCCTAGCCGTGGCGTTTGTGTGTCCCGTTCTCGTGAGGCAGGCCTACAGCCTTCATCATTCTACATTTGCCTTCATTACCCTACAGCGCACTTCTCCGGTGGAGCTGGGCCTGTGCAGAGCTCGTGGCCAGTGGATGTGAAGGGCAGGAAGCTCATAGGGTGACTGGCCAGCCCAGGGAAGCCGGAGTGCTCTGCCTCCTGCTTCCTTGTTCTTCCTCCCTCTGTCGCTTTCTGTCAGTAGTTGGCATCCTTATGCTTCATCTTACAGTGACAGATTTGAGAGCTGGCCCTGAGTGGTCATGCTAGGGCAAGGCTTGATTTCAGGTGTAGCACACATGCTGGCCAGTGGGACTCTGTAGGATCTGCCCACACCGATCAGGTGTGCAGGGAGACAGAGCTGAGTCAGGCTCCAGCTCTGGGGAATGTGTTGGGTCAGCATCTCTGTAGGGTCCAAGCACTGGCTGTGCATCATAAAACAAGAGGAGTTGGGGTGTCACTGTGGTTGTTGGGACCAACTGTGTAGTCTTTTCTCTTTTAGGACAAGCACCATGATGCTGCTCATGAGATTATTGAGACTATCCGGTGAGTACTGTGTGGGATGAGCACTGGGCTCGGGGCTGCCCTCCGAGGTTCCAGCACCCCTACTGCACTGTCCTCACTGGGACCTCTGGGAAGTGCGGCAGGAGGAGCCCTGGCAGAGGCATCTCTCCATGACCCTTGTCTGGGAAAACCTCAGTTGTTTGTTTCCCCTGCCGTGGTGGGGATGGAGCCAGCTCATATATGTGCAGCCTCTGAGCTGCTCCCTCCTCTGAGATGGAACTTGGGATGTCTCTTTGTCCCCATCTTCCTTTCACTAGTCCCCACCTTTGGATTGGAGAAAGAAGGGATTTGTAAGGACCCTGTGGTTCCTATAATAGTGGACGTAGATTACTGGGGAAAGCCCTGGCAGAGTAGAAACTGGACTCTTAGATTGCCATTCAGTGTTCTAAGGTGGAGGTAGTGGAAGCAGTGGGACTTACAAGCCAGCTGGGGCTGTAAAGAGGCCAGTAAGTTGGGTATAGCGCTAGCCTGGGGACCTGAGTTCATCTCTGGAAGCCATGTGAATGAAGATGGAAGGAGGGGACTGGCTACAGATGTGCTTTGATCTCTGTATGTGCTATGGTACACATGTCACCATAGCATCTACAAGTGCATACGTACCCAACCTAAGAAGGCCCACCCACACCCTTGCCAACTGTCTAAGCCTCCAGGAAGCTCTTTTGGTAGAAGAGTGTATCTGGCTGGAGTGGCACCCAGCAGAACTTATGAGGCAGAGGCAGTAGCATCTCTGTGGTTTTAAAGCCAGCCTGGTTTGCCCCTTGGTATAGTGAGTTCAGGACAGTCAAGGCTGTGTAGAAGAAACCTGTCTGGGGGGTAGCGGGGTGGGGCGGGGTTTTATATCCTAAACTGGTCCCTCCCCCAGAGTTTTTTTTTTTAATCATGTTTATGTGTGGTTGATTTGTCAGTGTACACACATGCCACAGCACATGGTGGGGGCAGAGGGAAGCTTTGTGTAATTCTCCTCCTTGTGTAGGCTCCAGGATTGAACTTGGGTTGTTGGTTCTGTGCCACAGTTGCTTTTACCCACTGAGCCATCTTGCCAGCTTCCTCCCCCCTCCCCCTTGGAGAAAGGTCCCATTATGTAGCCCAGACTGGCCTTGAATTTAGAGCTTTTATGCCTCAGCCCCACCCAACAGTGCTGGATTGGCTGGCTTGTACCACTGAGCCTGGCTAATATTTTGCTTTTTACCATAATATATGAATTTACTTCTTTTCCAAGTGCCAACACTGACCTTGGCCTCAAAATCTGTGATTTCTCAATAGCTCCTCATGAACTTGCACAGTAACATTCACACACACATACACTCTGTAGAGCTTGCTGAGGCCAGCAACACCTCTGTGTTCCATTTCAGGTGGGTCTGCGAGGAAATCCCAGATCTCAAGCTGGCCATGGAGAACTATGTCCTGATTGACTACGACACCAAAAGGTGAACAGGAAGGGACGGAGCAGGCTGCGAGCTGTGCCTCCCCAGCTGCCTACGCCCTTGCTATGCTTCCTTCTGGAAGCTCTTTTGGTAGAAGAGTGTATCTGGCTGGAGGAGCAAGGCAATCACTGGGAACTCCTACACTGTACAAATTGAGTTGATAGGTGGGAGATTACCAGGGCTGGTGAGAGAGCTACTGGCCTTTTTCTAGCAGCAGGTCCTGCCAGTGCCGTGTTGATGGGCCTCCACCTTGCCATCATAGGGGCTGGGTGAGGCCAATCCTTAGTCCCTACCTAGGCCTCTCCTTCTGAGCAGAGTGGGTGTGGAAGCAAAGGCATCCCTGGAATGCTGCCTGGAGCCAGGTTTGTTTTTCTTTGAGAAAGAGTAGCCCAGGCTCTACCTCCTGCTCAGAGCCTGCCCATTCTTGACACTGCCTAAAAAATAAAAATTTGCTTGACCTATGACCTCATTAGTAGAAAGGATTCCTGCCAGCCTTAGTGACACTGGGACAGGACAGTCCGCTGGCTGGGCCCCTTGCCCTATGACTAGCATCTGGGTGTAAGTGGACTGGAGTTCACTGCTACCCCAAGGCAGGAGCCTGTGTCCTTATAGAGTTGGGATTAACTTCAGCCCTCCATCTCACCTCCTCTGTGAAGCTCCTGGACCTCAGGAAATGACTTTTTCCATGTGAGGAACCCACCCAGAACCTCGCAGTGACACCCTTCACCCCTCTGATAGTAGAGTAGGCTTTCTTACTGTACCTAGAGTGACCTCAAACTCCTGGGCTCACATGACCCAAATTCCAAGGAGCTGGGACTGTAGTTGTGTGTGCCAACACCTCGCCCTGCTTTGGTCTTTCCTGGTTCAGGGATGCCATGCTCTGTTCTGGGGCTGCTGCTGCCCTGGGTTCCTTTTAAGAGAAAGAAAGGTGTAAGACACGTGACTGGGGCCAGTCCAGGTTCATACTGTAACACACCAGAGTGCCAGGGCATCAAGTGGCATTGTGTGACTCCCTCACATGGGGAGGGGGCTGCCTGTGTGTCTTAGTGTTCCAGAGCATCCTGTCCCCAGCACGAGTCTCCTCCTGGGCATTTAGGGCACCCCTGGACTTGTGGGGTGTGGAGTAGCACTCTCACCCGAGAACTGTGCTTCTGCTCCCTGGTGATCAAAGTGCACAGGGGTCTTCTCAAAGAAACCAGGTAATTAAGGGGTCCCGCCCCAGGCCTGTCTAAAAGCTAGATACCCCAGCACCTGGTTCTGGCTAATGGTGGCCTGAAGTCCAGAGATTGGCAGGGCCTCCTCTGCCCGTGCAATCCAAGGCACTCTGCCCGCTTGTGCTTCCTTTTTAAAAGGCTCCATTTATTTTTACTTTGAGTGTGAACGTTTGCCCGTTTGTATGTCTCTGCAACATATTCAGGCTGTACTCACAGGGGCCAGCAGAGGGCATAGAGTCCCCTGGAGCTGAAGTTATAGCTGGTTGTGAGCTTCTGTGTGTGGGTGCTGGGAACAGACCCTGAATACTCTTGCAGAGGTAGCCATTGCTGTCACTGCTGTGCTAGGCTGTCTCACATGCTCCAACTTCACTTTCTTTTCTTTTTTGGAGACAGGTCTCACTGTGTAGCCCTGGCTGGCTTGAACTTGTAATATTGTCCATCTCTGCATCTTTCCACCTCCTGAGAGCTGGGGTTGTCTGTGGGCCAGTGCGCCATGCTGTTGTCTCACAGGCTCCTTACAGCTCAGAGAGGAGAGCCTAGGCCCCCACCTTCTACCTCATTTGAGATGGTCTCTTGGTTTTTAATGCTGCACATGCCAACCCTGCCCCCTTCTTCCTTAGAAGGATGGAGAACTCAGGACCTCATCCTGCCCCGCTTTAGGTAGGTTCTGAGGACTCAAACCCAGGACCTCATACTTAGTAACAAGCTCACTAGCTGCTGAAACCATCTCCCCAGCCCTCGCCCAGGTCATAGTTATGACATACATGCTCCTAAAGTTCCTCATCTAAGTGACAGTCTGACTGTGGAATTGACATGTGAAGTCGAGCTTCCCAAACTGCCCTTGGCCTTGTTCCAGTGGCCAGGGACTGTCTAAGCACAGAGTCTCTGGCTGGCCGGCCATGTTGGTGTTCTGGAGCCCGATGGCCTCCAATAATATACATATACTCACTCTCTCTCATACACACGCTCTCTCCTTCCTTTTTCAGTTTTGAAAGCATGCAGAGGCTGTGTGACAAATACAACCGGGCCATCGATAGCATCCACCAGCTGGTAAGTGGCTCCCCACTTGCAAGGCTGGTCACTCCTACTGGATTTGCACATGGTGTTGGCTCGTGGGCCTCCCAGGGCAGCCAAGCACTAGGACTTCCTGCAGTTTGTGAAAGAGTGGTAGGGAGAGCTGTTGGCATGGTGTATTAGTTAGGGTTCTCTAGAGTGACAGAACTTATGGGGAGTCTCTATATAGTAAAGGAATTTATTGATGATTTACAGTCTGCAGTCCAACTCCCAACAATGGTCAGTAAGAGCCGTGAATGGAAGTCCAAGGATCTAGCAGTTGTTCAGTCCCACACAGCAAGCAGGTGAAGGAGAAAGAGAACCTTCCTTCTTCCAATGTCCTTATGTAGTCTCCAGCAGAAGGTGCAACCCAGATTAAAGGTGTGCGCCACCACACCTTTAATCCCAGATGACCTTGAACCTGGAGATCTCCCTGTCTTAATCTTCTGGAATCCATAGCCACTATGCCTCAAGATCTCCATACTAAGATCCAGGTCAGAAACTTCTATCTCCCAGCCTCCAGATTAGGGTCACTGGTGAACCTTCCAATTCTGGATTGTAATTCATTCCAGATATAGTCAAGTTGACAACCAGGAATAGCCACTACACATGGTGAGGCAGGAAAGTCAAGTGGCAGGACATCAAGACCCAGATGGCACCAACTGGCTTCTGCCTCTCAAGTGCTGAATTAAAGGTGTGTGACACCAGTGCCTGGCAACCTTTTGGGTTTTTGATTCAGGATCTTAGCATGTAGTCCAGGCTGGCCTTGAAGTGACAGTGTTCCTCCTGCCCCAGCCTCCCCAGTTTTAGATGCCAGACAGGTGCTGTTGGCTGCTGTTGAGTATAATGGGTCATGTCTACTCTTGTCCCCAGTGGAAGGGCACTACACAGCCCATGAAGCTGAATACTCGGCCGTCCAATGGACTCCTGCGGCACATCCTGCAGCAGGTTTATAACCACTCTGTCACTGACCCGGAGAAGCTTAACAACTACGAGCCTTTCTCCCCCGAGGTTTATGGGGAGACCTCCTTTGACCTGGTGGCCCAGATGATTGATGAGATCAAGATGACAGAGGATGACCTGTTTGTCGACCTGGGCAGTGGTGAGTGTCTTGTAGCGTGGTCTTTGAGCCGACCTTGGCTCATGCAGTGCACCCAAGGCTGCCCATTAGTCCCCAGATGGTCTTTTCACAGAGGACACTGGCTGAGCGCGGCTCCTGCTGCCACCTCCCTGCTCAGCCTTCTCCCAGAGCCCTCCGCCCTGGGCCTCCCGTTCACGCTTGCTCCAGCTTTTGACCTAGTGGCTCTTGGGTTGTGTCTGCTTAACCAGAATCGTGATCCTGAGGTGTCTGGTCATGGCTCTGTGCTACCGCACACTTGGTTCAGACACTGACAAACAGTCACATACACAGACAGCAGTGTTGCTGGATTGCCTGCATGGTTGTGGTTCTGATGGTGTTCACTTTTCTTGGGGCATGTCTTAGGGTTTATTGCTTCGATGGAATCCCATGACCAAAAGCAAGCTGGGAAGGAAAGGGTTTCTTGGCTTACACTTCCAGATCAGAGTTCATTACTGAAGGAAGTCAGGACAGGAACCCAAACGGGGCAGGAACCTGGAAGCAGCTCCTGCCGCTGATTGATGTGGAGGCCATGGAGGGTACTACTTACTGGCTTGCTCCCTATGGCGTTCTCAGTCAGCTTTCTCTCTTTATGTCCTTATTCCTTCCTTCCCTTCCTTCCTTCCCTTCTTCCCTCTCTTGGTTTTTCAGGACAGGTTTTTCTGGGTAGCCTTGACTGTCCTGAAACCCTGTTTGTAGACCAGGCTGACTTCAAACTCACAGAGATCCACCTGCCTCTGCCTCTGAGTGCTGGGACTAAAGATGTGCATCACCACACTCAGCCTGCAGCCTTCTTATAGAACCCAGGGCCACCACAATGTTTTGGGTCCTCCCTTATCAGTCACTACTTAAGACACAGCCGATATTATGGAGGCATTTTCTGTTTGTTTGTTTGGTTTTTCGAGACAGGGTTTCTCTGTATAGCCCCGGCTGTCCTGGAACTCATTTTGTAGACCAGGCTGGCCTTGAACTCAGAAATCCACCTGCCTCTGCCTCCCAAGTGCTGGGATTAAAGGCGCCACCACGCCCAGCGGGGGCATTTTCTGAATTGAGGTTCCTTCCTTCCAGATAATTGTAGCTTGTGTCAAGTTGACATAAAACTGTCAAGTATATGCCATCTCTCCTGAGTGTGATGGAGCAGAATGTGCTGGCTGGAAAAGACACAGTTGTTTTCTCCAGCTCTTTTAGAAGCTGCTAATCCAGCTGTGAGGGTTGAGCCTCCTGGGTCCCTAACCTTTGAGAGCCTATCCTGAGGCACTGTGACTTAGGAGCTCACTCTACTAACACTGTGTACGGGATGCCTTCCAGCTAGTCCCTGCATCTCCTAAGGTGCTTGTTTGTCAGATGTGGCTTTTCTATCCTGTGGGTCCTAGCAACATGCTATTTATTACTGAAAACACTGCTCAGGACAGTCAGGTGGCCCGTGTGTGCTGCCTGAAATGTGGAGTTGGTCTGCAAGCAGGGGTGGGGCGCCTCGACTCTTGACCTAGCTTCTCTGCTTGGGGCCAGCAGGTGCCAGTCACCAACCCTTGCAGCCTCTGGGGTTTCCCATCCCTGAGCAGACATATTAGGTCAGGGTACCTGCCGATCTCAGTAGTTACAGCTGTCCAGGAGATGACTCAGGTGAAGAAGGACCTTCTGAGGGCCGTCTTCATGTGGGAACAGCCAGGCCCTGCCAAACTGCCGAGGGTTGCAGCTTCACACATGGCACTGTGGGTACTAGAGCGGCACAGGCATCCTCTGGTGAGAGGTCTGTGCCTTTGAATGGCTTTCTTTCTGACACCAAGGGACATTGTCATGTGGCTGGGGCCACTGGGTCTCTGTAGAGGTCACACAGACTCTGACGAATGTCTCTCTGGCTGAAGGTGTGGGGCAGGTTGTCCTTCAGGTTGCTGCGGCCACCAACTGCAAACATCACTACGGAGTGGAGAAAGCGGACATCCCAGCCAAGTACGCGGAGGTGAGCAGTCACGTGCTTGCTGCTTAGGGCTTCTCTGTCTGGGCGCATCTTCCAGGCCAAGAGCTTCTGTGTTTGTGACTCCCAGCACTCCTAAGAGTGCCTGTGTGTTCCTGGTGGCCTCTGCAGCACGAGCACACCGTGTAGTCCTGGTGGGAATGGCTGCCTCCTCAGGAGAGAGGATGAGTTCCTATGAGTTCCTAGGGCACATTCCTGTGGGTGTGTCCCCCACCCCCAGCCCCTGTTCCACCCAGGATGGGGTTCAGCCTTGCTGGGGCTGGAGAGGATGATCTTGGGGTTCTGTTGAAGGGTTGGGAACCTTGTGACTCTACCATGGCCTCTGGTTTCGTCCCCCCCACCCGCCCCTCCTTCCCCGTGTGTGCCTCAGCAGGGTCGCTGTAGATAGGTACCATTATCTTGTCCAGTGTCATCTTGCAGAGCCCGTGGGCCTTCCACTGCCTTGGCCTCCCTGAGTTTGTAACAGATTGTATGCCTTTTTCCCCTCAGACCATGGACCGAGAGTTCAGGAAGTGGATGAAATGGTATGGAAAAAAGCATGCAGAATACACAGTGAGTGCCATCGCTCCATGCCCTCGGCCTCTGTCCCAGCCCAGCCCCTTCCCTTCCTCTCTCAACCACTGTCAGTTTTGCCCAGTGACCGTATATGGTCTTCTGTGGCCATGGTCCTCTGTGACAGCGAGTGCAGTCTTTGGAGTTGGCTGTAGAGCCTTAACAGTCCTGTCCACCCCTGCTTTCCTGGCCTGGGCAACCATCCTTAGTACATGCTGACCATGGACCTTGGTAACAGATATTTAGCTTGGTAGAGCCGAGACCCACAAACAAGGCAGGCACACTTCTGCTGAGCTGTACCCCAGTGTAGCCTGTGGCATTAAGGGTGTAAGAGTTAAGACCGTTGGGATGCAGAGATCTGGCTAGGCCACCTTGGGCCAGCTGGGAGGGGCAACCTTCAGTGACTTTCTGTGCCTTTGTGCTGTGAGTGGATGATACCCACTCTGCTCTGCTTTTCTTTGTCTGTCACCATTTCTGGAATGGGACTTAAGAGCTGCTCATCCACACTTCTTGGTGAAAGTCTTCTCTTCCCCTGTAGGCATTCGTTAGGAGAGAGGCCCACTTTATGCCTGTGTTTGGGACCCATGAAAAGTTCCCCAATGGGTCCATTCCTGAGACTTTGTGCCTTCCTTCTGCATACATTAACTGTAATGCCTTCCTCATGCACTTTAATGGTGATGACGTCTTGTACTTCTGCTGGGGGCCTATTAGCTCCACACCCACAGAGGAGTTGTTGGTCATTGCCACAGCTTTCAGGAAGACCCTGCCAGTCCTGAGTGGCTTCCTCGTCACTTTTTCCTCCTGAGCTTGTCATTGTTAAATGACCTGGCCCATGTGGTTGAAGCCCACAGCTGTTTGTCATGTTGGCTGTTGGTTCCTCATGGGCTTCAGGCTTATGGCTGGGAGAAGGACTAAGGAAAAGGACAGTTTTTGAGGCCTTGGTGACTGTAACACATACCCTGGCAGTAGGAATAGAGAGTGACTGTGGGCCTCTGCTTGTGTCCATTCTGGCTTCCCATGGTACCTTTAGTGACTGCCAGCCTTTTCCAGAAGGCTGTGTAGGCGCCTGCCTGGCCTGTCAGCACCTGCCTGGCCTGCACAGTGCTATGACTTTGATGCTGTGTCTGCTTGGCAAGCTGTGAGTCCTGCTCAGAAGCAGTCAGGAGAAAAGCCAGGGGAGCCTAAAAATAGCCCAGAACTGCCTCATGCCAGAGATGCTGCCACCCACCATGCAAGCCTTACTGTGCTTCAGCCTGCTTGTCTGCTCAGCTACTCCCTCTAGTGGCTGAATGGAGCCTGGCTCTTTCCCAGCCCACACCAGCCTCCAGGCAGGGCTTTTGGGGCTCCTCTCTCCCATCCTCCAAGTGCCCTAATCCAGTTTGGGGCAGATATTGGGCCATACTCATCTCTGCTGACTGTACCTCTTCACATTCTTGGGCTTGGTGATGTCAGGTGACTTTTTTTTTTTCCTTGCTTTTTGAGACAGGGTTTCTCTATGTAGCCCTGGCTGTCCTGGAACTCACTCTGTAGACCAGGCTGGTCTCAAACTCAGAAATCCGCCTGCCTCTGCCTCCCGAGTGCTGGGATTAAAGGCATGCGCCACCAACACCCACCACGTCAGGTGACTTTCTATCACCCTTGAAGCCACAGTTGTATGTACAGTATGTGAGTAGTTCTTCTCAGTGGTGCCTCTGGGCTGTGACTATTGACCCTGGAGGATAGTGGAGTAGCCCGTGACTCCTGGGATGCTGGCCGAAGCTTGCCTCGGCATCCCCATCATAGGAGTTGGGTGTGCCAAAGTATCCCATGGGGAGCCAGTCCTGCTGAGGCATTCCCATAGGGAGTGTGCCTGGGATGGTGTCTGGGTCTTAGCACCTCCCTTCTTGTGTGTTCCCGGCTGAATGGATGGGTTCTGGATCTGTGTCTGGCATGGTGACTTGGGTCTCATTCACTGTAACCTTTTTTGGCCTTTCCCGGGCTTCTGTGGGGCTTGTGTCATTCTTCTCCAGTCATTTCAGAGATGCTGACTTGCTGTGTGCTCCTCCCCCCCCCCCCCTTGCCTTTGCTGTGCTGGTAGCCATGTGTATGATACTTCGTTGGGAAACATGTTTCCCAGTTAGGGAACCAACAATGACCAGCTTGGTGAACACTTTTAAGTTTTTTGGGGGGTTACTTACAAGAGTGTGGGTGAGGGTTTACTTAGAGGAACAGAAATGACAGCTACATCATCAAGGCTCTTCCCAGCATGGGTGATAGTCTGAGAGCTGGGGACCTGGAGTGTGCTGCACAACCTGCAGCCAGTGTGAGGCCCGAGTGTCTTTTCCAGGTGGCTCAGGTCTGAGCCTCTCCCTGGTAGCTCAGCAGCCTGGCTGGTGTGACAGTGTCTCTTAGTGACCCTTCTTGCTTTATGTTTGGGAGGGAGGGAGGGAAGGCCCAGTGCTTAGTTTCAGGGATTTCTTGACTGGAGAGGCTTCCCTGCAGGGCTGTTTATGCCCTGGCTAGATGGCCGGAATTTGAGAATCCCTGGCCACAGATTAGCTGTCTCCCCAGGCTTCCTTGCCTGGCCTGCCAGGACAGCACTGGGATCCGCAAGGGAGGAATTCTGGTTCCACACTTGACACGGCTGCAGGGTGATGACTGTTCTGGACAGTGGGCCCCAGAGGCCATAGCAGGCACACATAGATTCCTGGAGTGGAGTCAGCACACTGCCATTCCTATAGCTGCAGGAGCAGGACCCAGCCATCAGCCACAGGCAAGGCCTACAGAGGAGCCAGGGAGACCATCTGGGCATGCAGAACTCCCTGGAAGTCTCAAAACACACTGGTAGGGTGTTCTCATCCAGAAACTCTGAAACCCAGCACCTAGGGTGTAAGTGGACACACAGCAGGAAGTTCATCAGCTCAGGCTGCGTGGTAAGGATGGTGCAGGGCCTTGGTTTCTGACTCCAGTGGTTTAGATTAGAAGCCTCCTCCTGTTGGGGAGTTGGAGTCCCAGAGACCAGATCCCCTAGGGCCCAGAGATTGCCCTGAATTTTGGGGACTTGACTTAAGCCCCTTTCCCTAGGTCTGAATGTTATATACAACAGAGGAAAGAAGATTCAGAAGGTCATTGAGGGGTAAAGAGGTGGGCTGGACCTGGGGATGTGCTCAGAGGCTGTTCAGCCCACAGGGGCTCTGGCTGTCCAGGCCTGCTCTGCATATGGTTCCTCTGCTCAGAGAACAGAGGCTGTGCAGCTCCCCCTGGGCAGGTTCAGCCTTGTCCTAACGGGGTGGGAAGTGGCTCTGAACCTGTTGCTCTGTGAGTAGTACCCCATCACTCCACAGCACGCGGGGCGCCTGTTGTGGGCTGCTGCCATGACCCATGCATGGTTAATATCCCTGTCTCCCCATAAACCCTGATACTCATAAACTCACTTATGGTCAGTAGATTTGCCTGTCATGGTATCCCAAACTGTCCTGTAGTGAGTGCATCAGAGCCTTACTCCTGTTCATTGCCAAGTGTCCTCCCAGCATGTGGACAGACTATACCGTATATCCATCCGTCTGTCCGTGGATGTCCCTGCCTTTTGGGCTTCATGAACCCTGCTAGTCCCGTGAACTCCGTGTAGGGCAAACTGTTTTTTCCTCGGGCTCATGCCCAGCACCTCCGCAGTTGTCTTCAGAGCACACACACAATCCAGATTGCTTGGGTCTCTGACTGTCATGGCTCTGGGCAGTTAGCATAAAGCTGTTTCCTTCAACATACTTGAGCCTAAAGGAGGCGGAATAACATCAGTGCTGGTAGACACTGGGGGCAGGCCACAGTTTGGGAGTCAGTTGTGTGGCAAACATGTATTAACCCAAGATATACCGAGGCAACCTCATTATCTTCAGGCACAGCCATGGTGGACAGTGACAAGGGATAGGGATGATTGGTTCAGTGGCTTCTTAACCACATAGATAAGTGTCATGTCTGTAGGGTCAACAAATGGCTTGTGTGATGCTGTTCTTCTTGGGACATGGTTCAGGGTGCAGGGAGGGTTGGCTGGCCAAGCACACAGCACTGTGGCTGGACCCATGCCAGCCTCTTGTCTGTCTCTGAGTGGATACTGCTTCCTGCTGGGGTTCAGTCCCTGCTTTTTATAGAGCTGTCCACGGTCACTTTCCCATCCTGAGACCCAGCTCATTCCATGTCTCTCACAGCAGTTGCGGGAACTGGGTTTGAACCAAGCAAGCCTGTGAGTAAACATATTCCTTTCTTCCTTAGCTGGAACGAGGTGACTTCCTCTCAGAGGAATGGAGGGAACGGATCGCCAACACGAGGTACGGCCGGCTGCTGGCTGTGCTGGGGCCTCTGGCTTGCTCTCCAGATGTGGCTGGCTGCTGTGGAGGGTGGGGTGGGTCTGCTGCTTTAAGGGTGCCAGCCACTTCTTGGTGTTGATCTGGCTGTGGCCCCTGTCCTGCTCTTGTGTGTTTGGTCCCAGCTGTGCTGGTCCCCTTGAGTATCTGTACTGTCTTTTTATGGGGTCAGTCTGTCAGGGTTCCAGGTGATTTGGGGCCTCACCCCTGTGTTTTCTATTGGGGAGTAGTACCTACCTGTCACACTCATTGCACCTGCCTGCCAGTGTTTCCCCTTACCCATTCCCTGTGTCTACCCTGTCTTCTGTGGGCAGTTCGGTCCCTGAACTCTGTGGTAGGGAGTGCTTCCAGGAACTCTCTTTGTTTTAGAAGCATCAATATTCAAAACGGGCTGGGCTGAATTTTTGGCCCAGAGCTTGCAGCCTCCTCATGGGGCAGTTTGTACCTGTCTCCTGCCCCTGCTTTCCTGCTTATTCTGCTCAGCTCAGGTGGGTGGGCAGGCAGGGGCAGTGCCTAGCAGGGACCGGCAGCAGGCTGTGTCCTGGCTGGGACTTCCATGCACAGCCTCAATTTTACTGAATTGGAACATTGTTTTGCAGTGTTATATTTGTGAATAACTTTGCCTTTGGTCCTGAGGTGGATCACCAGCTGAAGGAGCGATTCGCAAACATGAAGGAAGGTAACGCATCCACAGGCCTCGTACCACCGCCCTGTCCAGAGGGACATGCAGGCACATCAGTCTTCCTTGAGAGGTCCTCAGCAACCCTTCCCCAGCTCCTGGGCTAGATGGGTCCTGGTGGCCAGAGGCACTTCTGCCCCAACACATCCCAGGCAGCCAGCAGACGGTTGAAAGGCTAACCCAGCTCAGAAGCGTCTCCTGCAGCCCCGTCTACACCAGGGCACACCAGGGCTCTTTGCTTGTGAGCTTACGGTGTATCTCTACTTGCTTGTGCCTGTTAACCTTTCATGGTGGAGAGTTGCCTGGGATTGCTCCAGAATGAGCAGTTGCATATAGCACATGCTGTCCCTTGTGGAGGGCCAGGGCTGTCTGTACTGTGGTCTGTATTGCACACTGCTGTCATGCCACAGGGAGCAGGGATACCCACACTTTACAGCCTCTTAGCTGTCACAGATGGGCCAACTGTCTGCTGTGGGGATTAGTTACTTTGGGGTGCTGGGGATGAGCCCAGGGCCTTGTATCCTCAGCAGACACTCCCCACTAAGCTTCACTCCTGCCTTATTTCCCTTCTTCATCCCTTCATTGGTGGTTTGAGATAGGGTCCCAGTCTAGGCAGGCTCTAGCTGAGACCCAGGCCAGTCTTGAACTTGATCACAGTGTACACTACTACATCAGCTCCTGTCTTAATGCTGCCTGTTTGGGGTAAGCCTGTGACTTTGTGAGTCATCCAGTCTTTGTCTACTACCTGTTTCCTAAGGGGGTCCAGGCTCTGGTGCCACAGCCAGCCTCAGCCCCTTCCCTGCCCGCCACTGATTGACGCTGTAGTGCTGTCCCTGTGTGCTCTCTGTGCTCTATAAATACCATGACCGCAGAGAAACAGGGCTTTTGGTTTACACAGCTAATCACAGTCCATCATCCAAGGAAGTCAAGGCAGGAACTCCAAACAGGAGCCATGGTGGAAGACTGCCGACAAGTTGAAGGTCATGCTCAGCCACTTTTCTGACACTGCTCAGGACCCTTGCTGGGCCCTCCCACACTTGTGTACAGGCCAGTCTGATGGTGGCATTTTCTCAGTCGAGGTTCCCTCTTCCTAGATGGCTCTAGTTTGTGTCAAGTTGAAAAAAACTATCCAGCACAAATACCTACATGTGGGTGTTCCTGGGTCATCCCGTCACTGCTTAGGGAAGCTCATGGGGTACTTGCCAGACTGGCCTGTGTCCTTTCTGCCTGACCCCTTAAGTCATTGCTGTTTTACCACACAGTAGAGACAGGAACCTGACCTTGCTCTGGCCTGGGCCCTTTTGCTGGTGGGCAGGACTTAGAGTAGGGCTAGAGGCCAGTGCACTGATAGAATCAGCTTGGTGTACGTTTGTGTGTGTGTGTCTGTGTGTGTGTGTCTGTGTGTCTGTGTGTCTGTGTCTGTGTCTGTGTGTGTGTGTGTGTTGAGAGTGTATTGAGAAAGTAGACCAGGCTATCCCAGAACAATGTTGACTCAGCTTCCTAGACCGGTGCTGAGATGACAGATATGCCGGGTAGACTCTTTTGAATGTCTCTGAGTGTGGAGCTTAGGCCTGTTCTAGCATCCAGGAGGCCAAGGTAGGAGGCTTAGAACTCCCAAGCTGGCCTGCACTACAGAAGAAGTCAGAGCCTGTCTGGGCTTCGTTCTATCTCAGTCTCCCCCTCCACCTCACTGCTTCCTTATATATGGAAAGGAATCTGCGTCACTCATGAAAGTCAGGCTTGGTTTTGTTGTTTAAGATAGGGTCTCTCTATAGCCCTGATGGTGATAGAACTCTGTGTAGACTAGGCTAGACTATTCTCAGAGATATGCCCACCTCTGCCTTATGTTGGGAATAAAGACATGTACCTTCACACCTAAACTACCTGTGTGGCTGTCAGAGGTTTGAATGTAATTAAACTCTTTGTGATTTGGTGTGGCTCTTTTTGCCTCTTAGGACTCATTTCTGATCCTATCACCTGCCCTGGGAATCATATTCTCAGCCCTGTTTTTAAAACAGGGATATTGCTACTTAGCCTAGTTTTGTCTTCAGACTCTTGCAAGTCCCCATTGTTAGCTGCCAGAATGCTGGGGAAAAAAACACTGAGCCTGTAAGTCTTTTCCCAGTGGGTTTTTTTTTCTTTTTTTCTTTTCTTTTTTTTTTTTTTTTTTTTTTTTTTTTTTTTTTTCCCAGGGGGTTTTAAGGGAACTGCTGCAAAGCAGGCCTATTTGCCCAGCTTCTCATCCTGGTAATATGGCTCACAGCAATCTCCTCTTGTGCGCTCTGTTGCCTGGATGCTACCATGACACTGTGATCCAGTACACAGTTGTTACCATAATGCAGGGTCAGGTGAGCTTCAGTGGGGTTCCATAAGAACTAAGTTGGCACTCCTCACTTCTGCTCCAACCTGTGCCTGAGTTTGTGGTCTGCAGTTGTGTACATGTGCAGGTTTTTTTTTTGTTTTTGTTTTTTTTTGTTTTAAAAAAAAACATGGCAGTGATGGGCTTCTGTGTTGCAGGCGGCAGAATCGTATCCTCAAAGCCCTTTGCCCCTCTGAACTTCAGGATCAACAGCAGGAACTTGAGTGGTAAGCTCTGGGCCCAGTGGTACCCAGGGTATCCGGCTTCCTGTGACCAGTCATAGGGGGTTCTAACTTGCAAGGAGGGTGTTCAGCTCGCTGCTCCTCAGCCTTTGACCACTATACATCATCCATATTCCCTTTTAATATGTTTCTTCAAGAGGAGGTAGTACTCCAAGAAAGGCCTTAGGGTGCAATCTGCAGCAGGAGCCAGTCTTCCTGTGGGCCTCCCTGGGTTAAGCGACTGGTTGGCTCAGCTCAGGGTCTGCATGCTTGCTTTGACTCTGGCTGACCTTGAAGCCTGACCCCATTTGTGTGGGCTTGCCACCTTGTTCCTGAGGAGCCCCAGGTTATTCCTGTCTCAATGGCTGGGCAGGCTTTGGGGATGCTGCTGTACAGACTGCTTGTGGGACATGAGCAGTAGCTCAGGCTGCAGTCCTGATCCGATGCTCTTCCCATAGACATTGGCACCATCATGCGTGTGGTGGAGCTGTCGCCCCTGAAGGGCTCTGTGTCGTGGACTGGCAAGCCTGTCTCCTACTACCTGCACACCATTGACCGCACCATAGTGAGTCCTCACTTGACACCCTACAGAGTGGGAGAGAATCACAGGCCATGGCACCTGGCAACTCTGGGTCTTGGTCCTTGGTTTTCCTGACAAATAGATGCCATAGCAGTTTCAGCCTTGTTACTTGAAGGTCTTGGGTCTCTGTTACCCATTCCCAACTTGTCCAGGTGTGTGCTGGCCTTTTCCTCATAGTCTTCTCATGGCCTCCCCTCCTTGCCAGAGCTCTTTGTGTGCAAGCCTGGTGCTCTGGTGGCCTCTGGGTTCCTAGAAGCTGTATGCTGACGATTCTGCGTGTGTTCTCTGTTCTCCTGGGTCAGTGCTGTGAACGGGCAGCTGACAGCCACCCAAGGCTCCTCAGCTGAGGCACGAACGTTCCCTGTGTTGCTAATGGCACCACACATAGGTCCCAGTGTGGTAGCCGGTGTCCCCCCTGGGAGGCCCTGGCCCTGGGTCCTTAGCAGTCATGGGGAGTCAAGGTTAGTTGCCTTGGTACTCCAGCTGTGCCACTTTTGGTGTTTGCTGCTGTGCCCAGCAGCTCTTTGACACAGGATGACCCAGAATGTCTTTGTGGTCATCCTGTGTCCATGCCTAGGGCCCACTTCTAACAAAGCCTTTTCTTTTCCTTTTTAGCTTGAAAACTATTTTTCTAGTCTGAAAAATCCAAAACTCAGGGTAAGTTTGCATCTCTCTTGACTCTGATCCTACATAAGAGTCATGGTGTCTAGTTGTGCATGTTTGTAGTGTGTGTGGCCAGAGACCCCAAGTCCAACCATGGCCCCGAAGGCCCTAAGCTCTGTTAATGGGTTGGATGTCCATGATTCTGTGAGTAATGGTCCTGCAGAGAGTCCAGGTACCAGTACATTCTTTGTCACTTAGTGCCGTGAGTCCCCAAGTCAGGGTTGTGTCCTAACAGTTGAGGATTCTTGTCTCTAGTACCCTGGAAGGCTGGGCAGTGTGCTCCATGGCAGGTACTTCTCTAGTCACAGCTGCTGGGCATTGGCTTATGTTGTCCCCTGCGAGTAGCTGAGACAGACTCTCATCAGGGACATATAGAGGTGGGCTGTTGTGTACCTTTCCCTGGGGAGATGTAAACCAAGATGTGTTCACTGTACATGTTGCTGGGTGAAGTGCTGAGCTGTCGGTGGTACAGGAGTGTAGGCACCTTACAGGCAGGCACACCGCCACCAAGGAGTACATTCCACCCAGTAGCCTAGCGCCTGTAACCAGCGTGTGTCCTCAGCTGATTCCACAAGGGCATTGAGGTGCGCACCTCATGAAGGCCAGAGCAGCTGGGTTCAAGTCACAGTGGCTATGTTGTGCCAAGAGGACATGGGTCTTTAATGTGTGGTTTGGCTTTGCCTAGCTCTTTGGGGACCATGTCTGTCCTGCTGAGTGGCGCAGTTGGGCCTCTCCATTGGCTGGCATGTCGCATGAGCTTTCATGACCATGTGGTCCTGCAGCTGTCAATGCGGGGTAATCCGGGGCCATCACACCATGACAGGCTCATGTCTTCCCCACAGAGGGGCTGTGGGACCCAAGTCATGCATTGGGACTCTCCCAAGTGTCTTGTGTGTGTGGCTGCTTCATTCCTTCTGGAGCAGAGTTGGATCCTCCTGTGTTCTGGACGCTTACCCAGCACTTCCTTTCAGGAGGAGCAGGAGGCAGCGAGGCGCAGGCAGCAGCGAGAGACCAAGAGCAATGCGACCACGCCCACCAAAGTCCCTGAGAGCAAAGCAGCTGCCACCGAGGCCCCCGCGGTGAGATAGGCTCCTTGTCCAGCATGTCTGTCCAGCACAGGGCACAGGGCTGCTAGGTGGCTGGGATGCCTCAGCCTGTGGCCTTGTGAGCACTCCTGCTGTGACCCTTACCTGCCTGCCTGTGTCCTCCAGGATTCTGGTGCTGAGGAAGAAAAATCAGGTGTGGCTACTGTCAAAAAGCCATCTCCCTCCAAAGCCCGGAAGAAGAAACTGAATAAGAAAGGGAGAAAGATGGCTGGCCGGAAACGTGGACGGCCCAAGAAGATGAGTGCTGCCAGTGCCGAGCGCAAGTCTAAGAAGAGCCAAAGCGCACTGGATCTCCTGCACTCTCCGCCCCCAGCCCCACCCTCGGCCTCACCCCAGGGTAAGCCTCTTTCTCTGCTGCATTGCAGGGGTTTGAGACCTGCCCACCCGAGTCCCCATTCATGTGACTGTGGGACTCTGCCATGTGCCAGGCCTGATGCTCAAACCAGGAGGAGCTCAGTGTGGATTTGGATCCCATAGCTGTTTCAAACCCCAGATTTGACAAGTTTGTTACCCACAGTAGTGTGGGACCATGGTTGGTAGCTGACGGGGACTCCTCTCTCTCTCCTGCAGATGCGTACAGGGCACCTCACAGCCCATTCTACCAGCTACCTCCGAGCACACAGCTGCACTCACCCAACCCACTGCTAGTGGCGCCTACCCCGCCTGCGCTGCAGAAGCTTTTAGGTGGGTCATAGCTCTGACCTTGAAGCCATTCTGTGGTGGCTGTGCAAGTGCTGGGACCCCAGTCAAGCCCCTTGCTGCATGGCCTGCCTTATATTGGCTTATGTTGGCTCCTGGGAGTAGCTGAGACCGACTCACCTCAGGCATCCTGGACTACTTCTGGGGACCTGTGTGGCCCATCAGTACTTGGGGAGCTCTGTATAGAACAACTCACTGCAAGCTGGGTAGTGGTGGCGCACACCTTTAATCCCCAGCACTTGGGAGGCAGAGGCAGGCGGATTTCTGAGTTCAAGACCAGCCTGGTCTACAAAGTGAGTTCCAGGATAGCCAGGGCTACAGAGAAACCCTGTCTTGGAGGAAAAAACAAACAAAAAACAAAAAACAACTCCCTGCACAGGCAAAGCTGACGAAGTCCCTTACTTGAAGGAGAGATCTGCTTTCAGGGTTTAGGGCTGCTCATTCTGCCAGGGGGGAACCTCCCACATTGTGAGAAAAGCTGACATCACAGCAGAATGGACCTGCAGCAAGCCAGGGCCCAATAACCACTCCTGTACCAGCCCTTCTTTACGTGTTGTGCTCTGTGTGTGTGTGTGTGTGTGTGTGTTTGTGTGTCTCCAGAGTCCTTCAAAATCCAGTACCTGCAGTTCCTGGCTTATACGAAGACCCCACAGTACAAGGCCAACCTACAGCAGCTTCTGGACCAGGAGAAGGTGTGCAGGCTCTGCCTTAATGTCAGTGCTCAGCTGAGGGCTGCCTGGGGGCTCTGTGGTCACCTTGTCCTGTCCTCCCTTGTAGGAGAAGAACACACAGCTCCTGGGCACAGCCCAGCAGCTCTTTGGCCATTGCCAGGCCCAAAAGGAAGAGATCCGCAGGCTGTTTCAGCAGAAGCTGGATGAGGTGACTTGAGGCCGCGTGTCCACTTTAGCAAATACCTGACCCAGTGTTTGGTGGGGCAACCAAAGATAGCTTCCCTTGTCCTTACGGAAGTACTGATACGGAATTGCCTTGGCTATACTCGGGTCAGAGCTGTAGGGTGGCTGTCGTCTCTTCTGTTCCTATAAACTGGGACTCTACTCACCATGCTTTATCCTCATCCCCAGTTGGGCGTGAAGGCACTGACCTACAATGACCTGATTCAGGCCCAGAAGGAAATCTCTGCCCACAACCAGCAGCTGCGGGAGCAGTCGGAACAGCTGGAGAAGGACAACAGCGAGCTTCGGAGCCAGAGCCTGCGGCTGGTGTGTGCAGGGGGGCCTGCCACTGCTGGGTGCACACGTGTGAGGTGGAGGGAGGACTTGATTGCCCACTCACTAACCCAGAGGTGTGCTCTGGCACCAGACTTGCTGGGCTTTGCAAGGATCAGGCCAGGGACCCTTTCCAGTCATGGTCCTATAAAGGTCACACTGGCCTTTATTACATTGCTTGTTTGAGGGTGGGTGTTGATACTATGTGCTACAACTGTAGGAAGGATTCATTGCACTGCCCAGAGAACCTGGCCCTTGCTCCCTTTGGCTACTGAGACTTCCTGTTCATGTACCCACAGCTCAGGGCCCGGTGCGAGGAGCTGAGGCTTGACTGGTCCACACTGTCCCTGGAGAACCTGCGGAAAGAGAAGCAGGCCCTGCGGAGCCAGATCTCAGAGAAGCAGCGGCACTGCCTGGAGCTGCAGGTAGGGTATAGGGGTGATGCATCAGACCCCACCTTCACCCTCAGAAGAGCATCTGTGATGATGGACAGCAGCGGTGTGCGTGTCCTTGGGCCACCATGTGCCACCTACCCTGCTGGGTGGAGCCTTGGCTGCCCCGTGACACCCCTCCCATCCTCTAGATCAGTATCGTGGAGCTGGAGAAGACCCAGCGCCAGCAGGAGCTCCTGCAGTTGAAGTCCTGTGTTCCACCAGATGATGCTCTGTCTCTGCATCTGCGCGGCAAGGGCGCCCTGGGCCGAGAGCTAGAGGCTGACACTGGACGCTTACGTCTTGAGCTGGACTGTGCCAAGATCTCCCTGCCACACCTCAGCAGCATGAGCCCTGAGCTGTCCATGAATGGCCATGCTGCCAGCTATGAGCTCTGCAATGCAGCTAGTCGGCCATCATCCAAGCAGAACACCCCCCAGTACCTGGCTTCTCCCTTAGACCAGGAGGTCGTACCTTGCACCCCTAGCCACAGCGGCCGGCCTCGGCTAGAGAAGCTGTCTGGCCTGGCTTTGCCTGATTATACCCGGTTGTCACCTGCCAAGATTGTGTTGAGGCGGCACCTGAGCCAGGACCACACTGGGGCTAGCAAAGCCGCTACCAGTGAGCCACACCCTCGGTGAGGACAAGTGCACGTAGTGGCTCTTGTCACCATTGCTGCCGTGTGCCTGCTGGGCATGGGCAGAGTGACCGGCCTTTCATTGCAGGCCAGAGCACGCCAAGGAGAGCAGCCTTCCCTACCAGAGCCCTGGCTTGTCCAACAGCATGAAGCTCAGCCCCCAGGATCCACCGCTGGCCTCCCCGGCGACCTCGCCCCTCACCTCCGAGAAGGGTAGTGAGAAGGTAAGGGCTGCTCCAGAGAAGCTTCCTGTGTGATGAGTGGATGAGGCAACTGCAGTGCACTGTGCCCAGTGCGTCTGTAGGATGCATGAAGAGTACTCTAGAGCCCTGGGGAAGAGGTGGCGACTGGCATCCCCAGGCCTTGGGATGTGGTTGCAGTTGAGTGTGTCAGAGCCTCCCTTGTGTGTCCTTGGTGGACTCAGATGCTCAGACGTTGGAACAGGGTTCCAGGAACAGGTTGCTTGGGGCATCTGGAGTGGGACCAAGGATCTGGGGTCTCCACTGTATTTACAGAGATGGGATGCAGTTTGGGAGGAACGGGCAGGGTCCTTGTGAGGCTTGGCAGTCCGAAGTGACAGGTCTCAGAAACAGAGGCGGAAAGAAGAATCTGGGAAGTGTGCACTGTCCTCAAGTTCACATACGGCCCTTACAGGAGCTACCAGCCCATGACCTGAGGATATAGTGTGTAGAGTGGGTCTGTGGCTGAGCTCCCATCCATGCCGGGGTGACACATGGCTGTCTATTGGCAGGGTGTGAAGGAGCGTGCCTACAGCAGCCATGGGGAGACCATCACCAGCCTACCTGTTAGCATTCCACTCAGCACAGTGCAGCCCAACAAGCTACCCGTCAGCATCCCACTGGCCAGCGTGGTACTGCCCAGCCGTGCCGAGAGGGCGGTGAGTTGCCAGACCAGGTGGTGTGGTGGTGGTAGTGGTGGAGGCGGCGGCGGCGGCTGCGGCGGCGGCTGCGGCGGCGGCGGCGGCGGCGGCGGCGGCGGCGGGGAGCAACCCTGGTCTTTATGACTGTCGGTGCTGTTGAGATTGAGCCCGGAACTGCCAAAGGCCATGTCCACAGCTAATTCTGCTATCATGTAATTAGGTCCTGGGTGTATTTTGTAAGAAGCAGAAGCAGAGAAGAAAGAAAAGTCCTCTTAGGAGGTCTTTAGCCACTCAAGCAGCAGGGTCAGGCATGGCCTGGGCTGCTGTTTGTGATAGCTGACATCAGGGATGATTGACTGTTGTTCACAGAGGGTGGGTTGTAGACAGTGTAGCCCTTCCTTCCATTTGCTTTACCTGAGGCAGTGTCTTCTCTGTCCTAGGTCAGAGTGAGCTGAACATGTAGTTGTGTCTGGCCTTTTGGCTTGGACTCCTGAGCTGAGCCCAGCTCTGTCCTCTGTGGTCTCCCCTGCCCTTAGCCCTTCTGCCCCATTGCCTCCTGTTGGGCCTGCTCAGCAAATGGTTCTGTCTTGCAGAGGAGCACTCCCAGCCCTGTGCCTCAGCCCCGGGACTCTTCAGCCACACTTGAGAAGCAGACTGGTGCTTCCGCCCATGGTGCAGGGGGTGCTGGAGCAGGGAGCAGGAGCCTCGCTGTGGCGCCCACAGGTGACCTTTGCACCCCCGCCCCATTGGGACTTCTCCCAGCTAGCTGCCATGGTCCTTGTGGAGGAGATGCCATTGTGGGACAGAAATAGGAACTGAGGCCACACAGCAGGTAGCCCTGAGGTTCTGGGCCCAGGGTCCTGTTTGGGGAAGGTGGAGGACTAGTATATGGCTGTCCTTTGCTGACTTGGTTTGGGCCAGGGCATGCCAGGCACCTTTTCCTGAGGGATGCTTAAAGTCCTGTGCTAGGGTCAACCGGTCCTGGAAGGTTCAGACAGCTCACAGCACCGGGGCCACCTTGTGTGCCCTGGTGTTTGCAGGTGACTGAGCTCAGGAGGCTGCCTCTTCTTTGAGTCTGGCCCACCCACACCTGCTGGTGCTCTGAGGCCAGCCTTAGTCCTGTAGCCTTCAGTTCTTCTAGAAAGCTGTTTCTGACCTCAGGTGGTCCCTCCAAGGCTGAGGTGTCCTCGCCACCCCTACCAATGTGCTTGGCTTTCTTGCCTTCCTTAAGAAACTGGTTCTTCGTTGATAGGTTTCTATGCTGGTTCGGTGGCCATCAGTGGGGCCCTGGCCAGCAGCCCAGCACCTCTGGCCTCTGGAATGGAATCTGCTGTTTTTGATGACTCCTCTGGTCCCAGCAGCCTCTTTGCCACCATGGGGTCTCGCAGCACACCACCACAACACCCACCTCTCCTGTCGCAGTCCCGCAACTCGGGTCCTGCCTCTCCTGCCCACCAACTCAC
The DNA here is from genome assembly GCF_900095145.1 of Mus pahari. Taxonomy (NCBI): domain Eukaryota; kingdom Metazoa; phylum Chordata; class Mammalia; order Rodentia; family Muridae; genus Mus; species Mus pahari. Next base: position 45,323,720 of record NC_034598.1, read on the forward strand.
AGCCAGTCCCCGCCTGAGTGTGACCACTCAGGGCTCGCTGCCAGACACCAGCAAAGGGGAACTGCCTTCTGATCCTGCCTTCTCAGACCCAGAGAGCGAAGCAAAGAGGAGGATTGTGTTCAGCATTTCAGTTGGTGCCAGCTCCAAGCAGTCACCTTCCACCAGGCACAGCCCCTTGACCTCTGGCACCCGAGGGGACTGTGTGCAGAGCCACGGACAGGACAGTCGTAAGCGCAGCAGAAGGAAGCGTGCATCAGCTGGAACACCTAGCCTCAGCACGGGTGTGTCCCCCAAGCGCCGGGCTCTGCCAACTGTTGCTGGCCTCTTTACACAGTCCTCGGGGTCTCCTCTTAATCTCAACTCCATGGTAAGTGCAGGACCTGTAGGGCAGGGTGGGCAAGTGCTGCTCATGTGGGCTGTGGGGCTACAGTCCAGCGGGGTAGAGCCAGAGACATAGAAGCTAGGGGTGGGTGGCAGGGACAGTGGCTGGTATTCTGGCTCTCTCCTCTCCCTACTTGTACTTCTACGAGGCCTCTCCAAGACCCTAGCCTGGGCATGTGACTCATCTGCCCTCCTCTGACCCCACAGGTCAGCAACATCAACCAGCCGCTGGAGATCACAGCCATCTCATCCCCTGAGAGCTCCCTGAAGAGCTCCCCCACCCCCTACCAGGACCATGACCAGCCTCCGGTGCTCAGGAAGGAGCGGCCCCTAGGACCAACTAATGGGGCCCACTACTCGCCACTGACCTCAGATGAGGAGCCAGGCTCTGAGGACGAGCCCAGCAGTGCCCGGTGAGTGCAGAGTTAACTGCTCTGTGAGGTGAAAGTCTTGGACCAGGCGCTGGCTCTGTCACCCAGCTTTTACACCCTGACCTCCCTGGCCTGGGTAGTGTTATGAGTGGGCATCACCTTTGCTTTTCTTGGTGAATGGGGACTGGGGCCAGCATGGGGGCCTGTGCGTCTGTGAGGCCCTCTGGGTCCTCTGCCTGTGTCTGAGCCAATATATGCTCCCCTCCCCTCCTGCTCTGTGCTGCCCTGCAGGCCAGTTGAGCATTGATGAGGTCCCGGCTGCACACTTTTTGAATGTCATGGTGGAGTTACTACTGCATATGTGAATTTCGATCATGCATTAAGCTCCAAGTTGAGCAAGGCTTGGGACAGAAGCTCTTACAGGTTGTCCTGCTTGAGATATACAGTTGTCACAGCCCAAGCAGACCTTCTGAGGTCCTCAGCACAGTCCCATGCACAGACCTTAGGACGGCCAGTTGCCCAGCTTTACTCTAGCTCTGTTCCTAAGAGTCCTCAGATCTCTCAGCACATAGACTCACCTAAGTGACCATTGTCTTTGCACAGAATTGAGAGAAAAATTGCAACAATCTCTTTAGAAAGCAAATCTCCCCCGAAGACACTGGAAAATGGTGAGTTTTTTGCTCTCTGCCTGAGGCCTGATGGTGGTGGGAGCCCTGTGCTCAGGGCAGGCTAGCCCGGGACTGCATCTGTTACATGGATGGTTGGGAGGGCAGGACCAGAGGCCTTCCTGTTCTAAGCAATAGAAGTGTCACATTGCATGTGCCTTCACCCCAGGAAGCCCCAGGCCCCAGGCTCTGCTCATGGCCACTGACTTCTCCCATCAGGTGGTGGCTTGGTGGGAAGGAAGTCGGTCCCTTCGAGCGAGCCTATCAACAGCAGCAAATGGAAGTCCACCTTCTCTCCCATCTCTGACCTCGGCTTGGCTAAGGCCGTGGACAGTCCGCTACAGGCTGGCTCTGCCCTGAGCCACAGCCCCCTGTTCTCTTTCCGGCCATCCCTGGAGGAGCCTGCTGCTGAGGCCAAGCTCCCCACCCACCCAAGGAAAAGCTTTGCAGGCTCTCTGGGTGCAGCCGAGGGGCCAAGCCCTGGCACCAACCCTCCCAATGGCCTGGCCTTCAGCGGGGGCCTTGCTGCAGACCTCGGTTTACACAGCTTCAATGACGGTGCTTCCCTCTCCCACAAGGGCCCTGATGTGACTGGCCTGAGTGCCTCTCTGAGCTTCCCGTCCCAGAGGGGCAAGGACAGTACCACAGAGGCCAACCCTTTCCTCAGCAGGCGGCAACCCGAGGGCCTGGGTGGCTTGAAGGGTGAGGGCAACGCAAACAAGGAGTCAGGAGAGAGCCTGCCCCTGTGCGGGCCCTCGGACAAGGCCTCACTGCCGCATGGCAGCAGGGCCAACAAAGGCCGTGACCGCGAGCTGGACTTCAAGGGCGGCCACAACCTCTTCATCTCTGCTGCAGCCGTGCCTCCAGGTGGCCTCCTTGGTGGCCCTGGTCTTGTAACTGTGGCTTCTTCTGCAGGCAGTGCGACACCCACTGCCCAGGCTCCCCGGCCTTTCCTGAGCACCTTTGCCCCCGGGCCCCAGTTTACTCTGGGCCCCATGTCCCTGCAGGCCAACCTGGGGTCTGTGGCCGGCTCCTCTGTGCTGCAGTCCTTGTTCAGCACTGTGCCAGCTGCTGCAGGCCTGGTGCATGTGTCATCCACTGCGACCCGACTGACCAACTCACACACCATGGGCAGCTTCTCTTCTGGGGTGGCCGGCGGAACCGTTGGAGGTAGGCAAGGAAGGGCCGCCCCGTGGTCCCAGTGCAGCAACTCAGTCCCCAGCAGCCACCTAGAGATTCCTTCCAAGCTCTCGGAGGGCGGTAGGAAGGCCTCCTAGTTCTCAGTGCAAGCTGTCAGCGGCCGGCCCGCAGGCCACACTGTGTGAGGAGGAGGAGGAGGAGACTGCTGGCTAGCCTCATAACACATGCCTCTTGTTTTCAGAAGACCACGTGCACTTAACTAGGGCAGTACTTTCTTCGGGGGCCTCCCCTGTTTGAGGTGACCACCCACATGCCTCATGGCTGGTCCGTGGAAGTGGGCCGGCCTGATGAGAAATGAGTCCAGGAGGGCCTGCTCGGACTGCTCAGACGCAGAGCGGAGCGGAGCCTGGGCCACAGGCCAGGCGTGGTGCGGTGCTGGCTGGGCAGGGGCGGGCAGGTGGGCCCGAGGGGCAGGGCCTCGGCCTGGCAGGTAAGTATCCCACACTGAGCCTACTGCTTGCTGCTTGTGCCTGCGCTTGGACCGGAGTCACGCTGTCCTTTTGCTTCTTCCTGCTGGCGGCTGTACTCTTGCTTCGCCTGCCTGGATGGTGCCGCCTGTTGAAGCTGCTTTTTCTCTCCTGTTTACAGGTGTCTTTACCCACGCGGTGCCCTCCGCCTCTGCTCACCCGTTTGGAGCTGGTGTCGGCAGCGGGGCTGTGTGTAGCAGTGCCACGCTGGGCCTGAGCCCGCTGCAGGCGGCGGCCAGCACCTCGGCTTCTTCCTTTCAGGCCGCGGCTTCGGTCGAGACTCGGCCGCCCCCTCCACCTCCCCTACTTCCTCCTCAGCATCTAGGCCGGCCCCCTGCGGGGCCACCTGTCCTCCATGCACCCCCTCCTCCTAACGTCGCCTTGCCTCCTCCGCCTGCGCTGCTGGCTTCTAACCCTGAGCCAGTGCTTCTGCAGAGCCTGGCCTCCCTCCCAGCTAACAACGCTTTCTTACCCCACTCCTCTGCCGCCTCTCTGCAGCCTGCTAATGCCTCTCTATCTGTCAAGCTCGCCTCCCTCCCACACAAGGTCTCCCGCCCCTCCTTCACGGTGCACCACCAGCCCCTGCCCCGGCTGGCCCTGGCGCAGGCCGCGCCCGCCGCCCCACAGGCCAGCACCTCGGGGCCATCTGCTGTGTGGGTTTCCCTTGGCATGCCGCCTCCTTATGCCGCGCACCTTTCGGGGGTTAAGCCTCGATAAAGACCTTGCTTAGCTAGCAGTTCATGTTCTGTAAGGTAAGGCTAGAGCCAAACCGTCCTTCCTCTTGCCCAGAAGACGGCTGGCAGGGCTCGGCAGATGCCTGGGGTCCTGAGTGGTAGAGATGGGAGGCTAAGGGAGGCAGGCAGGGCCACCATTGTGCAAGAGTACCTGGTCCTCAGCCAGCTGCTGAGAGGACAATGGAAGTGATGAGGTTCAAGTGTGGTAGACCAGAGCGCCGGCCCATAGCAGTTCCTAATGATGAGGTTGCATTCTCAGCTTCCACCCTCAGGTCCTCCTGTGCAGAGGAAATCGGGGCTAGTCGGTGGGTGAGGTTCTAGACTGGCCATAGGCAGAAACCTGCCCGGGGTAGCATAGCATCCTGGAGCAGAGTTGGGCCCACCTACCTCTCCCAGAACAGAGGTTGTGAAACCCTGCCTGGCTGTCAGCCCTGTAAGCCCTTGGGTCTGGCTGTGTGGTGGTAGTAGCCTGGGCAGAGGGCAGCCTGGCCATCACCATCTGGAGGTCGTCTGAGGGCTAGCACCTCTCCAGCTGACCTATTCTGGATGCTCAGCAAGGCAGACCTGGAGGGGGCTGGGCCCACTGGCACCTGCCAGGAATGCCCCCACGCCCTTTGCCCTGCTGGGCAGATCACCTGAGGCAGGGATACTGAATGCACCTAACCTATGCCCCTCCTCCCTGCAGGTAATTAGGACTTCTACTACCTCAGCCACGACCTATGCAAGGACGGTGTGGACCAAGCCTGCTGCCTGCCAGACCGGCGGAGCCGGACATGGAGCCACTGTGAATCGGCGGCACCGCAGGACGTGCTGGACTGGTCCAGTTTGTACTGTCAATAGTTTTAGATAAAGTATTTATCTTTTTTTTTTTTTTCAATTCTGACTTACTTTATTCCATCAAAGTCGTCCAAGGCAACCTCTTGAGACGTCTAAGTGTCTGTGAGAGAGAATAATATAAAGACTTGGCCTGCTGGGCTGGCCACAAGGACTCCTGACTCCGTCCCGGTGCTATCTCACCAGCAAGCCCATGCCTACCCATCTCCATCTCTGTCCTGGGTGCTGCCCCAAACATGGACTGTGGCCAAACAGTTCTCAGATGCGCCCCCAACACCTTGCTCTGACACCAAAGGCACGCCTGGCATACCCAATGGGGGCTGACCTTTGGTCCCCCTCCTTGGAACTTGCCTGCTGTCACTGTGAACACCCCACTGTTAACCCTGTGGCTTGGGGCGTGCCTTTGCAGTGGGTGCAGACTGGGCTGGGGCAGGAATGGGGGTTCCCAGCTGGGCTGAGTGGTGCTGACAGGTGAGGGCCACTACTGCAGGGCTTGGTGGCTCCTGTGACAAGTGCATTTACTTTGTATTTCTTTGCTTTTCTGGCTCGGGGCATGCTGGTCAGGTGACCTGGGGCTGGCCCAATGTGGGTCCCCTGGCATCTGTGTATAAGAGAGTCACATGATCAGTGACAGTATTTTATAGAGATTTGATGGAGATTTATAAATTTCATAGACTTGACTGCATTTATTTTTAGATTGTATAATGCACAGTGAACTTTAAAGAAAAGGAAAGAAAAGTGAGGAGGAAAAATACTTTTATTTATTCAAATGCACAAAAAACGGAAAAAAAAAATGACACTGGCCAGGGACCCTGCGGGAGTGCGGCCCAGATGTACTGGGCTGCCCGGGGCCTCTGGTCACTATGGGCATCGCCTGCCTATGTCTAGGAGTTGCTTCCTGGTCCTGGGGATGGGTGCACTGGGAGTGACTACAGAGGTCAGGGCTGACTTGATTTTCTGAGATGGTCCTGACTGCCCTCAATGTTGTTCACTTCCAGTGGTGGGCTGAGGGGCGAGGCCATGTTGCCCCACCCCCACCCCACCTACTTCCCAAAGTAGTTGTGAAGACGGTGCTGGTGTCTCCCTCCCCCTTCCCACCCCGCGATGGTGCTCATGTTCGGCAGGCCTACTCCTGTGCACCACAGCTAACTAAGGTGCTGCAGAGCAGGGTGGCTGAAACAAAAGCTAGCAAATCCCAAGCCTGGAACAAACCCCCCTGAGTGAACACTGTACACACCACCCGCCAGCCCGCCCGTCATCCTGGCAGCTGCTGCTCCAGCGGCCATTGCCTCCACCTTACTTGAGTGTTAGGGGACAGACACAGCATGTTATGGCCCAGTGGGCCACAGGTGCTCTGGGTACAGCTGCAAGTCCTTTCCTGAGCCCATAAGAAAGGGGAACCCACAGTAAACTGACCATGGTGCATAGTGGCCCCAGGCACTCTGTGACTGATGGGCCTAGTACAGGGTAAGGCTGCCTCGGTCATCCTTGCCACTCCAACCCAAGGTTGCTGCAGGGCTTTGAGCTCAGGAACTGATAGAAAGCCCTACAGACTGGGACCACCACTCCCACACTAGCCCAGACGGGACACACCTCCCAGTTCCCACCTTCAACCTACACAGCTTTTTTGACATTCTGGCCTGTTTGTAACTTGATGCAGCATCACTCTGTCTTGTAATGACCTCTGTACTTAACGGGTGCATTGTTCTCTTCCCTTGGTTCCCCCAAGGCATCTCACACATTGTTGCTGCCTTTAGACACAGTATAATAAATAAAGCCGTTTTCACTTGAGCCAGTTCTCAGTGCCAGTCTTTCTTTGCCTGTTTGTTGCTGTCCAACCTGGACTGGAAGAGCAGCATGCCTATCTATCTTGTGAGGCTGACTGTGACTCTGAAGGATTCCTGCTTTGGGAGGACCCAGTCTCAGTTAAGAATCTAATCCTGACTGAGTCAAAGCCCCTTGACAACGTTTAGAAAGCTAGGATTTATGTGTCCCTTACAACTTAGGCAGAACACACCTTTCCCCATCAGGGTCGCCTACAACTCCCACTTATATGTGTACCACTCCCCAAAGCCCAAGAATGGCTCCACATCTCCACAGTGAGGGTGTCCAGCCCAGGGTCAGGCCCACTGTGAGCCAGAGGCTTGTCCTGCCTACACCTGTACTGTGTGTGCCACCAGCCCAGCTTTCCTGGTGTTTTATTCTCTGTCCCGGATGCTCTGGAACTGAGACCCTCTTCCCCCTGCCTCCCAAGTGCCCACCAGCCTGTGTCCCACCCTCCTCTTCTCCAGTCACTCCAATGTGGCTCAAAAAAGAGGTACCTTTATTAAAGAGCAGGCTGAACACTGAGGCCAGCACCCATGGCCTGCTCTATCAGCAGGAGGGGGTTCACAGCTTCATCTAGCATCATACATTCATCTGGCAATGGACAGGGGAGCTGTGCCAGGCGCGGTCCCTGGATGTGAACACTCAAGGGGTGCTGGCAGGGAGATGACATGGAGAACGAGGACCACAGACCCTGCCTACCTCCTCTGGACCTTTGAACAGATGTATTTAAACCTATTAAAAAAATAAACAAACAAACAAACTTCCTAGGGTAGCCAGGGCCCCAGAGAGGGTCAGTCCAACACATCTAACTGGGAGCCAATACAAGCAGTCCGCCCATCCTTAGGCAGGCTATTCAGCTGGAACCTGGCCTCCTCGGAGATGCCGAACTGCTCCAGGGGGTCCTGTGGAAGGCACAGTGGCTGTGAACAAGGCCAGGGAAAGCTGTCCCATCCCCTCCCACCCCACACACCTTGCCAGTCATCTTCCTGATTTCATTCCTGTAGAAGATAAGGCTCCGTCGCATGTATTCGTAGCTGGAGGAAAGGACTGGGCTCACTGGTCACATTCCCCCATGTTTCCACCCAGCTCCCAGCAGTCCCTAAAGCCCCACCTGGCCCGCTGCAGAGCCTCCATCCATTCCTGACACTGCTCTTGGCTACAGCATTCAAAGTGATATTTCCTGCTGAGGTCTTCCACGAAGCCTGGAAAGGGATAAAGGAAAAGAGCCACCTCTGGTCAGTGTCCAGTTGGTCTACATCCTGCTGGCCACAAGTCCCAGCTTCCTCTCACCAGGGTTTCAAACTACACCTCCTCTTGTTCTAACACCAAGTCATCTGCCTGTCTCATTGCTGGCTTTGTCCTCCAGAATCCTGACCCCTGAACCCACAAATAGGGGACTCACTGGGAAGTTGGGTTATTGGGAATGGTAGTGGCTAATAGAAGGTCATTAGGATAGACCCTAAACTGAATGGAAATAGGACATGGGAGATGAAGCCCCAGCATCCGTGTCGGAGAGCAGAACAAATACACCTGTAATGTCGGTGCTCAAGAAAGAGACTCAAGAAAGACAGAAGGGTTCCTAGGGCTTGCTGGCCTGTCAGTATAGCTTAAAAATAGGTCCAGGGTGGGATCCCACTGCCAAGCCCAATGACCAGCGTTTTATGCTGGAGACCTACATAGTGGAAGATGTGAACCAACTACTCAAGTTTCCCTCTGGCCTTACTGGCATACTCATACCCCAAAACACGTGTGCACGCGTGCAAGAAGCAGAAAATAGGGGTACAGATAAAGACCCCCACTGGATAATAGAGGTAGACATGATGCCCAAATCTCTACAAGGTACTGTAAAGTTCTCGTTAGGGAAGAAGGCTGAGACAGGCCTTAAAGCCTGCCTGCACCCTGCCTGTGGCAGAGATGGAGGCAGAGACTGGTTCTGCTGTACACACCACGTTCGCAGACTGCACCTCCCTCAGCTGGGGACCGGCAGAGGTCGGGGAAGAAACTAAGACTAGAACCAGACCCAGTGGGCACTCTGAGCGACAGCTGGGCCAGTCCTGGGCCACCAGCGGACGCGGGATCCAGGACAAACGGAGGCTCCTAAGGGAGTAGAAAGGATAAGGTGCGCGGAACAGAGTCCGGGATGGAAACAGTGGGGACCAGAGCACTTACTGATGGAGAAGCCGCCCGGTTCTTCCTGGGCCACTCTGCAGCGCTCCAGCAACAGGGCTCCGAGGGGCTGCGCGAGACACGGCCATGAGCGCCGGCCTCCGGGCCGCGCGGGTCCCCCGCGCCCCCCACGCCCCTACCTCGGCCTCGTCCGGGCGGAAGTAAAAGAGGAAGTTGACCACCAGCTTCACCAGCCGCCGCTTGGCCACTGCAGGCACAGGGCGGTGTCAGCGCGGAACTGTTCTCATTCGCCCACCCGGGAACCGCGCCGGCCCGCCCGCCCGCCCGAGTGCCCCAGCCGCGGCCCGGACTGGCTCACCGCTGCCCTTCTTGGGGCCCCGCATGCCTAGCTCGGCCGCCATCTCTGCCGGCTGCCGGGACAGCGCCTGCAACTCTTTCTCGTTGTACCGCATCCCGCCGCCCGGTTCCGCGCGAACCAAAGCGCGCCCTGCCTCTCGGCCGCCGTCGTCCCCGAAGCCGCAGCCAGCGCCACAAAAGTCTCAGGGAGCAACCTCGGAAGTCTCAGCCGGGTGACTGCGCCTGCGCGTTGTCGGGCTGGCGGCGCGGCCCTAGTTTGTGGGTCCGCGCGGTTGAACACGGAGTCGGACGGGAAGGAGATGGCCCGTCCTTAAATAACCGTCAGACACACTAAGCGTGAGGTGTGAAGTTAGACTCAGAGCACTCCACGATGAGCGAAGCGCCTTCCTGGGCCGGTGAACCCCCTAAGGCTTCGCTCTTGTCGCGATAGCCGGCGCCACTAGACTTAGGGCGGAGCGAAACTGCGCGGACGCTACACTGAGCAAGCGCACTCCGCGCCCCGACGCTCCTTTCTCTCCCGCCTCCCGAAGACGGAAGTCCATCCTCTGGGCATGCGCACACACGAAACGCCGCCTTCTCTGCTCCCGGAAGGGGTCGCTTCGTCGGTCGTGCGCACGCGCGCGGCGAAACCGCGGCCTTGGCGGAGATTAAACCCGGGTAGCGAGGCCTCGGTGTTGGCGAGGAGCTACACGGTTTGTCGGTGGCGGCTGCTCCATCTGGGAGGATTGAAAGTGGGAGCGAGAGCGCGGGGGCGGGATGGGGCGGGGCCGCGGCCGCCCTCTTTCCTCGGGCTCGGCGCGCGCCCGCCTGGAGAGCGCGCTCTCGCGAGGCCCGTTGGGTCGCCGCGTGATCGCCGGCTTGGGTGGCGCTCCTGTGGCCTCCAGGGTGGTTTGGGGTCTCGGAGTGTCTTTTGACCTCCTTGGTTGCCTCAGTTTCCCCCTTCGTTAGTCGGGGCCCTGGCGAGCACTGCTCCTGCCCCCTGGAGCGGGTCCCTTGCCGGGACTGAAAGATAACGGTGTCTGCACTTAGAAGGGAGTTGTCCGTGAACCAGGCCTCCGCCCAGACCATTACCTTAACAGATACCGCGTCTCTGTCCCTATTGATCGTTCATCGGTCCTCTTACGCCAGTCCGTGAGGTTGCACATCTCCCATCCATGCGTCCTGGCCTCCTGTCCCAAGCTTCACGTGTGAGCCCCTCCAGTCATCGGCACAACTTTTCATTTATTTCAGACAGGGTCTCACTGCATAACTGGGGCTGACCTGCATCTCGGCGTTGACTTGGCCGATTTCCAGTTCACATACATTGCCATGCCTCTGCCTTCTCGCGCGTAGTGGGACTTACAGCGTGAGCCACCACACTTGGCTGTTTTGATTGGTTTTGAGGAAGCAAGGGTTTATTTTGGCCGATGGTATGAAGGTGCAGTCTGCCGCGGTGGTCGTGTTGCGGCAGTAGTCAGGAAGCAGATAAATGCTGGTGTTCGAATCCCTTTCTCGTGTTTTTAAAGAATTTGTTTTAATGTGTCTGTGTGGAGCCTTGTGTGTGAGTGTGGTACCCATAGGTTCCACAAAGGGATGTCAGAGTCCCTGGAGCTGGAGTTTCTGGTCATCTTGCAAGCCTACCGCCATCCTTTTTATCTGAGATAGGATCTCACCGCACAGCCCGGTTTGGCCTCTAACACTAACCTAACCATCTTCCTACCTTGGATAAAGAAATGGGATGGAAAGTGTACACCACCATGTCCTGCGTTTTCTGTGTTTCCTAAGGTTGGGAACTGTTGGTTGGCGTTTGCAGAACTTTGTGCTCCATCCACAGTGTGCTCACCCAGGCGTTTTTTTTTGTTTTGTTTTGTTTTTTTGGTTTTTCGAGACAGGGTTTCTCTGTATAGTCCTGGCTGTCCTGGAACTCACTCAGTAGACCAGGCTGGCCTTGAACTCAGAAATCCGCCTGCCTCTGCCTCCCAAGTGCTGGGATTAAAAGCGAGTGCCACCATGCCCGGCTGTATTTATTTATGATGAGTACACTGTAGCTGTCTTTAGACACACACCAGAAGAGGGCATCAGATCTCATTATAGATGGTCGTGAGCCACCACATGGTTGCTGGGATTTGAACTTGGGACCTCTGGAAGAGCAGTCAGTGCTCTTAACCTCTGAGCCACCTCTTCAGCCTGCCCAGGCCAGTTTTGTCCTAGTGTTTGTTTTCCCTCCAAAGCTCATGAACTAACTGCATTTTTGCAGTGGGTACCCCTAGGGGACCTTATGCATGCTGAACAAGTGCTCCACCCTTGAGTTGCACCCTCACATCTGTGGCTGGACACCCAGTCTCCCTGCAGAGGCCAGGCACAGAGTCCTATGTTCTTGGAAATTGTCTTTGTCAGCTGCTGCGGGTGCCCTCTTGCTCCGAGAAGCCCATGCTGCCACCCTTAGGCTCTGCTCTTGCATCTGCCCAACTTAATCTCTGGGAATGTGTCTCTTAGTAGCTTTCGAAGATATAGACAATGCTCTTTTCAGTCCTTAAGTGGCTGAGTATGACATGTCCAACAGGTTGGTTTTGCCCCACCACTTCCGTATACATCTCTCAGCATCTAGAGCATCTTGTATCCTTTACCTTTCAGCCTCTTCGTCTTTGACAGCCAGTGGTGTCAGTGTCCTGTCTGTTCCAGACTCACTCTATAGTGACACTGAGGTAGCTAGGTACCTAGCCCTCAAGGTTGCTAGTCACCTGTGCAGGAGGCTCCAGCAGAATTAACAAGGACTGCCCTGCCTCCACTTTGTGTCCTGAGTACTGTCTCTGAGTTTTCCTGGAGGATTGAACCACGGGCTGGGGCAGACATGAGTAGTCTTAAGTGTTCTGTTGTCAGATAACACTGCCTAGAGGCTTTGGTTGGTACCAAGCACTCCATATGCCATGTGTTGGTGGAGGAGGGAGTGTCCTTTAATGCCTACAGAGGCAGGCACAGGCCAACCTGATCTATGTAGAGAGTTCTAAGATAACCATGACTACACTGAGAGTCCTCCCTCAATAATAATAATAATAATAATAATGATGAGAGGTGACTCAACCCTAGTCACAGCCCTTCGGAGGATCAGGAGTTGAGCGAAGGGACGGCCTGCCTGCTGGGCTGCCTCATGGTCCTCCATCATGTACAGTGTTCTGAGCCTTAGTTGTCCTTGCTCCCCCAGGTTTCTTCCTGTCACCTGAAGCACCCAGGCCTGCATCATGGACTTTCAGCACAGACCTGGAGGCAAGACTGGGAGTGGGGGCGTAGCCTCCTCCTCCGAGAGCAACCGAGACCGGAGAGAGCGCCTGCGGCAACTGGCCCTGGAAACCATCGACATCAACAAGGTGGGGAGGCGGGTCCCCATACCCACAGAGCTCTCACCATGCCCCAGTCTTTGGTTCATGGGGCCAAGCTTTGCGGTCTAATGGTACATTTTTTCACTCCCAGGACCCGTATTTTATGAAGAACCACCTGGGCTCCTATGAGTGCAAACTCTGCCTGACCCTGCATAACAATGAGGTACCTGCCCCTGCTTTCCCTCTCCTGCTCTACCCTAGTGAGGTACCTGCCCCTGCTCCCTCTACTGCTCTACCCTAGTGAGGTACCTGCCCCTGCTTCCTCTCCTGCTCTACCCTAGTGAGGTGACCCAGAGCCAGCCAGAGCTCACTCAGTACTGGTCTGGTTTCATTGACTTCCTTTTTTTCTCAGCTCTGGGGATCAGAGCTCAGCCTAGGGCTTAGCCATGCTGGGTAAGCAGTGAACTTTATCCAGGTCAGCCCTTGGGGCAGGGTCTCACTGTGGAGAGCTGGGGGCCCCGTGTACTCCTGATGCTCCTGCTTGTGTCCTCAGCTGTCCTCTAACATAGCCGCCCAGCTCGGCTGGGCACCAGCCACCCTTTACCTTTCTCTTTGTGTGCTCTGGGCATGTCCTTACAAATAGTAATGGATACCAGCCGGCAGCAGAGCCGCTTCTGCATTTTGGGGCTTCAGGGAGGGGGTGTGGCTATTGTCCCTTTTTCTGGAGGGGCAAGGACTCTGGGAGTTGCCTCCCCACTCCTCTTGCTAGAGGACCAGACTGGTCAGGCGTGGATGGTTGACAGTGAGGTGGTGATGAGCAGTGTCCAGGTTCCAGGCCTCTGTTGGGAGCTCCTCCGACAGCTGCCCATCCCTGGCGGTGGACTTTTGCAGTGTATACTGCTCTAAACTGCAGTGGCATTTCTGGGGAGGGATGGATACAGAGGCAAGTCACAGGGCTCCCATGCTCAGCCGAGCTCCAAGCCTCAGCTAAGCTGTTAGAGTTGATCTGCCAGGCGCCCGACCTGCCCTCCCAACCTTCAGCAGCGTGTCTCCTTTCTCTTTGCAGGGGAGCTACCTGGCCCATACCCAAGGGAAGAAACATCAGACTAACTTGTGAGCCCCTACAGCCCAGGACCTCAGCAGTGTTACTCAGGAGGGAAACCTGGCTGGGTGAATGCGGGGGGGGGGGGGGGGGGGGGAAGAGAGAGAGAGAGAGAGAGAGAGAGAGAGAGAGAGAGAGAGAGAGAGAGAGAGGGGGGGGGGGGGGGGGGGGGGGGAGGAGGGGAGAGGCCACCTGCATCTACATTCTCGGCCCCCTTCCCCCCCATCCCCAGCCCATGTTTAGCCTTACTGTCTCAGTTTAGAGCAGATGGCCAAGGGGCAAGGACATTGGTGGTGCCAGATTCTCACCTGTTGTGCCCTGCTTGGTGTACCCCATGGCTTAGCCGCCAATCCTCTCCCTCACCTCCGAGGGCAGGGCCTCTGGCTCCTGGTGCTTGGCCTTGGTGGCTGGTGGAGGGCCCAAGCACTTGTGTCTGTTTGCAGGGCCCGGCGAGCTGCCAAGGAGGCCAAAGAAGCCCCCGCACAGCCTGCACCGGAGAAGGTCAAGGTGGAGGTGAAGAAGTTTGTGAAGATTGGCCGCCCTGGCTACAAAGGTGTGTGTGTGTGTGTGTGTGTGTGTGTGTGTGTGTGTGTGTGTGTGTGTGCGCCCTGGGCCCTGGCACCAGACGTACCTTGTCCCTAGGACACACAGCCACCTTCTCTGTCCTCAAAGCATCTTTCCCTTAGTGTTGCCAAGAGCCCCAGGTGCTGATAAGTACCATCCCTACTGGCAACTCCAGAAACAGCGGGGGGGGCTGCTGTTGCAGTCACTGCTCCTGGAGCCCCTCTGCAGAGGCCCCTGGGTGACCTGGCCTAGCCAGAAAACCAATGATATGGCCAGCAGAAGCCCAGGGAGCCAAGTTGCCAAGAGTCCGCTTTGGCAGGCAGGGTCCTGGGGAGGCTGAGACACAGCACCTCCCTCCTCATGCTCTTCTTGGACTTTGGCCACTGCCCCTGCTTAGAGTGCTGGGTTGGGCTGCCCCCTCACTTTAGGTCCTAGCCAGTGGCCTCAGGCAGAGAAGCCAGGCCTTGTATTGAGGAACCCTGCTCTGGTGTGCACCCACAGCACATGATGGCCCTCTCCCCTCTGTTGCAGTGACCAAGCAGAGGGATACAGAGATGGGCCAGCAGAGCCTGCTGTTCCAGGTGAGGTGGGGCCAGTCAGGGGTGGACCAGACACACAGGTGGTGGTGCCAACAGTGCTGCGCGTGTTCCACAGATTGACTACCCTGAGATTGCAGAGGGTATCATGCCACGTCACCGCTTCATGTCTGCCTATGAGCAGAGGATCGAGCCCCCAGACCGCCGCTGGCAGTACCTGCTCATGGCTGCTGAGCCCTATGAGACCATTGCTTTCAAGGTAGTGACCCTACAGGGCAGAGAGAGCGGCTAGATTCAGCTGTGTACCCTGGCCATCCTTGGGGTGCTGCAGCCTCTGACTTCCTCCCTAGGTGCCGAGCCGGGAGATTGACAAGGCTGAGGGCAAGTTTTGGACCCACTGGAACAGAGAAACCAAGCAGGTGAGGTTCCACAGGCCTTGAGTGGGTACTCTCTCCGCACCCCCAATGGCCCTGCCCCAGTCACTGACCCTCTCTTCTACAGTTTTTCCTTCAGTTCCACTTTAAGATGGAGAAGCCCCCAGCACCTCCCAGCCTCCCAGCAGGACCCCCAGGTGTCAAGCGGCCCCCGCCCCCACTCATGAATGGACTGCCTCCTCGCCCACCACTCCCTGATGCTTTGCCCCCACCTCCACCTGGTGGCCTGCCTCTCCCTCCTATGCCCCCCACTGGGCCTGCTCCCTCTGGGCCTCCTGGACCTCCCCAGATGCCCCCACCAGCTCCTGGGGTGCACCCCCCAACTCCAGTAGTACACCCACCAACATCTGGAGTCCACCCCCCAGCTCCTGGGGTACACCCCCCAGCACCAGTGGTCCATCCACCAACATCTGGGGTCCATCCCCCTGCCCCTGGAGTGCACCCCCCAGCCCCTGGAGTGCACCCACCAGCCCCTGGAGTGCACCCACCAGCTCCAGGAGTGCACCCACCAGCTCCAGGGGTGCACCCACCAGCTCCAGGGGTACACCCACCAGCTCCAGGTGTGCACCCGCCAGCTCCAGGGGTACACCCGCCAGCTCCAGGGGTACACCCACCAGCTCCAGGGGTACACCCACCAGCTCCAGGGGTACACCCTCCTCCATCAGCTGGAGTTCATCCTCAGGCTCCAGGGGTACACCCACCTGCTCCTGCAGTCCACCCTCAAGCCCCTGGGGTACACCCCCCAGCCCCTGGGATCCACCCTCAGGCACCAGGGGTGCACCCTCAGCCGCCTCCTGGAGTCCACCCTGCTGCCCCGGGGGTCCACCCTCAGCCTCCAGGGGTTCACCCCTCAAATCCTGGGGTGCACCCTGCTCCTATGCCCCCCATGCTGAGGCCTCCACTCCCTTCAGATGGCCCTGGGAACATGCCTCCCCCTCCCCCAGGCAACTGAGCAGTCCCCCCACTAGCCTCTGTTGTCTGTGTGGTCTTTTTCCATGGCCAGTCCTTGGAAGGTTTTTCTATTTGTCCTGCCTTGAGCCTATTAAACAGCCTCCCCCGTGTCTCCCTGTCTGCTGTGTGTGTTTGGTAGTGGGGATGGGTGGATACTGCTTGTCTCTGTTGAAGGCGTGGTGACCCAGGGCTTCCTCCAGGTGGGCTCCCAGGGAGATGGGAGCTACTCAAGGACAGCTCAGGCCTCTGCAGTTGTGGGCCCAGCTCTGAGGACAGAAAGCCCATTGAGACAGCCACCTCCCACCTGCTGGGCATGCAGAGTGCCAGGCACTGTCCCCCAAGGTCACCTCTGGTGTTGATAGGGGTGTCCCTCCCAAGCAATCTGGCTCAGCCATACATAAAAGCAGGGCCACCCAGACCTTGTTGTACCACCATGCAGGGGCCACACTTCTCTCCACTGGCACTGCTGCTAGCGACTATGGGGGCTGTGTTACAGGCTGAGGCGGTTGAAGAGCTGGCCACCAATACCAGGGGCCTCATCTTCCTTGAAGATGGGCTCTGGCCCCCCAGCATCCCCCCTGAGCCTTTGTGCCTGGTGACAGTGAGAGGAGAGGGGAACACAAGCAGAGCTTCCCTGAGGGTGGTGGGGGGTCTGGACAGCTATGAGCATGCCTTCCTGGAGGCTGTCCAGGAGTCTCGCTGGGGACCCCAAGACCTGGCCACCTTTGGAGTCTGCAGCACTGACTCCCAGGCTACCCTGCCTGCCCTGCAGCGCCTTGGGGTCTGGCTAGGGGAAACTGGAGAACAGCAGTTGCTAGTCTTACATCTGGCTGAAGGTACGTGATGGCTCTGTCTCAGCGCCCATGCTGCCTTGGGACTGAGTGAGTTTGGGCAGAAGCTGGGGTGGGGGTTGGGGGGCGGTCCCTCGCTGGATTGCTAGACAGAACCTTGTACACCCTTTCAGGAGCTGTAGTGGGCAAGATGGCAGGACACCCCAATGGTCACACCTTCCAGACAGATGAGAGCAGAGCTGCCATGTCCTTACTAGCAAGGTCTCCACACCTTGGATCAGGGTCCCTCAGGCCTACATGGCCCCTGAAGATCCCCAGTTAGAGTGCAGCTGAGGGACTCTCTGTAGGACAGACCTTGAGGGACAGAAGCTAACGGCCTCAGAGACTCAGTTGTCAACCAATATTTGCCCACAGTGATATGGGAGCCTGAGCTCTTGCTGAAGTTCCAAGAACCTCCACCTGGGGGAGCCAGCCGCTGGGAGCAGGCCCTGTTAGTGCTATACCCTGGACCAGGCCCCCAGGTCACAGTCACAGGGACTGGACTGCAGGGCACACAGGTACCAGAGACTGGCATGGGTCCATCCCCTAACAGCCTTCTGGTTGAGGTTGTGCCAAATGGAGAGGTTGGTGGGGTTAGGAGTACACCTGGGAGTCTATTCCCAGTATGGCAGGGGTGGTGCCTGTAGCCTGACCATCTTCCGCAGTCCAGCTGACTGAGTCCCTGTGTCGACAGAACCTCTGCCCTACTCGGGACACCCGCTATTTGGTGCTGACTGTGGACTTCCCAGCGGGGGCCTGGAGCGGCTCGGGCCTCGCCCTAACCCTTCAACCAAGCAGAGAAGGTAGGTCCTGGCAGAGGGGAGGGGACAGAGTGGAAGGAAGCTGCCCTTCCCTTAATTCCAGTCCTTAGCCAGCACGTGCCCACTCTCTACAGGTGCCACCCTAAGCACCGCTCAGCTGCAGGCCCTTCTGTTTGGCTCTGATTCCCGCTGCTTCACGCGAATGACTCCCACCCTGGTGCTGCTGCCACCCGCCGAGCAGTCACCGCAGCCAGCACACGGCCAGCTGGACACCATGCCTTTCCCGCAGCCCGGGTGCGCACAGGGACGGAGGAGGAACTGGGACGTTGGAGGGAGTAGTGGGTCCACCACAGCCTCTTGTGCTCACAGCTGGCCCACTTCGCTCTATTCCAGGCTGTCCCTGGAGCCTGAGGCTCTGTCACACAGCACCGACCCCTTCCTAGAGACCCTCACTCGCTTGGTCCGTGCTCTGCGGGGACCTCTGACCCGAGCCTCGAACACCCATCTGGCACTGGACCCTGGTGCGCTGGCCAGCTTCCCACAGGGCCTGGTCAACCTGTCAGACCCCGCAGCACTGGGACGTCTGCTCGATGGGGAGGAACCCCTATTACTGCTGCTGTCATCACCCGCTGCGGCCACAGAGAGGGAACCTATGCCTCTGCACGGCCCCGCTTCTGCTCCCTGGGCAGCGGGCCTGGCACGCAGGGTAGCGGTGGAGCTGCAGGCGGCAGCCTCGGAGCTGCGGGACCTCCCGGGCCTGCCACCCACAGCTCCCCCGCTGCTGTCACGCCTGCTGGCGCTGTGCCCCAACGACTCCCGCAGCTCTGGGGACCCTCTGCGCGCGCTGCTGCTGCTAAAGGCGCTGCAAGGCTTGCGTGCCGAGTGGCGTGGGCGGGAAGGGCGTGGGAGGGCGGGGCGCAGCGCGGGGACAGGGACAGACGGGCCTTGTGCGCTACGCGAGCTGAGTGTAGATCTGCGCGCCGAGCGTTCGGTGCTCATCCCAGAGACCTACCAAGCCAACAACTGCCAAGGCGCCTGCGCGTGGCCGCAGTCTGACCGTAACCCGCGCTATGGGAACCACGTGGTGCTGCTGCTAAAAATGCAGGCTCGCGGGGTCGCCCTGGGCCGCCTGCCCTGCTGCGTGCCCACTGCCTACGCGGGCAAGCTGCTCATCAGTCTGTCCGAGGAGCGCATCAGCGCGCACCACGTGCCCAACATGGTAGCCACCGAGTGCGGCTGCCGGTGATGCCCGTCCTCCTTCCCTCCTCCCGCCCCCAGTCAGCGCCATAATAAAGATCAGCAAAAACTCAGCTGGGGTATCTGTGGGTGGAGGAAACTCCTGTCAACCTCCCTTCAGGAATGCAAGGCCTGAGTCCTCCCCCCCCCCCCCAGCCTCTAACTCCCGCGTGGGAGAGCTCTCTGTCCCTATAACTTTTCTGATTTCAAGACAGGATCTCTCTGTAGCCCTGGTGGTCCTGGAACTCTCTTTCTCTCTCTCTGTAGACCAGGCTGGCCTCGAACTCAGAGATCCGCTTGCCCTCCCCAGTGCTGGGGTTAAACTCCTGGACCCTGTCACTTTTTAATTTGTTAATTAATTTGTTATGTGTGGCGGGGAGAGAGGTGTCTGGCCAGAAGGAAGTTGAAGCAGGAGAAATGCTTCGAGTCAGCCTGAACTTAAAGAGCAAAACTGTTTCAAAAACTGGGGAGCTGGAGAAAGGGCTCAGCACCGAAGGACACTTGCACACCCCAACATACATGCGCTCAGATCTTTAAAAGC
Organism: Mus pahari; assembly: GCF_900095145.1. Taxonomy (NCBI): domain Eukaryota; kingdom Metazoa; phylum Chordata; class Mammalia; order Rodentia; family Muridae; genus Mus; species Mus pahari. The sequence continues at coordinate 45,342,934 of NC_034598.1, forward strand.
AAAACAAACAGCCAAGTGTAGCAGTGCACATCTGTCACCCCAGCACTCTGGAGGTGGACACAAGAGGATCAGGACTTAAAACCAGGCTTGGTTGCTCAGGTTTACGCAGGCGCACAGGGTACAGACGAATTGCAGAGGGCAGAACTAAGCGAAGTTCATTCTGTGTGGGTCGCAAGATCGAACTCAGGCGGTCAGGCTTGGTAGCAAGTGCCTTTACCCATTTCACTATCTCACCGGCCCTATCCCATCTCTTCGACCCTTAGGGTCCAGGCACAAAGGAGCAGATGATCTTACTGTCACAACACGGCCTTTATTTGCTGGTGCTACAGGGAGAGGGGACACAGGATTCGCCCAGGGGACACAGGCAGGATCAGTCACGCCCCTTCCCTCGCTTCTGTCTGGGCCGGTCATCACGGTCATGCCTTCGCCGGGGAGCCCAGGCCTGCTGCTTCCCATGCTCAAGGAGGTCCCTAGAGTCCCGCCTCCATGGCCGATGGCCTCCTTCCCGCGCCTCCCAGCGCCGTGGCAGTGATTGGTGGGGCTCCCTAGTGACCTGTGGCTTTTCCTCCCTCCTCGGCTTCTCCCTTCTCGGCTTCTCCTTCAGTTTCTCCCCTTTCCTTGGCTTCTCTTTCCGTGGCTTCTCCTGGGACCCTCGGTCCCCAAGAGGAACGCTCTCCTCCCCAGAGGCTTCCGAGATGGACCCTCCAGGTTCTACCCGGGTTCCTGTAGCTTCAGAGCTCCCGGGAAGCTCAGGCTCATCCTGCATCCGTGCCTGGGGTACCGGTGGCCCAGGCTTCGGCTGAGGAGACCCGGATGGAGGCACCAAAACCGGAGGCTTAGGCTGCCAAGAGACAAAGTGTGATCTTGGGATCCGCGTTCTCAGGCCTGGCCTCCTCCTCCCTTGGTGAGCAGCCCCATCAGGTGAAACCTCTGGAAGGAAGGCTTACCGCTGGCGAGGCTTCCTTCTTTGGTGGAGAGCTGGGCGGGACCCACTGGTGAGGGACAGCCACGGCCTCCCCAGCCACTGCGTCTGAAAGGCAGGCAGTCTGAGGTGGAGGAGTGGGCACAGCCACCCAACTCTTCTTTCCCCTCACCCCCAGAACTCCGCTGGGATACCCAACCTCCTCCTAGGGACCTCTCTTTTCTCTCTTTGGAGTGGCCATTCCCTGCCCCCAGCTGCACGAGGGTTGCTAGCAATAATGTGGGGGCGATCCTCTGCTCCAGGATGAACTGGAGATCCCTTCTCTGATGGAGTGGGAGGACCAGGCTCAGTCGTGTATGTCTGTCATGGAGGAATGCTGAGACACGAGGATTGCCAGGAGACCCAGGCTAGCTTGTGCCTTTGTAAAGGGAGCCCTTGATTCAAAATAAAAGCCAGGGCTCAGGGTATACTCCTGCCATTCCCAGATCTTGGGAGGTTGAAGTAGGAAAGTAGGGAGGGTCAGGAGACCAGCCTAAGCTACATAGAGAGGTTGAGGTCGTTAGAGTTTTGTCTTTTTTTTTTTTTTTTTAAGGTCTGGGTGGTGGTGGCACACATTCCAGCATTTGGGAGGGAGAGACAGGCAGAGCTCTCTAAGTTTGAGGCCAGCCTGGAATATATATTGGATTCCAGCCAGCTAGGGCTACATAATGAGACTCTGACTCAAAATGAATGAATGAATGAATGAAAAGCTCAGAACATCTGGAAACTAGGCCTGGTTGTGAAAACTTAAGGTAGACACCATAAAACTAGGAGCTAGGTGTGACTGTAGGCCTCTCAGGCTGGTGGACTGGCTATTCCAGGGTTAGGGGAAGAGACGCATGAGCATACAGTTTGTAGGAACAGAAGAGTCATAGCCTGGGCAAGGCTACAGGGAATGCCCCCAACCCCTGTGGAGTCCCTGCCCTGTGGAGCTCACCCCGACACAGCTGGAGAGCCGAGCCCAGCAGGGCCACCAGCGAGGCCAGTACCAGGCACTTGTTGAGCGTCAGATCTCCCCAGGGCAGGTCATCGCTTGGCGTCGGGAGCGGCTGCAGGGGAGGTGGGGGCGGCTGCAGGGGAGGCGCAGTCTGTGGCTTCCTACGTGCAGGAACGATCCGGGGGCCTGAGGGACAAGCATAGATCCGCCTGTCGCCTATGGCTCTACCCCGTCCCAGGGTGCAGCCCATCCTCACCTGCTCACCCTCTCCCGAGCAGACCCACTTGTTCCCGCTTTGCCGGTTGTGCTCTCCTTGCCCGCGAGCTCTTTTTCCATCTTCCTGAGCCCGGCATCCCCAGCGCCAGCAGCAACTGGGTCCTGAAGGACCTGTAGGGCATCGGAGTGTCAGTCCAGATATCCTGTGGGCTGCCACCTCCTTACAAGTGAGTTGTGCAGACTCATTCTGTTATCCCAACCCTCAGGAGGATGGGTCAGGAGGATTGCTTGGAGTTGGTTGCCAGCCTGAGTTTCAAAGCGAGACTCTGCCTCTAAAAATTAAAGCGGGTGGGGGTGGGGGTGGGGTGGGGGCCCAACCAAGCAGCTCAGTGGGTGACTGCACTGCCTACAAACCTGACAGCTTGAGTTGGACACCCCCATCCCTGACCCACCTAGTGGAAGGAGAAAACAGAGTTTAGGGGGTTGGCATCTGATCCCAGGTTGTGCATGTGTTCACACACAGAGAAATCATTATACATACATGCATACATACATACATACATACATACATACATACATAATTACAAATGCACAAATGTGCGTATATATGTATATTATATACTATACTGGCTGGTTTTGTGTGTCAACTTGACACAAGCTGGAGTTATCACAGAGAAAGGAGCCTCCCTTGAGGAAATGCCTCTGTGAGATCCAGCTATAAGGCATTTTCTCAGTTAGTGATCAAGGGGGGAGGGCCCATTGAGGGTAGGGCCACCCTGGGCTGTAGTCTTGAGTTCTATAAGAAGCAAGCTGAGCAAGCCAGGGGAAGCAAGCCAGTAAGTAACATCCCTCCATGGGTTCTGCATCAGCTCCTGCTTCCTGATCTGCTTGAGTTCCAGTCCTATTCAGTCCTTTGGTGATGAACAGTAACGTGGAAGTGTAAGCCGAATAAACCCTTTTCTCCCCAACTTGCTTCTTGGTCATGATGTTTGTGCAGGAATAGAAATCTTGACTAACACACACACCACACACACCACACACACCACACACACCACACACACCACACACGCACACATGCACACACACACACACACACACACACACACGTGTGAATGAGGCTGGAGAGACAGCTCAGCGGTTACAGTACCGGCTGCTCCTGCAGAAGACTCAGATTCGATTCCCAGCACCCACATGGGGCTCACAACCACTTGTGACTCCAGCTCCTGGTCAGATGTCTGCTTCTGACCTCTTCAGGCATGAGGAACACATGTGTGCAGGCAAAACCCATAAAATAAAAATAAAATAGAAGCTGGGGGGTGGTGGCGCACGCCTTTAATCCCAGTATTTGGGAGGCAGAGGCAGGCGGATTTCTGAATTCGAGGCCAGCCT
>NC_034598.1:45346936-45351820 GCF_900095145.1 Mus pahari
GAGGAGGAGGAGGAGGAAAAGAGAGACAGAGAGAAGAGAGGAAGAGAATCAGAGAAAGCCATTTCTTTGCCCAGGGCTGTAACTACTCACATGGGTCCAGCCGCTGGAGTCGGCCCGCCTGGATGTCCCTGTAGGAAAACAGTGGGCATTCACCACCCATAATAGATCCTACACCACCCATAACAGATCCCATCCCATCTCCCACCCCCCATCCCCACTCTTCCAGGAGATGAGAGATCACAGCCTCCACTCCAGATGACAAGGGGTGTGGGATGTGGGGCTCAGAGACACCCGTCTTTGTCCAAAGACACACAGCATGTGTCATCAAGGATTCCAATCCAGATCTGCCGGGTGGTCCTCAGTCACTGTACCTCGAGCCTTGCTGTCTGGACGCCGGCCTGAGGGTGGTTCCTCCAGGAACGGGAGGTCATCACTGGGGAGGCAGCTGCCCAGGCCCCCATCCAGGTCCTCCAAGCCTCTGGTAGTCATAGAGACTGGAAGACGGGACAGAGGCAGGATGTGGTCTCTGTCTTTATACATGCTCTCAGCACAGCCTCCTCGAGACCCGCCCCCAGAGCCCAGCCACTGGAGGACTTCAGAAACTAGCAGCACAGCACAAGACTAAGCTATGGTTCAGAGAGACTCAGGGCCCACTCAAGGTCACACAGCAATAACTCCAAAGGCCCACGCGGGAACCCTCCTCCCAGGGCCAGCCAGCTCATGTTCTCTGAGGCCATCAACTATTTTTATCCAGTGTCTAAAGTCAGCAAGATGGGTGAGTCTGGCAGCCCAGCCCCTCCCCAGGCCTTTGCTCCCAATCCCCCCCCCCAGCACTGACTGTCTCACCGTCCCTGGGGGGGGGGGGAGGCAGCTGAAGCCCCTGACCCAACTGGCTCTCACTGTAGCCACTGTGGAGCAAGGCAAGCCTTCCTGCCCCCTTTCCCATAGGGCACACGGAGAAATTGAGACCAGAGGCTGTGCTGAATCGAAGCCAGACACAAGACCTAGCTTATTATGGTAAAAGGGGATGTCCCCATGGCCTCTGGCTGTCAGTGTTAATGTGACCCCATGCCCAAACAGAAACACTAAAACCAGGGAGAGGATGGGCTGGCAAGATGGCTCAGCAGGTAAAGGAGCTTGCAGCTCAGTTTGATGGTCTGAATTGAATCCTTCAATCCCCTGTACCCACACTTCATGGCTGGAAGGGAGGACTAGACTCCTCAGGTCGTCTTCTGTCAACCACACATGCACCTTAGCGTTTTAGCATTTACCTTAGCACCTAATGCCTACGTGTATACACCTAAAGATAAAAAAAATAAAATAAAATGTAATTTAAAAATGAAATGAAAATAAAACCTGGAAAAGTTTTCCACATGGGGGAAGGGAGCCGAAACACAGGCAGGAGACAGAGAGAATTTGGCCCCTACCTCTGTGTGTGTAGGGGGTGACAGTCACAGGAACTGGGGACCCTTATGGGCATCAGAGGTTCCCACACCAAGCGCCAGGGACCCACACCTCTGCCCAGGTCTCCCCACAGCCCCTCTTACCCGACAGCCTCCGAGCTGGGCTTGAGAGACAAGACAGTGGCCGTAGGGGCAGCCTGGGATGGACAGGAACAGGTGGCCAGAGACAGCTGGAGACACCAATCGGAAAGAGCCAGGGAGCCAGGAGGAGGGACTTCCACAGAGTCACTGGCAGGGTGGCCACCACCCCAACCGTGCTACAGAGCAGAGAGCTCTGAGGGGTGACCCACTCCTACTTCAGTACACGGCCTGCTCCTCCAGCAACAAACCGGGGACCTCGTCTTCTGCCCTGGTGCCCAGGGGCCTAGGCAACTGTGACTCCAGCAGCCATGTCTGAAGCTTCTGCTCTGCGCAGGCTCGTCCCCGCCCTGTGTTCCAGGGACAGCTGTTTGCCACTGCTTTATGCTTGCTTTTCTTGTCCTGTCTTTGCTGTCCTGGAACTTGCTCTCTGTAGGTAGACCAGGCTGGCTTTGAACTCACAGAGATTTGCTTATGTCTGCCTCTTTCTTTTTGTTTTGTTGTTGTTTAAAAAGATTTATTCATTATTATACATAGGTACACTGTAACTGACTTCAGACACACCAGAAGAGGGCATCAGATCCCATGACAGATGGTTGTGAGCCACCATGTGGTTGCTGGGAATCGAACTCAGGACCTCAGGAAGAGCTGAGTCAACTCTCCAGTCCAATTTTATTTATTTATTTTTTAAAGATTTATTTATTATTGTAAGTACACTGTTGCTGACTTCAGAGGCACCAGAAGAGGGCGTCAAATCTTGTTACAGATGGTTTTGAGCCACCCTGTGGTTGCTGGGAATTGAACTCAGGACCTTCAGAGGAGCAGTTGGTGCTCTTAACCACTGAACCATCTCTCCAGCACCCCCCGATTTTATTTATGTATATATGTATTTATTTATTTATTTTTGTTTTTTCGAGACAGGGTTTCTCTGTGTAGCCCTGGATGTCCTGGAACTCACTCTATAGACCAGGCTGACCTTGAACACAGAAATCTGCCTGCCTGTGCCTCCCAGGTGCTGAGATTAAAGGCGTGTGCCACCACTTCTCCGGCTCCAGTCCACTTTTTATATTTCTTATTTTATTGTTTTCCTTTTTTTTTTTTTTTTTTTTTTTTTTTTTTTTTTTTTTTTTTTGGTTTTTNGAGACAGGGTTTCTCTGTATAGCCCTGGNTGTCCTGGAACTCACTTTGTAGACCAGGCTGGCCTCGAACTCAGAAATCCGCCTGCCTCTGCCTCCCAAGTGCTGGGATTAAAGGCGTGCGCCACCACGCCCGGCTTGTTTTCCTTTTTAAATCTTTAAAAAATGTATTTACTTTACATCCCAATATCAGCCTCCCTCTCTTTCCAGTGCCCCCTCACACAGAACCTACCCCCATCTCTCCCTCCCTTTCTCCTTGAGAAGGGGAGCCCCCCCTAGGTGTCACCCCACACATCCCCATACCCACAACCTGGGCACATCAAGTCGCTGCAGGCTAGGTGCATCTTCTCCTACTGAGGCCAAACAAGGCGGTCCATTTAGGCAAATAGGCAAATGACATTCATTATTGTTTTTAAATAATTTAATTTTTATTCACTTCACATCCCAATCACAGCCCCTCTCCTGAAGTGCAGCTTACTGATTCTTTGGGAAGTCATTAGTGTTGGATGGTGTTCTGCTGGGGCAAACAACACATGAAGGAACATTTCACCGAAGCAGACACAGGAGAAAAGATGTTCTGCTAAAGCAAGCACATGAAAGGACATGTGATGAAGGATTCTTCGATAACAACACGCATGTATTGGTTCACCTTACATTGCATGATTGAGCTGCATTTGTCAGGACTCCATAGAGAGAAATGCACCAAAAAATCTTCTGGTCCTGTGCCGCAGCAGCTTCTGGTTGCATGCTGCAGCTTCTGGCCGCTTCCTTGGACTTGCACTGACTGGCAGAGTGATGTCAGCTGACACAGAATCACGTGCTGAGACCAGACACCTAGCGGACGTGTGATGACCGGAGGGTATAAACAGGACTCCACGGACAGTGATGGAGGTTGTGCTTGGCTTGTCGGTACAGCTAGCTGTCCAATGCTTGTGGGTCTGAGTCTTCACTGATCTTTGCTTCGGAGAGAGGCACAGCCGAGACCTCCTGGTGCTCCTGTTGGCCTTGGTCTCTCCTGCTGACTTGTGCCAAGGCTGAGGCCTGGTTGACCCTGCTAAGTTGTGCACCACTGCTGATGCGTGTTTGCTATCCTGAGTACTGAACTGGACTGCTGGTGTGTCCAGGAAGTGCTCGCGAGTAGCTCAAGCTGCTATCCTGTGAACTGAACTGCTGATTTTCAGACAGCACAGATGGGAGTTGCTCAAAAAAACCCTTTCAACAGATCCACTTTCCCTGGATCCTTTCTTTCCTGCTACCTCCGGTGTGTGCTGGGCTAGAAGGGAGGGTAAACTGTTTAAAAGTAGGCTTTGAAAACATTAAAGCTACACTCTCCATGCCCCCTCCAGTCCCGCTCTTACAAGTCCTTCCCTCCATTACTCCCTCCCCTTCTCTGAGGAGAAGGGGCGCCCCTCTTGGGTACCACCCCACCCTGGACCACCTAGTCCCAGCAAGCACATCCTCTCCTGCTAAAGCCCAACCAGGCAGTCCAGAGAAAGGGAGGGGATCCAATGACAGGGAGCAGAGTCAGAGGAGACAGCCCCGCTCTAGTTGTCAGGGGACTCACATGAGGGCCAAGCTGCACATCTGCTGCAGATGTGTGAGGAGGCCTAGGTCCAGCGGATGCACGCTCTTCAATTGGTGGTTCAGTCTATGTGAGCCCCAAGGGTCCAGGTTAGTGACTCTGTGCATTGAAGTGGAGGCTTCTGCTTTCTTTGGAATGTCAGTTATGTCAAACGATGTTTTGCTGGGGCACACAGGAGACAAAGTGTCTTGCTAAAGCAGACATGGGAAAGAGTGTTTTTCCGAAGCAGACACAGGTGAAAGGACATTTTGCTCTAGCAGACACATGAAAGGACCCATGATGAGTAAGTACAAATATGACCCCGCTGTATTGGTGAGGTTTTGGCTACACCACTCTGTGCTCCCAACAGGTCTCACAAGCACCTGCCCAGGAGTTATCTCAGATCTGTGAATGGAACACACACACACACACACACACACACACACACACACACTCACACTCACACTCTCTCTCTCTCTCTCTCTCTCTCGCACACACACACCAGTTAATTTTAAAAAGCCTTGACTAACTCAATGGTTGGGTACTTCTTTTTTATTTATTTATTTATTTATTTATTTATTTATTTATTTATTATATGTAAGTACACTGTAGCTATCTTCAGACACTCCAGAAGAGGGCATCAGAT
>NC_034598.1:45352805-45355020 GCF_900095145.1 Mus pahari
GGAGGAGGAGGAGGAGGAGGAGGAGGAGGACATCATTAAATCTGCAGGCAAGTGGATGGAACTAGAAAATATCCTGAGAGAAGTAACCCAGACCCAAAAGGACATGCATGGTATGTACTCACTGATAAGTAGATATTAGCCATTACATACAGGAACCACATCGTTGGGGTCTCCCACCTCCACTAACCACTCTCCCTCTAAACATTATATTGCGCCCCCTACAGGCGCACAAAATTGCTATGGAGAGGACCTCCCCAGATCTCCCAGAATTCAGTGTCCTTGGACTGCCCACTATCGTTCGGACCTCCTCGATCCTTGGGCCCACCTACCGTCATCTCCGCCTCGGTCCTCAGACCCACCTACAATTGGACCGCCGTGGCAGCTTCAAAGAGACTCAAGGGCGGGCTGGGAATCTTTCCTTGTACTTAAGAAAAGCCCGATTATTAAAACGTGGGAGCTCTGATCAGTGAATTGACAGAGCATTCATTTTCCTTTCGCAGCCTATTTTCTTTTAGGATGTTCAAGCCCTTCAGTACGAACCCAGTCCAGAGTGTTTCTGCGGGCGCGGGCTCACTCACCACATTACACTGTACAGACCCAAAGAAGCTAATAAGGAGGGCCCGGGGGAGAATGCATGAAGTTCACTCAGAAGGGGAAATAAAATAGACATTAGTGGTGGATGGAGGGATGGAATTGGAAGGATGGAGGGGGCGAGGAGGGGTATGGGAAGGCAGTCAAATGTTGGGGGAGGGGAAGGGGGCTGGGAGAGAGAATGGAAATTGGTGGGGGAGGCACCACCTCTGGGACAGCTAGAGGCCTGGGACAAGCGAGGCTACAGGAAATCTATGGGGTGACCCTAGCTGAGATTCCTACCAGAGGGGGTACAGAGATTGAAGTGGCCACCTCCTGTTGCCAGTTACTTTTTTCCCTTAATATTTATTTATTTATTTATTTGTTTGTTTGTTTGTTTTTCGAGACAGGGTTTCTCTGTGTAGCCTTGGCTGTCCTGGAACTCACTTTGTAGACCAGGCTGGCCTCGAACTCAGAATTCTGCCTGCCACTGTTTCCCAAGTGCTGGGATTAAAGGTGTGTGCCACCACGCCCGGCCCTCCCCTTAACATTTATTTATTTAGTGTAACTTCATGTGTAGGTGCCATGGAGCATCTGTGGAGGTCAGAGGGTGCCTTGTAGGATCTAGTTCCCTGGTTTAGCCTTGCAGCCTGTGAATTCCAGGGACACCTCAGGTCACCGAGCTTCCTGGGTACAGATGCTGGCTACCAACCAGCTGGATGACAGCATCTCACCCCATAACTCTGGATGGCTGGAATCAGGCTGGCCTTGAACCTGCAGTGTTTGCTTCTGGAGCCAGACGGCAGGCATTCACCTCATAGCCAGCATTTGTTTTGAGACAGGGTCTCATGTAGCACAGGCAGGCCTGGAACCCACTATGTAGCTGAGGATAGCCTTGAACATCTGACTCTTCTGCTTCCACCTCCCAGGAGGAAAAATGACAAGTGTCCATGACCACAACCAGCCTTGAGTCATTTACGTTTTTGGCGAGGTCTTGGGCCGCCGGTTCTCTGAAGAGAATATTTGGGCATCACATGGCACCCACAGGAATTTTTTTTTTTTTTTTTTTTTTTGGTTTTGGTTTTTCTGAGACAGGGTTTCTCTGTGTAGTCCTGGCTGTCCAGGAACTCACTCTGTAGACCAGGCTGGCCTTAAACACAGAACTCCTCCTGCCTCTGCCTCCGATTGCTGGTATTAAAAATATTTGCCACCACACCCGGATGCTTTTAATATTTTTAAGTTAAAACTTTTTTTTTTAATCGGGTGTTGTTGTTGCTGCTGCTGCTGCTGTTGATGATGATGATGATGATGGTGATGATGATGGTGATGCTTTTGAAGCCATTGGATCCCCTGGAGCTGGAGTTACATGTGGTCGTGAACCAGCTGACATGGATGCTGGGACCCAAGCCTGAGTCCTCTGCAAGGGTTTGGAAACAGCTAAGAACAGAGACAGCACTGTTGCCTGTGGCAGGTGCATGCCCCCCCACTCCCCTCTAGGATAGGATGATTGTGGTTGGAACACAGATGAGGGCCTGCGTCCTGGCCAGTCCCAGAGAAGCAGGGCCTGAGTTCGAGGCCAGCCGGCTACAAATAAATAAGTAGATAAATAAGAAAAAGCTCCCAGCACTCGGGAGGCAGAGGCAGG
>NC_034598.1:45355031-45356557 GCF_900095145.1 Mus pahari
CTTCTCTGTCTCCACCCCGCTTCTCTGTCTCCACCCCGCTTCTCTGTCTCCACCCCCGCTTCTCTGTCTCCACCCCGCTTCTCTGTCACCTCCTTGCTTCTCTGTCTCCACCCCGCTTCTCTGTCACCTCCTTGCTTCTCTGTCTCTTTTTTTGTCCCATTATATAGACTGAGAAAAACAATGCAAAATAAAATATTGTGAATAGAGATAGTAGCGTTTACTGGAAAACCCCTCCATGACTTAAGATCTGCCAGCTCCCTTTGGGTCCCTCAAAACTACCCTTTGTCCTGTGTGGAGATGCTCAGGCCTTCTTCTCCCCATGCAGAGGCTGGGCTAGGCTTTATCACTGAGTGGCGTCTGGGGTGGGTGGGGACAGTTGCACCGCCCGAGCCTTGCTGAGCCCGATCAAGTCCCTGTTGAGGTGTGAACTCCTCAGTCCCCTCAGCAGTCCAGGCGTGAGCACAGCCTTTCCAGGCTGAACCATCTTCCCCCTCTTAAGAATTGTTACTTTTTTATTTTTTGATTTGGTTTTTAAAGCCTAGCACCACTCACTCTGTAGACCTTATCTGCCTGGAACTCAGGGATCTGCCTGTGTCCCCTCCTAAGCTAGAAGATTAAACGCAGGAGCTACCTCGACCTGCCTTTTTGTGTATCTCGTTTTCTTAGGTATTTTCAGACAGAATCTCACACTGTAGTTCAGGCAGGACTCCAACTTAAAATAATCCTCCTGTCTCAGTTTGTGCTGCGATGCTTACTTAATCTTAGTTTACTTAAGTTTGTTTAAATGACATTTGTTTGTTTTGTGTGTGCTTGTTTGTAGACATCCGGGGGAGTGGCAGAGAAGGGCCAAAGGACAACTTTGGTGTCCGTTTTTCCTTCTGCCATGTGAGACCCAGGGCAGCAGGCTTGGCAGCAAGCCCCTGTGCTTCTGCCCCTTGCTCTTTCCGCCCTGGCTCCAGTCTGTGGACACATTGACACAGTGACCCATCTCAGCAGGTCTGCGGACTGGATTCCAGGAGGCCTGCTGGATCCTGGGTCAGTCCTGGCCTTTGGAATGCTGAGGCAGAAAGACAGTTTCAAGCTATAGTGGTCTCTAAAGTAGATCGTATTTTAAAACCCCAAATACAGGCTGGAAAGACGGCTCAATAGGTAGAGATGCTATCTACTAAGTCTGCAGACCAGAGTTCAATCCCCAAGACCCATCTGCAAAAAGATCTGAACCTACTCATGTGAGCTTTCCTCTGACTTCCACACAAGTGTTGTGGCATGGATGACGTATGCAATAATTAAAAAGGCAAAGCAAAACTGTTCACCTGAGGTGCTTATTCAAATAGGAAAACATCTGAACATTCAGGGATAAGCCATGAGGATCAGGAGTGGCTCTGCCTAGAAGCCCCCAGTGAGGGGCTGGGGGCTTGTAAACCCCGCAGGGACGGACTAAATAATATGTTGTTAGCTCCAAATTTTCTTTCTTTCTTTCTTTTTGTTTTGTTTTGTTTTTTTTGAGACAGGGTTTCTCTGTGTAG
>NC_034598.1:45357412-45359513 GCF_900095145.1 Mus pahari
AGGACCCTGGCTGGTTAGACAGGTTGGACATTATTAATAATCATGGTTGGCTTCTAAATACTGGTAGCAAGATGACTTCTGATTTGTATGTAATCTTAGGTAAATTACAGATAAGTGAAAAGGCCAGTAATCATACACTAAGATTAATAAACAGCACTTCAAATCAACCGCATGAGGCTGTGCTTCCCAAGCCTTCACAAGACGAGGCACCCAGACTTTTTCTTCCCACGTCAAGCTTGCAAAGCAACTCTTGTGGCCATCTCAAAAACCTCTCTCACTCCATCTTTGGTCTTTGCTGAACACTCCATGTACCCAAAAGCGCCAATCCTGTTTGCCATATCTCTGCCTTCTTCAGGTTTTACCGGCTCCTGCTTCATTTTGGCTAACTCCCGTCTTGTGTGCTCATCATTCCGAAGGTCCTTCTCGTTCCCAACCAGGATGATGGGCACATTTGGACAGAAGTGCTTGACTTCTGGAGTCCATTTTTCTGGGATGTTTTCTAAACTATCAGGGCTGTCAATGGAAAAACACATCAATATAACATCAGTGTCTGGATAAGAGAGAGGCCTCAGGCGGTCATAATCTTCCTGTCCAGCTGTGTCCCATAAAGCCAACTCTACCTGCTTCCCATCCACTTCGATATCCGCCACATAGTTTTCAAACACTGTGGGCACATAGACCTCTGGGAACTGGTCCTTGCTGAAGACTATGAGCAAGCATGTCTTACCACAAGCTCCATCACCAACAATCACCAGTTTCTTCCTGATGGCAGCCATCACTTATAAAGGTGCTGAAAACACACAGGTTCTGGGATTCAGTTGTACAAGGTACCTGGAACTTCTCCGATGCAAGGCTCGAGGCGACGACTCCGAGTCCGGCCTCTTCGCGCTGAGGACGCCTGTTTGCGAGTCTGCGAGCTCCGAGCCAAGGACCGGCAGCTCCGTGGGAGACAGCGGGCTAAGGAGAGAACCAACGGAGGGCCGTGGGCGGCGGGCGGGGAGCACGAGCGAACGAGGGCGAGCAGTCGGTTCTTACATATTTTAACCTCTCTGCTAGCACACCACCCACTAGAGGTAGTGGAAAAGAAAGGTTAGTAGGACGAGGGAGGGAAGTGGACCTGTTTAGAAATAGAAATAATTCAAAAAGCCGGGCGGTGGTGGCGCACGCCTTTAATCCCAGCACTTGGGAGGCAGAGGCAGGCGGATTTCTGAGTTCAAGGCCAGCCTGGTCTACAGAGTGACTTCCAGGATAGCCAGGGCTACACAGAGAAACCCTGCCTCGAAAAAAAAAGAAAAAAGAAAAAAAGAAAAGAAAAGAAAAGAAAAGAAAAAGAAAAAGTTCTTTGGAGAAAATCCCATCTGTGTTGTCAGGATATATCACCAGTGGTCCAGTTCAGTAGTGTCAGGATTACAAACAGGAATCAGCAGTGGTGGCATGACCCAGCAGAAATAGCCAGGCCTTTGCTGAATCAGCACAACAGCAGGAGCAACCAAGCCCAGAAGGGACACCAGGAGAAATTCCCTGCCCTGCCTTTCTCAACCAGAGCAACGAAGCATGGCAAAGCTAGCTATGCAAGCCTGCTGTCACTGTCTGTTGAGTCCTATTCATACTCTCTCCAATCATTATGTGTCTTCCCACACTGTCTTAGCACGTGAGTCTGCATCAGCTGACATCACTCTGCCAATCGTCAAGAGTCTGCAGAAGAGGCAAGAAGCCCCTAGAACACTATCAGAAGTTTTTTGTTTGTTTTGTTTCGTTTCGCTTTGTTTTGTGTTTTCCCTGAAAGTCAGGACTCTGTACAGACCTGGTTAAAATAACTCCTCTCTAATTATTTATTTCTTTTATGTAAGTACACTGTAGCTGTCTTTAGACACCACAGAAGAGGGCATCAGATGTCATTATGGATGGTAGTAAGCCACCATGTGGTTGCTGGGATTTGAACTCAGGACCTCTGTAAGAGCAGTCAGTACTCTTAACCGCCAAGCCATCTCTCTCCAGCCCTCAAGAAAACCATCCTCTTTTTTGTTTTGTTTTGTTGTTTTTGTTTTTTTGTTTTTTTCGAGAAGGGTTTCTCTGTATAGCCCTGGCTGTCCTGGAACTC
>NC_034598.1:45360018-45361657 GCF_900095145.1 Mus pahari
AAAAAAAAAAACAAAAACAAAAACAAAAAAAGAAAAAAGAAATCTAGACAACAGTGGAGCCTCCACCTATAATCCCCAGTGAGGTGAAGGGGAGTGAGCTGAGATGAAGCTCTTTTCTAGGGTTCTCAAGACCCTGGGCCCTATGCCCTGCAGCCCATAAGCTGGGGGATCCTGAGAGCTTGGACACAAACTCCCTGCTGCAGGAGAGCATGCCTGCAAACCGGGGCACTGTGATTATGAAAAATTCTGAGAGGGAGAGCAGCCCTATTTCCGGTAAATGCTTCCTCATTTCTCAACTTTCTGTTGCCAATTTTAGCAGAGACTCCTGCCCTCAACACCAACACAGAAACCTTAAACTAACCGATCGGATTCTGGTTTGAGTTTCTCGTTTTGTTACATTTTATGTCTTTGTTGTTTGTGTGCACAAGTGTAGAGGTCAGAGGGAAACAGTCAGGGCTCAGGTCTCTCCTCCCACTCTCTGGGTTCCTGCAATCAAGGTCGGCTTTCCACCCTTGCCTGAAAGCACCTTTACCCACTCAGCGGTCTCACCAGCCCTCACGTGGAAAGATCTGGCATTGTTTCCCACTGGTCTCCTCTGACCAATCTAGCCTACTCGGGTCAATCGTGAACCTGCCTGGTGCCTGCAGAGGCTACAAGAGGGCGTTGGGTCCCTGGAGCTGAAGTTACAGGAGGTTGTGAGCGGGCAAGAGCAGAGGTTTAGTCTCCACTCAGGATCTGTACTCACTGAATGGCAAGAACTCTCCATTTGCTTCTCACACTGAAATTATATTCCAAAGATGAAACTATTTCTGATTTTTACCTGGGAGTGAAAGATGGTGCTTAAGTCAAACTGCTATTTGAATAGGCAGTGTTTCATCAAGTTTAGTCTCAAAAGACACAGGATTAACCGCCAGAGAAACCTTGTCTAAAAAACAAAACAGCACAAAACAACAGGTCCCACAGATGTCGGAAGGGGCTTCTGACCCCCAGATCTGGAGTTATGGGTGGTAATGAATCATTATGTGGATGGGAATAAATTCCTGGTGGTTTGGAAAAGCAGCCAGCTTTGGTTGGTTGGTTGGTTGGTTGAGACAGGGTTTCTCTGTGAAGCCCTGGCTGTCCTGGAACTCACCCCTCAGATCATACAGGCCTGCAACTCAGAAGAGATCCACCTGCCTCTGTCTCCAGAGTGCTGAGATTAAAGGCTTGTGCCACCACCACAGGGACATCTGTTTATCAAGACAAGGGATTTTTCAGCAATCCATGATTACTTGGAACTTCCAGCAATCTTCCTGCCTCAGCTTGGTTGAGTGGCTTTCACCACAACCATAGATAGATTTTTACTGAATTCTGATCTTTGTATCACACTGTTGTTTGCTCACAAGAAGAGAGAATTAGAAGGGGCTGGAGAGATGGCTTAGTGGTTGAGCACTGACTGCACTTCCAGAGGCCATGATTCAATTCCCAGCAACTACATGGTGGCTCACAACCACCTGTAATGAGATCTGATATTCTCTTCTGGTGTGTGTCTGAAGACAGCAACAGTGTACTCATATAAATAAAATAAATACATCTTTGAGAGAGAGGAGAGAGAGAGAGAGAGAGAGAGAGAGAGAGAGAGAGAGAGAGAGAGAGAGAG